>NC_136058.1:339432034-339697034 GCF_964261635.1 Lissotriton helveticus | reverse complement strand
ACTTTATGCTGCAGTGTCAAGTGGGTTGACTTGGCAGACACTTACATTCAGGGTTTCCATGCATACAGTAAAACTTGGCATACAAGGGGATGTAGCTCAGTGGTAGAGCGCATGCTTTGCATGTATGAGGCCCCGGGTTCAATCCCCGGCATCTCCAGACTTTTGCCATGCTTATCTTGGATTTTGGCAGAAAACTAGGCTGGCTGTCAGTATTAAGGAAGAGATATGCCATGCAACTGGGATACGAACCCCACTTAAACTGTGAGACGTGTGCCTTGGAAAACCCCATGAAATGGGGCAATCTCATTTTTGATGCTTATAGAACCAAAGAATCTTACTTGTTTAAGCCATCAAAGTGATGATTAATCTTGGCAATCTTAATACATTTAGGATAGAAATCTGTGGCAGCCATCTTGGTCATTGGTAAGGGTTCTTCCTCTAAACCAGAGACTCTCTACAGTAGCTTCAAGAAAAACTGAATATGTTGCCTTTACTCTACTGATTTTTCCATTCTCTTTCCTTTCAAAAATGAACCCAAAATGCATGTTCTTGAAGCTGGGTGCGTGGTAATGACTCCCATAACTTTCTGTCATTTTTCTCACGGTTAAAGGCTTCCATCCATTTGCCACCAATGCTTCCTAAGGTCTTTGTATCAAAGTTCCTTTCCTTTCTGTAAAATTCATCATTGCGGCGCCCCTGCTTTTCACCAAGCCAAGACGGAACATCCACTTTGGTGTGAAATCCTCCTTTGAGGTGATAAGACGTAACTCACAGTGTGCTCTCAGAAGTGGTAGCTTTGAGAGGGAGCCGCGATTAATATTGATGATTTTCATCTGTCTGCTCCTGGTCCCCACCCCCCACAACCTTTCTTGAGCGAGAGGTAATTTCAGTGCTATGAGCTTCTGCTACCCCTCCTTCGATAGCTCAGTTGGTAGAGCGGAGGACTGTAGCATTAATTCGGGCATCCTTAGGTCGCTGGTTCAAATCCGGCTCGAAGAATTTTGTGGTTTCATTTCCATGTCTTTTGCTGTTAATCAACAATACCTTCCGTTGATTATGAAAAAGTCCCCGAGCTTCGATAAATACTGGAAAAGAAGCGTACTCTATCTGCTTTCAAAGGGAATTGATGACATAGTCATCGCTAGGGGAGGCGTGAAGAACAGTAATGGAAACCTGCTGATCAAAACTGCTACCAAAGCATTGCATTAGTACATGTATGCCCTTGGCAGACTTCCAATTGCATTGCACCACGGTAGCTGCTTGGCAGCCAATCGCACTGTGACTTGCCTTCAATTTGAGTGTCCACCGATGGGCAAGAGGGCATAGCCAATGGAATCATCCCCCGAAAGGCTGAGCAAGCTGGAAAGTAGACCAACAGTTTACACATTTGGGGAAATCCTGAGAAGTTTTGCATTCCAAACTGAGCAAATAAAAGCCCTGCCGGAGAATCGAACCCTGATTGCACTAAGTATATGCTCCATGAAGACAGCCCTCACGTAAGGCGTGGGCAATTTCATGCCTGACACTTTACATTCTAGTCTCAAATCGAGACTTTGCAGTCCGTGGGCTCCAGAGTCTCCTTGCATCCAGCAAAACTTTAGAGGGCAGTGGAGGGGATGTAGCTCAGTGGTAGAGCACATGCTTCGCATGTATGAGGCCCCGGGTTCAATCCCCGGCATCTCCAGGAGTCGCTGTTCTGTATCTTGGCTTTTTCCAGAAGGCTAGCCTGCCACCTTGTGGAAAGTTGAGGTTTCTCAGGCAGTTGGGGGGTCAGAACCCCACTTAAATAGGTTGCATTGAAAAATATTGTTTGAAATAGGCATAGTTTCCACTTTTCAAGAAAATCTGAGAATTTTGCTTGCCAAAAGGAGGAAATAAATGCCTTCTCTGAGGATCGAACTCAGGACCTTCAGATTATGAGACTGACGCGCTGCCTACTGCGCTAAGAAGGCTGCACACAAGCATCTCTAAACAAGACTATAGACCAGGAAGATAATCCAGGTGCGAGGCTTAAGGATTTTCCTGACTGAGACTTTATGCTGCAGTGTCAAGTGGGTTGACTTGGCAGACACTTACATTCAGGGTTTCCATGCATACAGTAAAACTTGGCATACAAGGGGATGTAGCTCAGTGGTAGAGTGCATGCTTTGCATGTATGAGGCCCCGGGTTCAATCCCCGGCATCTCCAGACTTTTGCCATGCTTATCTTGGATTTTGGCAGAAAACTAGGCTGGCTGTCAGTATTAAGGAAGAGATATGCCATGCAACTGGGATACGAACCCCACTTAAACTGTGAGACGTGTGCCTTGGAAAACCCCATGAAATGGGGCAATCTCATTTTTGATGCTTATAGAACCAAAGAATCTTACTTGTTTAAGCCATCAAAGTGATGATTAATCTTGGCAATCTTAATACATTTAGGATAGAAATCTGTGGCAGCCATCTTGGTCATTGGTAAGGGTTCTTCCTCTAAACCAGAGACTCTCTACAGTAGCTTCAAGAAAAACTGAATATGTTGCCTTTACTCTACTGATTTTTCCATTCTCTTTCCTTTCAAAAATGAACCCAAAATGCATGTTCTTGAAGCTGGGTGCGTGGTAATGACTCCCATAACTTTCTGTCATTTTTCTCACGGTTAAAGGCTTCCATCCATTTGCCACCAATGCTTCCTAAGGTCTTTGTATCAAAGTTCCTTTCCTTTCTGTAAAATTCATCATTGCGGCGCCCCTGCTTTTCACCAAGCCAAGACGGAACATCCACTTTGGTGTGAAATCCTCCTTTGAGGTGATAAGACGTAACTCACAGTGTGCTCTCAGAAGTGGTAGCTTTGAGAGGGAGCCGCGATTAATATTGATGATTTTCATCTGTCTGCTCCTGGTCCCCACCCCCCACAACCTTTCTTGAGCGAGAGGTAATTTCAGTGCTATGAGCTTCTGCTACCCCTCCTTCGATAGCTCAGTTGGTAGAGCGGAGGACTGTAGCATTAATTCGGGCATCCTTAGGTCGCTGGTTCAAATCCGGCTCGAAGGATTTTGTGGTTTCATTTCCATGTCTTTTGCTGTTAATCAACAATACCTTCCGTTGATTATGAAAAAGTCCCCGAGCTTCGATAAATACTGGAAAAGAAGCGTACTCTATCTGCTTTCAAAGGGAATTGATGACATAGTCATCGCTAGGGGAGGCGTGAAGAACAGTAAAGGAAACCTGCTGATCAAAACTGCTACCAAAGCATTGCATTAGTACATGTATGCCCTTGGCAGACTTCCAATTGCATTGCACCACGGTAGCTGCTTGGCAGCCAATCACACTGTGACTTGCCTTCAATTTGAGTGTCCACCGATGGGCAAGAGGGCATAGCCAATGGAATCATCCCCCGAAAGGCTGAGCAAGCTGGAAAGTAGACCAACAGTTTACACATTTGGGGAAATCCTGAGAAGTTTTGCATTCCAAACTGAGCAAATAAAAGCCCTGCCGGAGAATCGAACCCTGATTGCACTAAGTATATGCTCCATGAAGACAGCCCTCACGTAAGGCGTGGGCAATTTCATGCCTGACACTTTACATTCTAGTCTCAAATCGAGACTTTGCAGTCCGTGGGCTCCAGAGTCTCCTTGCATCCAGCAAAACTTTAGAGGGCAGTGGAGGGGATGTAGCTCAGTGGTAGAGCGCATGCTTTGCATGTATGAGGCCCCGGGTTCAATCCCCGGCATCTCCAGACTTTTGCCATGCTTATCTTGGATTTTGGCGGAAAACTAGGCTGGCTGTCAGTATTAAGGAAGAGATATGCCATGCAACTGGGATACGAACCCCACTTAAACTGTGAGACGTGTGCCTTGGAAAACCCCATGAAATGGGGCAATCTCATTTTTGATGCTTATAGAACCAAAGAATCTTACTTGTTTAAGCCATCAAAGTGATGATTAATCTTGGCAATCTTAATACATTTAGGATAGAAATCTGTGGCAGCCATCTTGGTCATTGGTAAGGGTTCTTCCTCTAAACCAGAGACTCTCTACAGTAGCTTCAAGAAAAACTGAATATGTTGCCTTTACTCTACTGATTTTTCCATTCTCTTTCCTTTCAAAAATGAACCCAAAATGCATGTTCTTGAAGCTGGGTGCGTGGTAATGACTCCCATAACTTTCTGTCATTTTTCTCACGGTTAAAGGCTTCCATCCATTTGCCACCAATGCTTCCTAAGGTCTTTGTATCAAAGTTCCTTTCCTTTCTGTAAAATTCATCATTGCGGCGCCCCTGCTTTTCACCAAGCCAAGACGGAACATCCACTTTGGTGTGAAATCCTCCTTTGAGGTGATAAGACGTAACTCACAGTGTGCTCTCAGAAGTGGTAGCTTTGAGAGGGAGCCGCGATTAATATTGATGATTTTCATCTGTCTGCTCCTGGTCCCCACCCCCCACAACCTTTCTTGAGCGAGAGGTAATTTCAGTGCTATGAGCTTCTGCTACCCCTCCTTCGATAGCTCAGTTGGTAGAGCGGAGGACTGTAGCATTAATTCGGGCATCCTTAGGTCGCTGGTTCAAATCCGGCTCGAAGAATTTTGTGGTTTCATTTCCATGTCTTTTGCTGTTAATCAACAATACCTTCCGTTGATTATGAAAAAGTCCCCGAGCTTCGATAAATACTGGAAAAGAAGCGTACTCTATCTGCTTTCAAAGGGAATTGATGACATAGTCATCGCTAGGGGAGGCGTGAAGAACAGTAATGGAAACCTGCTGATCAAAACTGCTACCAAAGCATTGCATTAGTACATGTATGCCCTTGGCAGACTTCCAATTGCATTGCACCACGGTAGCTGCTTGGCAGCCAATCACACTGTGACTTGCCTTCAATTTGAGTGTCCACCGATGGGCAAGAGGGCATAGCCAATGGAATCATCCCCCGAAAGGCTGAGCAAGCTGGAAAGTAGACCAACAGTTTACACATTTGGGGAAATCCTGAGAAGTTTTGCATTCCAAACTGAGCAAATAAAAGCCCTGCCGGAGAATCGAACCCTGATTGCACTAAGTATATGCTCCATGAAGACAGCCCTCACGTAAGGCGTGGGCAATTTCATGCCTGACACTTTACATTCTAGTCTCAAATCGAGACTTTGCAGTCCGTGGGCTCCAGAGTCTCCTTGCATCCAGCAAAACTTTAGAGGGCAGTGGAGGGGATGTAGCTCAGTGGTAGAGCGCATGCTTCGTTTGTATGAGGCCCCGGGTTCAATCCCCGGCATCTCCGGGAGTCGCTGTTCTGTATCTCGGCTTTTTCCAGAAGGCTAGCCTGCCACCTTGTGGAAAGTTGAGGTTTCTCAGGCAGTTGGGGGGTCAGAACCCCACTTAAATAGGTTGCATTGAAAAATATTGTTTGAAATAGGCATAGTTTCCACTTTTCAAGAAAATCTGAGAATTTTGCTTGCCAAAAGGAGGAAATAAATGCCCTCTCTGAGGATCGAACTCAGGACCTTCAGATTATGAGACTGACGCGCTGCCTACTGCGCTAAGAAGGCTGCACACAAGCATCTCTAAACAAGACTATAGACCAGGAAGATAATCCAGGTGCGAGGCTTAAGGATTTTCCTGACTGAGACTTTATGCTGCAGTGTCAAGTGGGTTGACTTGGCAGACACTTACATTCAGGGTTTCCATGCATACAGTAAAACTTGGCATACAAGGGGATGTAGCTCAGTGGTAGAGCGCATGCTTTGCATGTATGAGGCCCCGGGTTCAATCCCCGGCATCTCCAGACTTTTGCCATGCTTATCTTGGATTTTGGCAGAAAACTAGGCTGGCTGTCAGTATTAAGGAAGAGATATGCCATGCAACTGGGATACGAACCCCACTTAAACTGTGAGACGTGTGCCTTGGAAAACCCCATGAAATGGGGCTATCTCATTTTTGATGCTTATAGAACCAAAGAATCTTACTTGTTTAAGCCATCAAAGTGATGATTAATCTTGGCAATCTTAATACATTTAGGATAGAAATCTGTGGCAGCCATCTTGGTCATTGGTAAGGGTTCTTCCTCTAAACCAGAGACTCTCTACAGTAGCTTCAAGAAAAACTGAATATGTTGCCTTTACTCTACTGATTTTTCCATTCTCTTTCCTTTCAAAAATGAACCCAAAATGCATGTTCTTGAAGCTGGGTGCGTGGTAATGACTCCCATAACTTTCTGTCATTTTTCTCACGGTTAAAGGCTTCCATCCATTTGCCACCAATGCTTCCTAAGGTCTTTGTATCAAAGTTCCTTTCCTTTCTGTAAAATTCATCATTGCGGCGCCCCTGCTTTTCACCAAGCCAAGACGGAACATCCACTTTGGTGTGAAATCCTCCTTTGAGGTGATAAGACGTAACTCACAGTGTGCTCTCAGAAGTGGTAGCTTTGAGAGGGAGCCGCGATTAATATTGATGATTTTCATCTGTCTGCTCCTGGTCCCCACCCCCCACAACCTTTCTTGAGCGAGAGGTAATTTCAGTGCTATGAGCTTCTGCTACCCCTCCTTCGATAGCTCAGTTGGTAGAGCGGAGGACTGTAGCATTAATTCGGGCATCCTTAGGTCGCTGGTTCAAATCCGGCTCAAAGGATTTTGTGGTTTCATTTCCATGTCTTTTGCTGTTAATCAACAATACCTTCCGTTGATTATGAAAAAGTCCCCGAGCTTCGATAAATACTGGAAAAGAAGCGTACTCTATCTGCTTTCAAAGGGAATTGATGACATAGTCATCGCTAGGGGAGGCGTGAAGAACAGTAAAGGAAACCTGCTGATCAAAACTGCTACCAAAGCATTGCATTAGTACATGTATGCCCTTGGCAGACTTCCAATTGCATTGCACCACGGTAGCTGCTTGGCAGCCAATCACACTGTGACTTGCCTTCAATTTGAGTGTCCACCGATGGGCAAGAGGGCATAGCCAATGGAATCATCCCCCGAAAGGCTGAGCAAGCTGGAAAGTAGACCAACAGTTTACACATTTGGGGAAATCCTGAGAAGTTTTGCATTCCAAACTGAGCAAATAAAAGCCCTGCCGGAGAATCGAACCCTGATTGCACTAAGTATATGCTCCATGAAGACAGCCCTCACGTAAGGCGTGGGCAATTTCATGCCTGACACTTTACATTCTAGTCTCAAATCGAGACTTTGCAGTCCGTGGGCTCCAGAGTCTCCTTGCATCCAGCAAAACTTTAGAGGGCAGTGGAGGGGATGTAGCTCAGTGGTAGAGCGCATGCTTTGCATGTATGAGGCCCCGGGTTCAATCCCCGGCATCTCCAGACTTTTGCCATGCTTATCTTGGATTTTGGCAGAAAACTAGGCTGGCTGTCAGTATTAAGGAAGAGATATGCCATGCAACTGGGATACGAACCCCACTTAAACTGTGAGACGTGTGCTTTGGAAAACCCCATGAAATGGGGCAATCTCATTTTTGATGCTTATAGAACCAAAGAATCTTACTGGTTTAAGCCATCAAAGTGATGATTAATCTTGGCAATCTTAATACATTTAGGATAGAAATCTGTGGCAGCCATCTTGGTCATTGGTAAGGGTTCTTCCTCTAAACCAGAGACTCTCTACAGTAGCTTCAAGAAAAACTGAATATGTTGCCTTTACTCTACTGATTTTTCCATTCTCTTTCCTTTCAAAAATGAACCCAAAATGCATGTTCTTGAAGCTGGGTGCGTGGTAATGACTCCCATAACTTTCTGTCATTTTTCTCACGTTAAAGGCTTCCATCCATTTGCCACCAATGCTTCCTAAGGTCTTTGTATCAAAGTTCCTTTCCTTTCTGTAAAATTCATCATTGCGGCGCCCCTGCTTTTCACCAAGCCAAGACGGAACATCCACTTTGGTGTGAAATCCTCCTTTGAGGTGATAAGACGTAACTCACAGTGTGCTCTCAGAAGTGGTAGCTTTGAGAGGGAGCCGCGATTAATATTGATGATTTTCATCTGTCTGCTCCTGGTCCCCACCCCCCACAACCTTTCTTGAGCGAGAGGTAATTTCAGTGCTATGAGCTTCTGCTACCCCTCCTTCGATAGCTCAGTTGGTAGAGCGGAGGACTGTAGCATTAATTCGGGCATCCTTAGGTCGCTGGTTCAAATCCGGCTCGAAGGATTTTGTGGTTTCATTTCCATGTCTTTTGCTGTTAATCAACAATACCTTCCGTTGATTATGAAAAAGTCCCCGAGCTTCGATAAATACTGGAAAAGAAGCGTACTCTATCTGCTTTCAAAGGGAATTGATGACATAGTCATCGCTAGGGGAGGCGTGAAGAACAGTAAAGGAAACCTGCTGATCAAAACTGCTACCAAAGCATTGCATTAGTACATGTATGCCCTTGGCAGACTTCCAATTGCATTGCACCACGGTAGCTGCTTGGCAGCCAATCACACTGTGACTTGCCTTCAATTTGAGTGTCCACCGATGGGCAAGAGGGCATAGCCAATGGAATCATCCCCCGAAAGGCTGAGCAAGCTGGAAAGTAGACCAACAGTTTACACATTTGGGGAAATCCTGAGAAGTTTTGCATTCCAAACTGAGCAAATAAAAGCCCTGCCGGAGAATCGAACCCTGATTGCACTAAGTATATGCTCCATGAAGACAGCCCTCACGTAAGGCGTGGGCAATTTCATGCCTGACACTTTACATTCTAGTCTCAAATCGAGACTTTGCAGTCCGTGGGCTCCAGAGTCTCCTTGCATCCAGCAAAACTTTAGAGGGCAGTGGAGGGGATGTAGCTCAGTGGTAGAGCGCATGCTTTGCATGTATGAGGCCCCGGGTTCAATCCCCGGCATCTCCAGACTTTTGCCATGCTTATCTTGGATTTTGGCAGAAAACTAGGCTGGCTGTCAGTATTAAGGAAGAGATATGCCATGCAACTGGGATACGAACCCCACTTAAACTGTGAGACGTGTGCCTTGGAAAACCCCATGAAATGGGGCAATCTCATTTTTGATGCTTATAGAACCAAAGAATCTTACTGGTTTAAGCCATCAAAGTGATGATTAATCTTGGCAATCTTAATACATTTAGGATAGAAATCTGTGGCAGCCATCTTGGTCATTGGTAAGGGTTCTTCCTCTAAACCAGAGACTCTCTACAGTAGCTTCAAGAAAAACTGAATATGTTGCCTTTACTCTACTGATTTTTCCATTCTCTTTCCTTTCAAAAATGAACCCAAAATGCATGTTCTTGAAGCTGGGTGCGTGGTAATGACTCCCATAACTTTCTGTCATTTTTCTCACGGTTAAAGGCTTCCATCCATTTGCCACCAATGCTTCCTAAGGTCTTTGTATCAAAGTTCCTTTCCTTTCTGTAAAATTCATCATTGCGGCGCCCCTGCTTTTCACCAAGCCAAGACGGAACATCCACTTTGGTGTGAAATCCTCCTTTGAGGTGATAAGACGTAACTCACAGTGTGCTCTCAGAAGTGGTAGCTTTGAGAGGGAGCCGCGATTAATATTGATGATTTTCATCTGTCTGCTCCTGGTCCCCACCCCCCACAACCTTTCTTGAGCGAGAGGTAATTTCAGTGCTATGAGCTTCTGCTACCCCTCCTTCGATAGCTCAGTTGGTAGAGCGGAGGACTGTAGCATTAATTCGGGCATCCTTAGGTCGCTGGTTCAAATCCGGCTCGAAGGATTTTGTGGTTTCATTTCCATGTCTTTTGCTGTTAATCAACAATACCTTCCGTTGATTATGAAAAAGTCCCCGAGCTTCGATAAATACTGGAAAAGAAGCGTACTCTATCTGCTTTCAAAGGGAATTGATGACATAGTCATCGCTAGGGGAGGCGTGAAGAACAGTAAAGGAAACCTGCTGATCAAAACTGCTACCAAAGCATTGCATTAGTACATGTATGCCCTTGGCAGACTTCCAATTGCATTGCACCACGGTAGCTGCTTGGCAGCCAATCACACTGTGACTTGCCTTCAATTTGAGTGTCCACCGATGGGCAAGAGGGCATAGCCAATGGAATCATCCCCCGAAAGGCTGAGCAAGCTGGAAAGTAGACCAACAGTTTACACATTTGGGGAAATCCTGAGAAGTTTTGCATTCCAAACTGAGCAAATAAAAGCCCTGCCGGAGAATCGAACCCTGATTGCACTAAGTATATGCTCCATGAAGACAGCCCTCACGTAAGGCGTGGGCAATTTCATGCCTGACACTTTACATTCTAGTCTCAAATCGAGACTTTGCAGTCCGTGGGCTCCAGAGTCTCCTTGCATCCAGCAAAACTTTAGAGGGCAGTGGAGGGGATGTAGCTCAGTGGTAGAGCGCATGCTTTGCATGTATGAGGCCCCGGGTTCAATCCCCGGCATCTCCAGACTTTTGCCATGCTTATCTTGGATTTTGGCAGAAAACTAGGCTGGCTGTCAGTATTAAGGAAGAGATATGCCATGCAACTGGGATACGAACCCCACTTAAACTGTGAGACGTGTGCCTTGGAAAACCCCATGAAATGGGGCAATCTCATTTTTGATGCTTATAGAACCAAAGAATCTTACTGGTTTAAGCCATCAAAGTGATGATTAATCTTGGCAATCTTAATACATTTAGGATAGAAATCTGTGGCAGCCATCTTGGTCATTGGTAAGGGTTCTTCCTCTAAACCAGAGACTCTCTACAGTAGCTTCAAGAAAAACTGAATATGTTGCCTTTACTCTACTGATTTTTCCATTCTCTTTCCTTTCAAAAATGAACCCAAAATGCATGTTCTTGAAGCTGGGTGCGTGGTAATGACTCCCATAACTTTCTGTCATTTTTCTCACGGTTAAAGGCTTCCATCCATTTGCCACCAATGCTTCCTAAGGTCTTTGTATCAAAGTTCCTTTCCTTTCTGTAAAATTCATCATTGCGGCGCCCCTGCTTTTCACCAAGCCAAGACGGAACATCCACTTTGGTGTGAAATCCTCCTTTGAGGTGATAAGACGTAACTCACAGTGTGCTCTCAGAAGTGGTAGCTTTGAGAGGGAGCCGCGATTAATATTGATGATTTTCATCTGTCTGCTCCTGGTCCCCACCCCCCACAACCTTTCTTGAGCGAGAGGTAATTTCAGTGCTATGAGCTTCTGCTACCCCTCCTTCGATAGCTCAGTTGGTAGAGCGGAGGACTGTAGCATTAATTCGGGCATCCTTAGGTCGCTGGTTCAAATCCGGCTCGAAGAATTTTGTGGTTTCATTTCCATGTCTTTTGCTGTTAATCAACAATACCTTCCGTTGATTATGAAAAAGTCCCCGAGCTTCGATAAATACTGGAAAAGAAGCATACTCTATCTGCTTTCAAAGGGAATTGATGACATAGTCATCGCTAGGGGAGGCGTGAAGAACAGTAATGGAAACCTGCTGATCAAAACTGCTACCAAAGCATTGCATTAGTACATGTATGCCCTTGGCAGACTTCCAATTGCATTGCACCACGGTAGCTGCTTGGCAGCCAATCACACTGTGACTTGCCTTCAATTTGAGTGTCCACCGATGGGCAAGAGGGCATAGCCAATGGAATCATCCCCCGAAAGGCTGAGCAAGCTGGAAAGTAGACCAACAGTTTACACATTTGGGGAAATCCTGAGAAGTTTTGCATTCCAAACTGAGCAAATAAAAGCCCTGCCGGAGAATCGAACCCTGATTGCACTAAGTATATGCTCCATGAAGACAGCCCTCACGTAAGGCGTGGGCAATTTCATGCCTGACACTTTACATTCTAGTCTCAAATCGAGACTTTGCAGTCCGTGGGCTCCAGAGTCTCCTTGCATCCAGCAAAACTTTAGAGGGCAGTGGAGGGGATGTAGCTCAGTGGTAGAGCGCATGCTTTGCATGTATGAGGCCCCGGGTTCAATCCCCGGCATCTCCAGACTTTTGCCATGCTTATCTTGGATTTTGGCAGAAAACTAGGCTGGCTGTCAGTATTAAGGAAGAGATATGCCATGCAACTGGGATACGAACCCCACTTAAACTGTGAGACGTGTGCCTTGGAAAACCCCATGAAATGGGGCAATCTCATTTTTGATGCTTATAGAACCAAAGAATCTTACTTGTTTAAGCCATCAAAGTGATGATTAATCTTGGCAATCTTAATACATTTAGGATAGAAATCTGTGGCAGCCATCTTGGTCATTGGTAAGGGTTCTTCCTCTAAACCAGAGACTCTCTACAGTAGCTTCAAGAAAAACTGAATATGTTGCCTTTACTCTACTGATTTTTCCATTCTCTTTCCTTTCAAAAATGAACCCAAAATGCATGTTCTTGAAGCTGGGTGCGTGGTAATGACTCCCATAACTTTCTGTCATTTTTCTCACGGTTAAAGGCTTCCATCCATTTGCCACCAATGCTTCCTAAGGTCTTTGTATCAAAGTTCCTTTCCTTTCTGTAAAATTCATCATTGCGGCGCCCCTGCTTTTCACCAAGCCAAGACGGAACATCCACTTTGGTGTGAAATCCTCCTTTGAGGTGATAAGACGTAACTCACAGTGTGCTCTCAGAAGTGGTAGCTTTGAGAGGGAGCCGCGATTAATATTGATGATTTTCATCTGTCTGCTCCTGGTCCCCACCCCCCACAACCTTTCTTGAGCGAGAGGTAATTTCAGTGCTATGAGCTTCTGCTACCCCTCCTTCGATAGCTCAGTTGGTAGAGCGGAGGACTGTAGCATTAATTCGGGCATCCTTAGGTCGCTGGTTCAAATCCGGCTCAAAGGATTTTGTGGTTTCATTTCCATGTCTTTTGCTGTTAATCAACAATACCTTCCGTTGATTATGAAAAAGTCCCCGAGCTTCGATAAATACTGGAAAAGAAGCGTACTCTATCTGCTTTCAAAGGGAATTGATGACATAGTCATCGCTAGGGGAGGCGTGAAGAACAGTAAAGGAAACCTGCTGATCAAAACTGCTACCAAAGCATTGCATTAGTACATGTATGCCCTTGGCAGACTTCCAATTGCATTGCACCACGGTAGCTGCTTGGCAGCCAATCACACTGTGACTTGCCTTCAATTTGAGTGTCCACCGATGGGCAAGAGGGCATAGCCAATGGAATCATCCCCCGAAAGGCTGAGCAAGCTGGAAAGTAGACCAACAGTTTACACATTTGGGGAAATCCTGAGAAGTTTTGCATTCCAAACTGAGCAAATAAAAGCCCTGCCGGAGAATCGAACCTTGATTGCACTAAGTATATGCTCCATGAAGACAGCCCTCACGTAAGGCGTGGGCAATTTCATGCCTGACACTTTACATTCTAGTCTCAAATCGAGACTTTGCAGTCCGTGGGCTCCAGAGTCTCCTTGCATCCAGCAAAACTTTAGAGGGCAGTGGAGGGGATGTAGCTCAGTGGTAGAGCGCATGCTTTGCATGTATGAGGCCCCGGGTTCAATCCCCGGCATCTCCAGACTTTTGCCATGCTTATCTTGGATTTTGGCAGAAAACTAGGCTGGCTGTCAGTATTAAGGAAGAGATATGCCATGCAACTGGGATACGAACCCCACTTAAACTGTGAGACGTGTGCCTTGGAAAACCCCATGAAATGGGGCAATCTCATTTTTGATGCTTATAGAACCAAAGAATCTTACTGGTTTAAGCCATCAAAGTGATGATTAATCTTGGCAATCTTAATACATTTAGGATAGAAATCTGTGGCAGCCATCTTGGTCATTGGTAAGGGTTCTTCCTCTAAACCAGAGACTCTCTACAGTAGCTTCAAGAAAAACTGAATATGTTGCCTTTACTCTACTGATTTTTCCATTCTCTTTCCTTTCAAAAATGAACCCAAAATGCATGTTCTTGAAGCTGGGTGCGTGGTAATGACTCCCATAACTTTCTGTCATTTTTCTCACGGTTAAAGGCTTCCATCCATTTGCCACCAATGCTTCCTAAGGTCTTTGTATCAAAGTTCCTTTCCTTTCTGTAAAATTCATCATTGCGGCGCCCCTGCTTTTCACCAAGCCAAGACGGAACATCCACTTTGGTGTGAAATCCTCCTTTGAGGTGATAAGACGTAACTCACAGTGTGCTCTCAGAAGTGGTAGCTTTGAGAGGGAGCCGCGATTAATATTGATGATTTTCATCTGTCTGCTCCTGGTCCCCACCCCCCACAACCTTTCTTGAGCGAGAGGTAATTTCAGTGCTATGAGCTTCTGCTACCCCTCCTTCGATAGCTCAGTTGGTAGAGCGGAGGACTGTAGCATTAATTCGGGCATCCTTAGGTCGCTGGTTCAAATCCGGCTCGAAGGATTTTGTGGTTTCATTTCCATGTCTTTTGCTGTTAATCAACAATACCTTCCGTTGATTATGAAAAAGTCCCCGAGCTTCGATAAATACTGGAAAAGAAGCGTACTCTATCTGCTTTCAAAGGGAATTGATGACATAGTCATCGCTAGGGGAGGCGTGAAGAACAGTAAAGGAAACCTGCTGATCAAAACTGCTACCAAAGCATTGCATTAGTACATGTATGCCCTTGGCAGACTTCCAATTGCATTGCACCACGGTAGCTGCTTGGCAGCCAATCACACTGTGACTTGCCTTCAATTTGAGTGTCCACCGATGGGCAAGAGGGCATAGCCAATGGAATCATCCCCCGAAAGGCTGAGCAAGCTGGAAAGTAGACCAACAGTTTACACATTTGGGGAAATCCTGAGAAGTTTTGCATTCCAAACTGAGCAAATAAAAGCCCTGCCGGAGAATCGAACCCTGATTGCACTAAGTATATGCTCCATGAAGACAGCCCTCACGTAAGGCGTGGGCAATTTCATGCCTGACACTTTACATTCTAGTCTCAAATCGAGACTTTGCAGTCCGTGGGCTCCAGAGTCTCCTTGCATCCAGCAAAACTTTAGAGGGCAGTGGAGGGGATGTAGCTCAGTGGTAGAGCGCATGCTTTGCATGTATGAGGCCCCGGGTTCAATCCCCGGCATCTCCAGACTTTTGCCATGCTTATCTTGGATTTTGGCAGAAAACTAGGCTGGCTGTCAGTATTAAGGAAGAGATATGCCATGCAACTGGGATACGAACCCCACTTAAACTGTGAGACGTGTGCCTTGGAAAACCCCATGAAATGGGGCAATCTCATTTTTGATGCTTATAGAACCAAAGAATCTTACTGGTTTAAGCCATCAAAGTGATGATTAATCTTGGCAATCTTAATACATTTAGGATAGAAATCTGTGGCAGCCATCTTGGTCATTGGTAAGGGTTCTTCCTCTAAACCAGAGACTCTCTACAGTAGCTTCAAGAAAAACTGAATATGTTGCCTTTACTCTACTGATTTTTCCATTCTCTTTCCTTTAAAAAATGAACCCAAAATGCATGTTCTTGAAGCTGGGTGCGTGGTAATGACTCCCATAACTTTCTGTCATTTTTCTCACGGTTAAAGGCTTCCATCCATTTGCCACCAATGCTTCCTAAGGTCTTTGTATCAAAGTTCCTTTCCTTTCTGTAAAATTCATCATTGCGGCGCCCCTGCTTTTCACCAAGCCAAGACGGAACATCCACTTTGGTGTGAAATCCTCCTTTGAGGTGATAAGACGTAACTCACAGTGTGCTCTCAGAAGTGGTAGCTTTGAGAGGGAGCCGCGATTAATATTGATGATTTTCATCTGTCTGCTCCTGGTCCCCACCCCCCACAACCTTTCTTGAGCGAGAGGTAATTTCAGTGCTATGAGCTTCTGCTACCCCTCCTTCGATAGCTCAGTTGGTAGAGCGGAGGACTGTAGCATTAATTCGGGCATCCTTAGGTCGCTGGTTCAAATCCGGCTCGAAGGATTTTGTGGTTTCATTTCCATGTCTTTTGCTGTTAATCAACAATACCTTCCGTTGATTATGAAAAAGTCCCCGAGCTTCGATAAATACTGGAAAAGAAGCGTACTCTATCTGCTTTCAAAGGGAATTGATGACATAGTCATCGCTAGGGGAGGCGTGAAGAACAGTAAAGGAAACCTGCTGATCAAAACTGCTACCAAAGCATTGCATTAGTACATGTATGCCCTTGGCAGACTTCCAATTGCATTGCACCACGGTAGCTGCTTGGCAGCCAATCACACTGTGACTTGCCTTCAATTTGAGTGTCCACCGATGGGCAAGAGGGCATAGCCAATGGAATCATCCCCCGAAAGGCTGAGCAAGCTGGAAAGTAGACCAACAGTTTACACATTTGGGGAAATCCTGAGAAGTTTTGCATTCCAAACTGAGCAAATAAAAGCCCTGCCGGAGAATCGAACCCTGATTGCACTAAGTATATGCTCCATGAAGACAGCCCTCACGTAAGGCGTGGGCAATTTCATGCCTGACACTTTACATTCTAGTCTCAAATCGAGACTTTGCAGTCCGTGGGCTCCAGAGTCTCCTTGCATCCAGCAAAACCTTAGAGGGCAGTGGAGGGGATGTAGCTCAGTGGTAGAGCGCATGCTTTGCATGTATGAGGCCCCGGGTTCAATCCCCGGCATCTCCAGACTTTTGCCATGCTTATCTTGGATTTTGGCAGAAAACTAGGCTGGCTGTCAGTATTAAGGAAGAGATATGCCATGCAACTGGGATACGAACCCCACTTAAACTGTGAGACGTGTGCCTTGGAAAACCCCATGAAATGGGGCAATCTCATTTTTGATGCTTATAGAACCAAAGAATCTTACTGGTTTAAGCCATCAAAGTGATGATTAATCTTGGCAATCTTAATACATTTAGGATAGAAATCTGTGGCAGCCATCTTGGTCATTGGTAAGGGTTCTTCCTCTAAACCAGAGACTCTCTACAGTAGCTTCAAGAAAAACTGAATATGTTGCCTTTACTCTACTGATTTTTCCATTCTCTTTCCTTTCAAAAATGAACCCAAAATGCATGTTCTTGAAGCTGGGTGCGTGGTAATGACTCCCATAACTTTCTGTCATTTTTCTCACGGTTAAAGGCTTCCATCCATTTGCCACCAATGCTTCCTAAGGTCTTTGTATCAAAGTTCCTTTCCTTTCTGTAAAATTCATCATTGCGGCGCCCCTGCTTTTCACCAAGCCAAGACGGAACATCCACTTTGGTGTGAAATCCTCCTTTGAGGTGATAAGACGTAACTCACAGTGTGCTCTCAGAAGTGGTAGCTTTGAGAGGGAGCCGCGATTAATATTGATGATTTTCATCTGTCTGCTCCTGGTCCCCACCCCCCACAACCTTTCTTGAGCGAGAGGTAATTTCAGTGCTATGAGCTTCTGCTACCCCTCCTTCGATAGCTCAGTTGGTAGAGCGGAGGACTGTAGCATTAATTCGGGCATCCTTAGGTCGCTGGTTCAAATCCGGCTCGAAGAATTTTGTGGTTTCATTTCCATGTCTTTTGCTGTTAATCAACAATACCTTCCGTTGATTATGAAAAAGTCCCCGAGCTTCGATAAATACTGGAAAAGAAGCATACTCTATCTGCTTTCAAAGGGAATTGATGACATAGTCATCGCTAGGGGAGGCGTGAAGAACAGTAATGGAAACCTGCTGATCAAAACTGCTACCAAAGCATTGCATTAGTACATGTATGCTCTTGGCAGACTTCCAATTGCATTGCACCACGGTAGCTGCTTGGCAGCCAATCACACTGTGACTTGCCTTCAATTTGAGTGTCCACCGATGGGCAAGAGGGCATAGCCAATGGAATCTTCCCCCGAAAGGCTGAGCAAGCTGGAAAGTAGACCAACAGTTTACACATTTGGGGAAATCCTGAGAAGTTTTGCATTCCAAACTGAGCAAATAAAAGCCCTGCCGGAGAATCGAACCCTGATTGCACTAAGTATATGCTCCATGAAGACAGCCCTCACGTAAGGCGTGGGCAATTTCATGCCTGACACTTTACATTCTAGTCTCAAATCGAGACTTTGCAGTCCGTGGGCTCCAGAGTCTCCTTGCATCCAGCAAAACTTTAGAGGGCAGTGGAGGGGATGTAGCTCAGTGGTAGAGCGCATGCTTTGCATGTATGAGGCCCCGGGTTCAATCCCCGGCATCTCCAGACTTTTGCCATGCTTATCTTGGATTTTGGCAGAAAACTAGGCTGGCTGTCAGTATTAAGGAAGAGATATGCCATGCAACTGGGATACGAACCCCACTTAAACTGTGAGACGTGTGCCTTGGAAAACCCCATGAAATGGGGCAATCTCATTTTTGATGCTTATAGAACCAAAGAATCTTACTTGTTTAAGCCATCAAAGTGATGATTAATCTTGGCAATCTTAATACATTTAGGATAGAAATCTGTGGCAGCCATCTTGGTCATTGGTAAGGGTTCTTCCTCTAAACCAGAGACTCTCTACAGTAGCTTCAAGAAAAACTGAATATGTTGCCTTTACTCTACTGATTTTTCCATTCTCTTTCCTTTCAAAAATGAACCCAAAATGCATGTTCTTGAAGCTGGGTGCGTGGTAATGACTCCCATAACTTTCTGTCATTTTTCTCACGGTTAAAGGCTTCCATCCATTTGCCACCAATGCTTCCTAAGGTCTTTGTATCAAAGTTCCTTTCCTTTCTGTAAAATTCATCATTGCGGCGCCCCTGCTTTTCACCAAGCCAAGACGGAACATCCACTTTGGTGTGAAATCCTCCTTTGAGGTGATAAGACGTAACTCACAGTGTGCTCTCAGAAGTGGTAGCTTTGAGAGGGAGCCGCGATTAATATTGATGATTTTCATCTGTCTGCTCCTGGTCCCCACCCCCCACAACCTTTCTTGAGCGAGAGGTAATTTCAGTGCTATGAGCTTCTGCTACCCCTCCTTCGATAGCTCAGTTGGTAGAGCGGAGGACTGTAGCATTAATTCGGGCATCCTTAGGTCGCTGGTTCAAATCCGGCTCGAAGAATTTTGTGGTTTCATTTCCATGTCTTTTGCTGTTAATCAACAATACCTTCCGTTGATTATGAAAAAGTCCCCGAGCTTCGATAAATACTGGAAAAGAAGCGTACTCTATCTGCTTTCAAAGGGAATTGATGACATAGTCATCGCTAGGGGAGGCGTGAAGAACAGTAAAGGAAACCTGCTGATCAAAACTGCTACCAAAGCATTGCATTAGTACATGTATGCCCTTGGCAGACTTCCAATTGCATTGCACCACGGTAGCTGCTTGGCAGCCAATCACACTGTGACTTGCCTTCAATTTGAGTGTCCACCGATGGGCAAGAGGGCATAGCCAATGGAATCATCCCCCGAAAGGCTGAGCAAGCTGGAAAGTAGACCAACAGTTTACACATTTGGGGAAATCCTGAGAAGTTTTGCATTCCAAACTGAGCAAATAAAAGCCCTGCCGGAGAATCGAACCCTGATTGCACTAAGTATATGCTCCATGAAGACAGCCCTCACGTAAGGCGTGGGCAATTTCATGCCTGACACTTTACATTCTAGTCTCAAATCGAGACTTTGCAGTCCGTGGGCTCCAGAGTCTCCTTGCATCCAGCAAAACTTTAGAGGGCAGTGGAGGGGATGTAGCTCAGTGGTAGAGCGCATGCTTTGCATGTATGAGGCCCCGGGTTCAATCCCCGGCATCTCCAGACTTTTGCCATGCTTATCTTGGATTTTGGCAGAAAACTAGGCTGGCTGTCAGTATTAAGGAAGAGATATGCCATGCAACTGGGATACGAACCCCACTTAAACTGTGAGACGTGTGCCTTGGAAAACCCCATGAAATGGGGCAATCTCATTTTTGATGCTTATAGAACCAAAGAATCTTACTTGTTTAAGCCATCAAAGTGATGATTAATCTTGGCAATCTTAATACATTTAGGATAGAAATCTGTGGCAGCCATCTTGGTCATTGGTAAGGGTTCTTCCTCTAAACCAGAGACTCTCTACAGTAGCTTCAAGAAAAACTGAATATGTTGCCTTTACTCTACTGATTTTTCCATTCTCTTTCCTTTCAAAAATGAACCCAAAATGCATGTTCTTGAAGCTGGGTGCGTGGTAATGACTCCCATAACTTTCTGTCATTTTTCTCACGGTTAAAGGCTTCCATCCATTTGCCACCAATGCTTCCTAAGGTCTTTGTATCAAAGTTCCTTTCCTTTCTGTAAAATTCATCATTGCGGCGCCCCTGCTTTTCACCAAGCCAAGACGGAACATCCACTTTGGTGTGAAATCCTCCTTTGAGGTGATAAGACGTAACTCACAGTGTGCTCTCAGAAGTGGTAGCTTTGAGAGGGAGCCGCGATTAATATTGATGATTTTCATCTGTCTGCTCCTGGTCCCCACCCCCCACAACCTTTCTTGAGCGAGAGGTAATTTCAGTGCTATGAGCTTCTGCTACCCCTCCTTCGATAGCTCAGTTGGTAGAGCGGAGGACTGTAGTATTAATTCGGGCATCCTTAGGTCGCTGGTTCAAATCCGGCTCGAAGGATTTTGTGGTTTCATTTCCATGTCTTTTGCTGTTAATCAAAAATACCTTCCGTTGATTATGAAAAAGTCCCCGAGCTTCGATAAATACTGGAAAAGAAGCGTACTCTATCTGCTTTCAAAGGGAATTGATGACATAGTCATCGCTAGGGGAGGCGTGAAGAACAGTAAAGGAAACCTGCTGATCAAAACTGCTACCAAAGCATTGCATTAGTACATGTATGCCCTTGGCAGACTTCCAATTGCATTGCACCACGGTAGCTGCTTGGCAGCCAATCACACTGTGACTTGCCTTCAATTTGAGTGTCCACCGATGGGCAAGAGGGCATAGCCAATGGAATCATCCCCCGAAAGGCTGAGCAAGCTGGAAAGTAGACCAACAGTTTACACATTTGGGGAAATCCTGAGAAGTTTTGCATTCCAAACTGAGCAAATAAAAGCCCTGCCGGAGAATCGAACCCTGATTGCACTAAGTATATGCTCCATGAAGACAGCCCTCACGTAAGGCGTGGGCAATTTCATGCCTGACACTTTACATTCTAGTCTCAAATCGAGACTTTGCAGTCCGTGGGCTCCAGAGTCTCCTTGCATCCAGCAAAACTTTAGAGGGCAGTGGAGGGGATGTAGCTCAGTGGTAGAGCGCATGCTTCGCATGTATGAGGCCCCGGGTTCAATCCCCGGCATCTCCAGGAGTCGCTGTTCTGTATCTCGGCTTTTTCCAGAAGGCTAGCCTGCCACCTTGTGGAAAGTTGAGGTTTCTCAGGCAGTTGGGGGGTCAGAACCCCACTTAAATAGGTTGCATTGAAAAATATTGTTTGAAATAGGCATAGTTTCCACTTTTCAAGAAAATCTGAGAATTTTGCTTGCCAAAAGGAGGAAATAAATGCCCTCTCTGAGGATCGAACTCAGGACCTTCAGATTATGAGACTGACGCGCTGCCTACTGCGCTAAGAAGGCTGCACACAAGCATCTCTAAACAAGACTATAGACCAGGAAGATAATCCAGGTGCGAGGCTTAAGGATTTTCCTGACTGAGACTTTATGCTGCAGTGTCAAGTGGGTTGACTTGGCAGACACTTACATTCAGGGTTTCCATGCATACAGTAAAACTTGGCATACAAGGGGATGTAGCTCAGTGGTAGAGCGCATGCTTTGCATGTATGAGGCCCCGGGTTCAATCCCCGGCATCTCCAGACTTTTGCCATGCTTATCTTGGATTTTGGCAGAAAACTAGGCTGGCTGTCAGTATTAAGGAAGAGATATGCCATGCAACTGGGATACGAACCCCACTTAAACTGTGAGACGTGTGCCTTGGAAAACCCCATGAAATGGGGCAATCTCATTTTTGATGCTTATAGAACCAAAGAATCTTACTTGTTTAAGCCATCAAAGTGATGATTAATCTTGGCAATCTTAATACATTTAGGATAGAAATCTGTGGCAGCCATCTTGGTCATTGGTAAGGGTTCTTCCTCTAAACCAGAGACTCTCTACAGTAGCTTCAAGAAAAACTGAATATGTTGCCTTTACTCTACTGATTTTTCCATTCTCTTTCCTTTCAAAAATGAACCCAAAATGCATGTTCTTGAAGCTGGGTGCGTGGTAATGACTCCCATAACTTTCTGTCATTTTTCTCACGGTTAAAGGCTTCCATCCATTTGCCACCAATGCTTCCTAAGGTCTTTGTATCAAAGTTCCTTTCCTTTCTGTAAAATTCATCATTGCGGCGCCCCTGCTTTTCACCAAGCCAAGACGGAACATCCACTTTGGTGTGAAATCCTCCTTTGAGGTGATAAGACGTAACTCACAGTGTGCTCTCAGAAGTGGTAGCTTTGAGAGGGAGCCGCGATTAATATTGATGATTTTCATCTGTCTGCTCCTGGTCCCCACCCCCCACAACCTTTCTTGAGCGAGAGGTAATTTCAGTGCTATGAGCTTCTGCTACCCCTCCTTCAATAGCTCAGTTGGTAGAGCGGAGGACTGTAGCATTAATTCGGGCATCCTTAGGTCGCTGGTTCAAATCCGGCTCGAAGGATTTTGTGGTTTCATTTCCATGTCTTTTGCTGTTAATCAACAATACCTTCCGTTGATTATGAAAAAGTCCCCGAGCTTCGATAAATACTGGAAAAGAAGCGTACTCTATCTGCTTTCAAAGGGAATTGATGACATAGTCATCGCTAGGGGAGGCGTGAAGAACAGTAATGGAAACCTGCTGATCAAAACTGCTACCAAAGCATTGCATTAGTACATGTATGCCCTTGGCAGACTTCCAATTGCATTGCACCACGGTAGCTGCTTGGCAGCCAATCACACTGTGACTTGCCTTCAATTTGAGTGTCCACCGATGGGCAAGAGGGCATAGCCAATGGAATCATCCCCCGAAAGGCTGAGCAAGCTGGAAAGTAGACCAACAGTTTACACATTTGGGGAAATCCTGAGAAGTTTTGCATTCCAAACTGAGCAAATAAAAGCCCTGCCGGAGAATCGAACCCTGATTGCACTAAGTATATGCTCCATGAAGACAGCCCTCACGTAAGGCGTGGGCAATTTCATGCCTGACACTTTACATTCTAGTCTCAAATCGAGACTTTGCAGTCCGTGGGCTCCAGAGTCTCCTTGCATCCAGCAAAACTTTAGAGGGCAGTGGAGGGGATGTAGCTCAGTGGTAGAGCGCATGCTTCGCTTGTATGAGGCCCCGGGTTCAATCCCCGGCATCTCCAGGAGTTGCTGTTCTGTATCTCGGCTTTTTCCAGAAGGCTAGCCTGCCACCTTGTGGAAAGTTGAGGTTTCTCAGGCAGTTGGGGGGTCAGAACCCCACTTAAATAGGTTGCATTGAAAAATATTGTTTGAAATAGGCATAGTTTCCACTTTTCAAGAAAATCTGAGAATTTTGCTTGCCAAAAGGAGGAAATAAATGCCCTCTCTGAGGATCGAACTCAGGACCTTCAGATTATGAGACTGACGCGCTGCCTACTGCGCTAAGAAGGCTGCACACAAGCATCTCTAAACAAGACTATAGACCAGGAAGATAATCCAGGTGCGAGGCTTAAGGATTTTCCTGACTGAGACTTTATGCTGCAGTGTCAAGTGGGTTGACTTGGCAGACACTTACATTCAGGGTTTCCATGCATACAGTAAAACTTGGCATACAAGGGGATGTAGCTCAGTGGTAGAGCGCATGCTTTGCATGTATGAGGCCCCGGGTTCAATCCCTGGCATCTCCAGACTTTTGCCATGCTTATCTTGGATTTTGGCAGAAAACTAGGCTGGCTGTCAGTATTAAGGAAGAGATATGCCATGCAACTGGGATACGAACCCCACTTAAACTGTGAGACGTGTGCCTTGGAAAACCCCATGAAATGGGGCAATCTCGTTTTTGATGCTTATAGAACCAAAGAATCTTACTTGTTTAAGCCATCAAAGTGATGATTAATCTTGGCAATCTTAATACATTTAGGATAGAAATCTGTGGCAGCCATCTTGGTCATTGGTAAGGGTTCTTCCTCTAAACCAGAGACTCTCTACAGTAGCTTCAAGAAAAACTGAATATGTTGCCTTTACTCTACTGATTTTTCCATTCTCTTTCCTTTCAAAAATGAACCCAAAATGCATGTTCTTGAAGCTGGGTGCGTGGTAATGACTCCCATAACTTTCTGTCATTTTTCTCACGGTTAAAGGCTTCCATCCATTTGCCACCAATGCTTCCTAAGGTCTTTGTATCAAAGTTCCTTTCCTTTCTGTAAAATTCATCATTGCGGCGCCCCTGCTTTTCACCAAGCCAAGACGGAACATCCACTTTGGTGTGAAATCCTCCTTTGAGGTGATAAGACGTAACTCACAGTGTGCTCTCAGAAGTGGTAGCTTTGAGAGGGAGCCGCGATTAATATTGATGATTTTCATCTGTCTGCTCCTGGTCCCCACCCCCCACAACCTTTCTTGAGCGAGAGGTAATTTCAGTGCTATGAGCTTCTGCTACCCCTCCTTCGATAGCTCAGTTGGTAGAGCGGAGGACTGTAGCATTAATTCGGGCATCCTTAGGTCGCTGGTTCAAATCCGGCTCGAAGGATTTTGTGGTTTCATTTCCATGTCTTTTGCTGTTAATCAACAATACCTTCCGTTGATTATGAAAAAGTCCCCGAGCTTCGATAAATACTGGAAAAGAAGCGTACTCTATCTGCTTTCAAAGGGAATTGATGACATAGTCATCGCTAGGGGAGGCGTGAAGAACAGTAAAGGAAACCTGCTGATCAAAACTGCTACCAAAGCATTGCATTAGTACATGTATGCCCTTGGCAGACTTCCAATTGCATTGCACCACGGTAGCTGCTTGGCAGCCAATCACACTGTGACTTGCCTTCAATTTGAGTGTCCACCGATGGGCAAGAGGGCATAGCCAATGGAATCATCCCCCGAAAGGCTGAGCAAGCTGGAAAGTAGACCAACAGTTTACACATTTGGGGAAATCCTGAGAAGTTTTGCATTCCAAACTGAGCAAATAAAAGCCCTGCCGGAGAATCGAACCCTGATTGCACTAAGTATATGCTCCATGAAGACAGCCCTCACGTAAGGCGTGGGCAATTTCATGCCTGACACTTTACATTCTAGTCTCAAATCGAGACTTTGCAGTCCGTGGGCTCCAGAGTCTCCTTGCATCCAGCAAAACTTTAGAGGGCAGTGGAGGGGATGTAGCTCAGTGGTAGAGCGCATGCTTCGCATGTATGAGGCCCCGGGTTCAATCCCCGGCATCTCCAGGAGTCGCTGTTCTGTATCTCGGCTTTTTCCAGAAGGCTAGCCTGCCACCTTGTGGAAAGTTGAGGTTTCTCAGGCAGTTGGGGGGTCAGAACCCCACTTAAATAGGTTGCATTGAAAAATATTGTTTGAAATAGGCATAGTTTCCACTTTTCAAGAAAATCTGAGAATTTTGCTTGCCAAAAGGAGGAAATAAATGCCCTCTCTGAGGATCGAACTCAGGACCTTCAGATTATGAGACTGACGCGCTGCCTACTGCGCTAAGAAGGCTGCACACAAGCATCTCTAAACAAGACTATAGACCAGGAAGATAATCCAGGTGCGAGGCTTAAGGATTTTCCTGACTGAGACTTTATGCTGCAGTGTCAAGTGGGTTGACTTGGCAGACACTTACATTCAGGGTTTCCATGCATACAGTAAAACTTGGCATACAAGGGGATGTAGCTCAGTGGTAGAGCGCATGCTTTGCATGTATGAGGCCCCGGGTTCAATCCCCGGCATCTCCAGACTTTTGCCATGCTTATCTTGGATTTTGGCAGAAAACTAGGCTGGCTGTCAGTATTAAGGAAGAGATATGCCATGCAACTGGGATACGAACCCCACTTAAACTGTGAGACGTGTGCCTTGGAAAACCCCATGAAATGGGGCAATCTCATTTTTGATGCTTATAGAACCAAAGAATCTTACTTGTTTAAGCCATCAAAGTGATGATTAATCTTGGCAATCTTAATACATTTAGGATAGAAATCTGTGGCAGCCATCTTGGTCATTGGTAAGGGTTCTTCCTCTAAACCAGAGACTCTCTACAGTAGCTTCAAGAAAAACTGAATATGTTGCCTTTACTCTACTGATTTTTCCATTCTCTTTCCTTTCAAAAATGAACCCAAAATGCATGTTCTTGAAGCTGGGTGCGTGGTAATGACTCCCATAACTTTCTGTCATTTTTCTCACGGTTAAAGGCTTCCATCCATTTGCCACCAATGCTTCCTAAGGTCTTTGTATCAAAGTTCCTTTCCTTTCTGTAAAATTCATCATTGCGGCGCCCCTGCTTTTCACCAAGCCAAGACGGAACATCCACTTTGGTGTGAAATCCTCCTTTGAGGTGATAAGACGTAACTCACAGTGTGCTCTCAGAAGTGGTAGCTTTGAGAGGGAGCCGCGATTAATATTGATGATTTTCATCTGTCTGCTCCTGGTCCCCACCCCCCACAACCTTTCTTGAGCGAGAGGTAATTTCAGTGCTATGAGCTTCTGCTACCCCTCCTTCGATAGCTCAGTTGGTAGAGCGGAGGACTGTAGCATTAATTCGGGCATCCTTAGGTCGCTGGTTCAAATCCGGCTCGAAGGATTTTGTGGTTTCATTTCCATGTCTTTTGCTGTTAATCAACAATACCTTCCGTTGATTATGAAAAAGTCCCCGAGCTTCGATAAATACTGGAAAAGAAGCGTACTCTATCTGCTTTCAAAGGGAATTGATGACATAGTCATCGCTAGGGGAGGCGTGAAGAACAGTAATGGAAACCTGCTGATCAAAACTGCTACCAAAGCATTGCATTAGTACATGTATGCCCTTGGCAGACTTCCAATTGCATTGCACCACGGTAGCTGCTTGGCAGCCAATCACACTGTGACTTGCCTTCAATTTGAGTGTCCACCGATGGGCAAGAGGGCATAGCCAATGGAATCATCCCCCGAAAGGCTGAGCAAGCTGGAAAGTAGACCAACAGTTTACACATTTGGGGAAATCCTGAGAAGTTTTGCATTCCAAACTGAGCAAATAAAAGCCCTGCCGGAGAATCGAACCCTGATTGCACTAAGTATATGCTCCATGAAGACAGCCCTCACGTAAGGCGTGGGCAATTTCATGCCTGACACTTTACATTCTAGTCTCAAATCGAGACTTTGCAGTCCGTGGGCTCCAGAGTCTCCTTGCATCCAGCAAAACTTTAGAGGGCAGTGGAGGGGATGTAGCTCAGTGGTAGAGCGCATGCTTCGCTTGTATGAGGCCCCGGGTTCAATCCCCGGCATCTCCAGGAGTCGCTGTTCTGTATCTCGGCTTTTTCCAGAAGGCTAGCCTGCCACCTTGTGGAAAGTTGAGGTTTCTCAGGCAGTTGGGGGGTCAGAACCCCACTTAAATAGGTTGCATTGAAAAATATTGTTTGAAATAGGCATAGTTTCCACTTTTCAAGAAAATCTGAGAATTTTGCTTGCCAAAAGGAGGAAATAAATGCCCTCTCTGAGGATCGAACTCAGGACCTTCAGATTATGAGACTGACGCGCTGCCTACTGCGCTAAGAAGGCTGCACACAAGCATCTCTAAACAAGACTATAGACCAGGAAGATAATCCAGGTGCGAGGCTTAAGGATTTTCCTGACTGAGACTTTATGCTGCAGTGTCAAGTGGGTTGACTTGGCAGACACTTACATTCAGGGTTTCCATGCATACAGTAAAACTTGGCATACAAGGGGATGTAGCTCAGTGGTAGAGCGCATGCTTTGCATGTATGAGGCCCCGGGTTCAATCCCCGGCATCTCCAGACTTTTGCCATGCTTATCTTGGATTTTGGCAGAAAACTAGGCTGGCTGTCAGTATTAAGGAAGAGATATGCCATGCAACTGGGATACGAACCCCACTTAAACTGTGAGACGTGTGCCTTGGAAAACCCCATGAAATGGGGCAATCTCATTTTTGATGCTTATAGAACCAAAGAATCTTACTTGTTTAAGCCATCAAAGTGATGATTAATCTTGGCAATCTTAATACATTTAGGATAGAAATCTGTGGCAGCCATCTTGGTCATTGGTAAGGGTTCTTCCTCTAAACCAGAGACTCTCTACAGTAGCTTCAAGAAAAACTGAATATGTTGCCTTTACTCTACTGATTTTTCCATTCTCTTTCCTTTCAAAAATGAACCCAAAATGCATGTTCTTGAAGCTGGGTGCGTGGTAATGACTCCCATAACTTTCTGTCATTTTTCTCACGGTTAAAGGCTTCCATCCATTTGCCACCAATGCTTCCTAAGGTCTTTGTATCAAAGTTCCTTTCCTTTCTGTAAAATTCATCATTGCGGCGCCCCTGCTTTTCACCAAGCCAAGACGGAACATCCACTTTGGTGTGAAATCCTCCTTTGAGGTGATAAGACGTAACTCACAGTGTGCTCTCAGAAGTGGTAGCTTTGAGAGGGAGCCGCGATTAATATTGATGATTTTCATCTGTCTGCTCCTGGTCCCCACCCCCCACAACCTTTCTTGAGCGAGAGGTAATTTCAGTGCTATGAGCTTCTGCTACCCCTCCTTCGATAGCTCAGTTGGTAGAGCGGAGGACTGTAGCATTAATTCGGGCATCCTTAGGTCGCTGGTTCAAATCCGGCTCGAAGGATTTTGTGGTTTCATTTCCATGTCTTTTGCTGTTAATCAACAATACCTTCCGTTGATTATGAAAAAGTCCCCGAGCTTCGATAAATACTGGAAAAGAAGCGTACTCTATCTGCTTTCAAAGGGAATTGATGACATAGTCATCGCTAGGGGAGGCGTGAAGAACAGTAAAGGAAACCTGCTGATCAAAACTGCTACCAAAGCATTGCATTAGTACATGTATGCCCTTGGCAGACTTCCAATTGCATTGCACCACGGTAGCTGCTTGGCAGCCAATCACACTGTGACTTGCCTTCAATTTGAGTGTCCACCGATGGGCAAGAGGGCATAGCCAATGGAATCATCCCCCGAAAGGCTGAGCAAGCTGGAAAGTAGACCAACAGTTTACACATTTGGGGAAATCCTGAGAAGTTTTGCATTCCAAACTGAGCAAATAAAAGCCCTGCCGGAGAATCGAACCCTGATTGCACTAAGTATATGCTCCATGAAGACAGCCCTCACGTAAGGCGTGGGCAATTTCATGCCTGACACTTTACATTCTAGTCTCAAATCGAGACTTTGCAGTCCGTGGGCTCCAGAGTCTCCTTGCATCCAGCAAAACTTTAGAGGGCAGTGGAGGGGATGTAGCTCAGTGGTAGAGCGCATGCTTCGCATGTATGAGGCCCCGGGTTCAATCCCCGGCATCTCCAGGAGTCGCTGTTCTGTATCTCGGCTTTTTCCAGAAGGCTAGCCTGCCACCTTGTGGAAAGTTGAGGTTTCTCAGGCAGTTGGGGGGTCAGAACCCCACTTAAATAGGTTGCATTGAAAAATATTGTTTGAAATAGGCATAGTTTCCACTTTTCAAGAAAATCTGAGAATTTTGCTTGCCAAAAGGAGGAAATAAATGCCCTCTCTGAGGATCGAACTCAGGACCTTCAGATTATGAGACTGACGCGCTGCCTACTGCGCTAAGAAGGCTGCACACAAGCATCTCTAAACCAGACTATAGACCAGGAAGATAATCCAGGTGCGAGGCTTAAGGATTTTCCTGACTGAGACTTTATGCTGCAGTGTCAAGTGGGTTGACTTGGCAGACACTTACATTCAGGGTTTCCATGCATACAGTAAAACTTGGCATACAAGGGGATGTAGCTCAGTGGTAGAGCGCATGCTTTGCATGTATGAGGCCCCGGGTTCAATCCCCGGCATCTCCAGACTTTTGCCATGCTTATCTTGGATTTTGGCAGAAAACTAGGCTGGCTGTCAGTATTAAGGAAGAGATATGTCATGCAACTGGGATACGAACCCCACTTAAACTGTGAGACGTGTGCCTTGGAAAACCCCATGAAATGGGGCTATCTCATTTTTGATGCTTATAGAACCAAAGAATCTTACTTGTTTAAGCCATCAAAGTGATGATTAATCTTGGCAATCTTAATACATTTAGGATAGAAATCTGTGGCAGCCATCTTGGTCATTGGTAAGGGTTCTTCCTCTAAACCAGAGACTCTCTACAGTAGCTTCAAGAAAAACTGAATATGTTGCCTTTACTCTACTGATTTTTCCATTCTCTTTCCTTTCAAAAATGAACCCAAAATGCATGTTCTTGAAGCTGGGTGCGTGGTAATGACTCCCATAACTTTCTGTCATTTTTCTCACGGTTAAAGGCTTCCATCCATTTGCCACCAATGCTTCCTAAGGTCTTTGTATCAAAGTTCCTTTCCTTTCTGTAAAATTCATCATTGCGGCGCCCCTGCTTTTCACCAAGCCAAGACGGAACATCCACTTTGGTGTGAAATCCTCCTTTGAGGTGATAAGACGTAACTCACAGTGTGCTCTCAGAAGTGGTAGCTTTGAGAGGGAGCCGCGATTAATATTGATGATTTTCATCTGTCTGCTCCTGGTCCCCACCCCCCACAACCTTTCTTGAGCGAGAGGTAATTTCAGTGCTATGAGCTTCTGCTACCCCTCCTTCGATAGCTCAGTTGGTAGAGTGGAGGACTGTAGCATTAATTCGGGCATCCTTAGGTCGCTGGTTCAAATCCGGCTCGAAGGATTTTGTGGTTTCATTTCCATGTCTTTTGCTGTTAATCAACAATACCTTCCGTTGATTATGAAAAAGTCCCCGAGCTTCGATAAATACTGGAAAAGAAGCGTACTCTATCTGCTTTCAAAGGGAATTGATGACATAGTCATCGCTAGGGGAGGCGTGAAGAACAGTAAAGGAAACCTGCTGATCAAAACTGCTACCAAAGCATTGCATTAGTACATGTATGCCCTTGGCAGACTTCCAATTGCATTGCACCACGGTAGCTGCTTGGCAGCCAATCACACTGTGACTTGCCTTCAATTTGAGTGTCCACCGATGGGCAAGAGGGCATAGCCAATGGAATCATCCCCCGAAAGGCTGAGCAAGCTGGAAAGTAGACCAACAGTTTACACATTTGGGGAAATCCTGAGAAGTTTTGCATTCCAAACTGAGCAAATAAAAGCCCTGCCGGAGAATCGAACCCTGATTGCACTAAGTATATGCTCCATGAAGACAGCCCTCACGTAAGGCGTGGGCAATTTCATGCCTGACACTTTACATTCTAGTCTCAAATCGAGACTTTGCAGTCCGTGGGCTCCAGAGTCTCCTTGCATCCAGCAAAACTTTAGAGGGCAGTGGAGGGGATGTAGCTCAGTGGTAGAGCGCATGCTTCGCATGTATGAGGCCCCGGGTTCAATCCCCGGCATCTCCAGGAGTCGCTGTTCTGTATCTCGGCTTTTTCCAGAAGGCTAGCCTGCCACCTTGTGGAAAGTTGAGGTTTCTCAGGCAGTTGGGGAGTCAGAACCCCACTTAAATAGGTTGCATTGAAAAATATTGTTTGAAATAGGCATAGTTTCCACTTTTCAAGAAAATCTGAGAATTTTGCTTGCCAAAAGGAGGAAATAAATGCCCTCTCTGAGGAACGAACTCAGGACCTTCAGATTATGAGACTGACGCGCTGCCTACTGCGCTAAGAAGGCTGCACACAAGCATCTCTAAACAAGACTATAGACCAGGAAGATAATCCAGGTGCGAGGCTTAAGGATTTTCCTGACTGAGACTTTATGCTGCAGTGTCAAGTGGGTTTGATGAAGCAAAGCTTCGCATATTTTGCGGCTTGCCGAAATCAAGAACCTCGTTTATGTGTAATAAGGTAACAAAAGTGTATGTTTTACTAACATTTATTTTGTTTAGGTAAAGTTCCCGAAGCTTGCCTATGTGTATTTCTAATGAATTAATCCGTGTCCCTAAAAATGGCCGCCGCTTGTATTTTAGTTACTGCGCATGCGTCAGCCACACTCACGTGTCCTGACGCGTCTGCAGAAGTGGAGGGAAAGTTATGCGCATGCGTAATTCATAGCTGTGCTTATCATGTGGTACTGCTCGTGCCACTGCTCTTGTGTCCGTATCAATGTAGCTAACATTTAGATGCAATAAGTTTATTTCTTGATGATGAGTTAAAAGTACAAACCCTGTGATGTGTTTTCATAATGACATTATTATGTATTAATTTGTTTTCGCTTACTTTTCATGTACCGCGGGAAATGGGGGTCTGAGTGAGAGGAGAGCCATATTGGAGGTCCCTTCTGCGCCTGTGCGACATTCGGCAGCACGAGGGACCTTGGCTGATGGAACATAGCCAGTTGGCAGTGATGGGCGAGATGCTCCTGAGAAAGTCACCTCTGCCCTGCGAGAACAGCGAATGTTGCTCCTCATATGATACAATGTTAAATTGTCATTGTGTTTCTGCACAGTTTCTCCTGGGAACCCCAAACCTGCTAGGCGGTACCCAAATATGTTAATGAAGGCTTCAAATCGTGTATTGTGATTGGTGTGTTACCCAAACGCTACCTTAGGACCAATCGAAATTGAGGGATTCTGACACTTTGCAACATTGGGGGGTGGTACACTGTCCCCAAACTGTATATCTACCCTGGGTTCACCTAGTGAACCGTCCGACTTGTCTGGTTTAGCTGACCTGTCACTGACCCAACGCACTCAATAGGTGACTGAAGATACAGAGCGCTGCGAAGCACTCTGTCCGAATTTGACCATAGACTGAGGTTCTACTGAACCTTAAAGTGCTGGCAAAGCACTTAGCTGGGAGTTCGCTGACCCAATCGGGGTCTTGATCGATAGCTGCAGAGCGGGTGGAGCGCAGGCGTTGCTTCCGAACTGTGGGTTCCGGTCCTGTCCTGAAGAGGGTCCTGTCCTGAGGGTTTGCTGTCCTGTCCTGAGGGTCCTGTCCTGATTCCTATTCTGAGGGTATCCTGTCCTATCCTGGGTGTCCATTCTGCACCTGCTGTCCTTTGAGGGGTATCCTTCCTTGAGGGTTTCCTGTCCTTAACTGACCCGTGGCCAGGGTTTGGTTTCCACACCTTTCTAGGTAAATATTGCTCTGAACCTCTTGAAATTCTTGCACCTTCTGAATTTCTAACTTTTGCTTTAATAAAGTTCAACATTGCATACGTTATATTTTCCATGCCTTTCCGCAACTATTGAAAGTCATTTATAATTTTTGCAAAGTTATTCCTATGCCTTCTCATTTGTTAGAAATTATATTTTGCATAGCAGTGTGTCATTTCCTGATATGGTCTAGAACTTCGTTGCCTAGATTGTTCAAAGGCCCCTTCACCTTAAGTGAAGCGTGTTATTCATTATAAGCTCTCCTATAGTCACCCACACTTAGTCTATCCCTGTCTAGATAATACTGACTTGCATAGTATTTTCTCGCTACATTTTATTAGTACCTTGATGATTACTCTGTCATTATTTCTTCATGCTTATGTGATTTACGTTATCTTGGTTATTGATTGCCTTATTTTACTGTACCTCATGCAAGAAAATATTGAACTTTAGATAAACATTTTAAAACTTCCAGTTGTCCGTGGTCATTTTAACAGTATTTGAATGTTATTGGTTGGGTTTGTATTTTGCTGCCTTTCTTTTACAGCTAGCTCCCTGATTCATTGTGGTCATTAGGCACCCGCATCGGTGGATGGTAAGTCGGGTGCACCGAAATTTGGTAGCAGGGAACACACACACATCAACCTGGTAGAGCTCGTGAAGTCACCCGATCGATGTATATGGTGATTTGGAAAGTATATGGGCCCTGAAGCCGGAAACGGCGGAAACTATTGGTCGGGTGGCCTCGCGCACTCTATCAGGTTGACTTGGCAGACACTTACATTCAGGGTTTCCATGCATACAGTAAAACTTGGCATACAAGGGGATGTAGCTCAGTGGTAGAGCGCATGCTTTGCATGTATGAGGCCCGGGTTCAATCCCCGGCATCTCCAGACTTTTGCCATGCTTATCTTGGATTTTGGCAGAAAACTAGGCTGGCTGTCAGTATTAAGGAAGAGATATGCCATGCAACTGGGATACGAACCCCACTTAAACTGTGAGACGTGTGCCTTGGAAAACCCCATGAAATGGGGCTATCTCATTTTTGATGCTTATAGAAACAAAGAATCTTACTTGTTTAAGCCATCAAAGTGATGATTAATCTTGGCAATCTTAATACATTTAGGATAGAAATCTGTGGCAGCCATCTTGGTCATTGGTAAGGGTTCTTCCTCTAAACCAGAGACTCTCTACAGTAGCTTCAAGAAAAACTGAATATGTTGCCTTTACTCTACTGATTTTTCCATTCTCTTTCCTTTCAAAAATGAACCCAAAATGCATGTTCTTGAAGCTGGGTGCGTGGTAATGACTCCCATAACTTTCTGTCATTTTTCTCACGGTTAAAGGCTTCCATCCATTTGCCACCAATGCTTCCTAAGGTCTTTGTATCAAAGTTCCTTTCCTTTCTGTAAAATTCATCATTGCGGCGCCCCTGCTTTTCACCAAGCCAAGACGGAACATCCACTTTGGTGTGAAATCCTCCTTTGAGGTGATAAGACGTAACTCACAGTGTGCTCTCAGAAGTGGTAGCTTTGAGAGGGAGCCGCGATTAATATTGATGATTTTCATCTGTCTGCTCCTGGTCCCCACCCCCCACAACCTTTCTTGAGCGAGAGGTAATTTCAGTGCTATGAGCTTCTGCTACCCCTCCTTCGATAGCTCAGTTGGTAGAGCGGAGGACTGTAGCATTAATTCGGGCATCCTTAGGTCGCTGGTTCAAATCCGGCTCGAAGGATTTTGTGGTTTCATTTCCATGTCTTTTGCTGTTAATCAACAATACCTTCCGTTGATTATGAAAAAGTCCCCGAGCTTCGATAAATACTGGAAAAGAAGCGTACTCTATCTGCTTTCAAAGGGAATTGATGACATAGTCATCGCTAGGGGAGGCGTGAAGAACAGTAATGGAAACCTGCTGATCAAAACTGCTACCAAAGCATTGCATTAGTACATGTATGCCCTTGGCAGACTTCCAATTGCATTGCACCACGGTAGCTGCTTGGCAGCCAATCACACTGTGACTTGCCTTCAATTTGAGTGTCCACCGATGGGCAAGAGGGCATAGCCAATGGAATCATCCCCCGAAAGGCTGAGCAAGCTGGAAAGTAGACCAACAGTTTACACATTTGGGGAAATCCTGAGAAGTTTTGCATTCCAAACTGAGCAAATAAAAGCCCTGCCGGAGAATCGAACCCTGATTGCACTAAGTATATGCTCCATGAAGACAGCCCTCACGTAAGGCGTGGGCAATTTCATGCCTGACACTTTACATTCTAGTCTCAAATCGAGACTTTGCAGTCCGTGGGCTCCAGAGTCTCCTTGCATCCAGCAAAACTTTAGAGGGCAGTGGAGGGGATGTAGCTCAGTGGTAGAGCGCATGCTTCGCATGTATGAGGCCCCGGGTTCAATCCCCGGCATCTCCAGGAGTCGCTGTTCTGTATCTCGGCTTTTTCCAGAAGGCTAGCCTGCCACCTTGTGGAAAGTTGAGGTTTCTCAGGCAGTTGGGGGGTCAGAACCCCACTTAAATAGGTTGCATTGAAAAATATTGTTTGAAATAGGCATAGTTTCCACTTTTCAAGAAAATCTGAGAATTTTGCTTGCCAAAAGGAGGAAATAAATGCCCTCTCTGAGGAACGAACTCAGGACCTTCAGATTATGAGACTGACGCGCTGCCTACTGCGCTAAGAAGGCTGCACACAAGCATCTCTAAACAAGACTATAGACCAGGAAGATAATCCAGGTGCGAGGCTTAAGGATTTTCCTGACTGAGACTTTATGCTGCAGTGTCAAGTGGGTTGACTTGGCAGACACTTACATTCAGGGTTTCCATGCATACAGTAAAACTTGGCATACAAGGGGATGTAGCTCAGTGGTAGAGCGCATGCTTTGCATGTATGAGGCCCCGGGTTCAATCCCCGGCATCTCCAGACTTTTGCCATGCTTATCTTGGATTTTGGCAGAAAACTAGGCTGGCTGTCAGTATTAAGGAAGAGATATGCCATGCAACTGGGATACGAACCCCACTTAAACTGTGAGACGTGTGCCTTGGAAAACCCCATGAAATGGGGCTATCTCATTTTTGATGCTTATAGAACCAAAGAATCTTACTTGTTTAAGCCATCAAAGTGATGATTAATCTTGGCAATCTTAATACATTTAGGATAGAAATCTGTGGCAGCCATCTTGGTCATTGGTAAGGGTTCTTCCTCTAAACCAGAGACTCTCTACAGTAGCTTCAAGAAAAACTGAATATGTTGCCTTTACTCTACTGATTTTTCCATTCTCTTTCCTTTCAAAAATGAACCCAAAATGCATGTTCTTGAAGCTGGGTGCGTGGTAATGACTCCCATAACTTTCTGTCATTTTTCTCACGGTTAAAGGCTTCCATCCATTTGCCACCAATGCTTCCTAAGGTCTTTGTATCAAAGTTCCTTTCCTTTCTGTAAAATTCATCATTGCGGCGCCCCTGCTTTTCACCAAGCCAAGACGGAACATCCACTTTGGTGTGAAATCCTCCTTTGAGGTGATAAGACGTAACTCACAGTGTGCTCTCAGAAGTGGTAGCTTTGAGAGGGAGCCGCGATTAATATTGATGATTTTCATCTGTCTGCTCCTGGTCCCCACCCCCCACAACCTTTCTTGAGCGAGAGGTAATTTCAGTGCTATGAGCTTCTGCTACCCCTCCTTCGATAGCTCAGTTGGTAGAGCGGAGGACTGTAGCATTAATTCGGGCATCCTTAGGTCGCTGGTTCAAATCCGGCTCGAAGGATTTTGTGGTTTCATTTCCATGTCTTTTGCTGTTAATCAACAATACCTTCCGTTGATTATGAAAAAGTCCCCGAGCTTCGATAAATACTGGAAAAGAAGCGTACTCTATCTGCTTTCAAAGGGAATTGATGACATAGTCATCGCTAAGGGAGGCGTGAAGAACAGTAAAGGAAACCTGCTGATCAAAACTGCTACCAAAGCATTGCATTAGTACATGTATGCCCTTGGCAGACTTCCAATTGCATTGCACCACGGTAGCTGCTTGGCAGCCAATCACACTGTGACTTGCCTTCAATTTGAGTGTCCACCGATGGGCAAGAGGGCATAGCCAATGGAATCATCCCCCGAAAGGCTGAGCAAGCTGGAAAGTAGACCAACAGTTTACACATTTGGGGAAATCCTGAGAAGTTTTGCATTCCAAACTGAGCAAATAAAAGCCCTGCCGGAGAATCGAACCCTGATTGCACTAAGTATATGCTCCATGAAGACAGCCCTCACGTAAGGCGTGGGCAATTTCATGCCTGACACTTTACATTCTAGTCTCAAATCGAGACTTTGCAGTCCGTGGGCTCCAGAGTCTCCTTGCATCCAGCAAAACTTTAGAGGGCAGTGGAGGGGATGTAGCTCAGTGGTAGAGCGCATGCTTCGCATGTATGAGGCCCCGGGTTCAATCCCCGGCATCTCCAGACTTTTGCCATGCTTATCTTGGATTTTGGCAGAAAACTAGGCTGGCTGTCAGTATTAAGGAAGAGATATGCCATGCAACTGGGATACGAACCCCACTTAAACTGTGAGACGTGTGCCTTGGAAAACCCCATGAAATGGGGCAATCTCATTTTTGATGCTTATAGAACCAAAGAATCTTACTTGTTTAAGCCATCAAAGTGATGATTAATCTTGGCAATCTTAATACATTTAGGATAGAAATCTGTGGCAGCCATCTTGGTCATTGGTAAGGGTTCTTCCTCTAAACCAGAGACTCTCTACAGTAGCTTCAAGAAAAACTGAATATGTTGCCTTTACTCTACTGATTTTTCCATTCTCTTTCCTTTCAAAAATGAACCCAAAATGCATGTTCTTGAAGCTGGGTGCGTGGTAATGACTCCCATAACTTTCTGTCATTTTTCTCACGGTTAAAGGCTTCCATCCATTTGCCACCAATGCTTCCTAAGGTCTTTGTATCAAAGTTCCTTTCCTTTCTGTAAAATTCATCATTGCGGCGCCCCTGCTTTTCACCAAGCCAAGACGGAACATCCACTTTGGTGTGAAATCCTCCTTTGAGGTGATAAGACGTAACTCACAGTGTGCTCTCAGAAGTGGTAGCTTTGAGAGGGAGCCGCGATTAATATTGATGATTTTCATCTGTCTGCTCCTGGTCCCCACCCCCCACAACCTTTCTTGAGCGAGAGGTAATTTCAGTGCTATGAGCTTCTGCTACCCCTCCTTCGATAGCTCAGTTGGTAGAGCGGAGGACTGTAGCATTAATTCGGGCATCCTTAGGTCGCTGGTTCAAATCCGGCTCGAAGGATTTTGTGGTTTCATTTCCATGTCTTTTGCTGTTAATCAACAATACCTTCCGTTGATTATGAAAAAGTCCCCGAGCTTCGATAAATACTGGAAAAGAAGCGTACTCTATCTGCTTTCAAAGGGAATTGATGACATAGTCATCGCTAGGGGAGGCGTGAAGAACAGTAATGGAAACCTGCTGATCAAAACTGCTACCAAAGCATTGCATTAGTACATGTATGCCCTTGGCAGACTTCCAATTGCATTGCACCACGGTAGCTGCTTGGCAGCCAATCACACTGGGACTTGCCTTCAATTTGAGTGTCCACCGATGGGCAAGAGGGCATAGCCAATGGAATCATCCCCCGAAAGGCTGAGCAAGCTGGAAAGTAGACCAACAGTTTACACATTTGGGGAAATCCTGAGAAGTTTTGCATTCCAAACTGAGCAAATAAAAGCCCTGCCGGAGAATCGAACCCTGATTGCACTAAGTATATGCTCCATGAAGACAGCCCTCACGTAAGGCGTGGGCAATTTCATGCCTGACACTTTACATTCTAGTCTCAAATCGAGACTTTGCAGTCCGTGGGCTCCAGAGTCTCCTTGCATCCAGCAAAACTTTAGAGGGCAGTGGAGGGGATGTAGCTCAGTGGTAGAGCGCATGCTTCGCATGTATGAGGCCCCGGGTTCAATCCCCGGCATCTCCAGGAGTCGCTGTTCTGTATCTCGGCTTTTTCCAGAAGGCTAGCCTGCCACCTTGTGGAAAGTTGAGGTTTCTCAGGCAGTTGGGGGGTCAGAACCCCACTTAAATAGGTTGCATTGAAAAATATTGTTTGAAATAGGCATAGTTTCCACTTTTCAAGAAAATCTGAGAATTTTGCTTGCCAAAAGGAGGAAATAAATGCCCTCTCTGAGGAACGAACTCAGGACCTTCAGATTATGAGACTGACGCGCTGCCTACTGCGCTAAGAAGGCTGCACACAAGCATCTCTAAACAAGACTATAGACCAGGAAGATAATCCAGGTGCGAGGCTTAAGGATTTTCCTGACTGAGACTTTATGCTGCAGTGTCAAGTGGGTTGACTTGGCAGACACTTACATTCAGGGTTTCCATGCATACAGTAAAACTTGGCATACAAGGGGATGTAGCTCAGTGGTAGAGCGCATGCTTTGCATGTATGAGGCCCCGGGTTCAATCCCCGGCATCTCCAGACTTTTGCCATGCTTATCTTGGATTTTGGCAGAAAACTAGGCTGGCTGTCAGTATTAAGGAAGAGATATGCCATGCAACTGGGATACGAACCCCACTTAAACTGTGAGACGTGTGCCTTGGAAAACCCCATGAAATGGGGCTATCTCATTTTTGATGCTTATAGAACCAAAGAATCTTACTTGTTTAAGCCATCAAAGTGATGATTAATCTTGGCAATCTTAATACATTTAGGATAGAAATCTGTGGCAGCCATCTTGGTCATTGGTAAGGGTTCTTCCTCTAAACCAGAGACTCTCTACAGTAGCTTCAAGAAAAACTGAATATGTTGCCTTTACTCTACTGATTTTTCCATTCTCTTTCCTTTCAAAAATGAACCCAAAATGCATGTTCTTGAAGCTGGGTGCGTGGTAATGACTCCCATAACTTTCTGTCATTTTTCTCACGGTTAAAGGCTTCCATCCATTTGCCACCAATGCTTCCTAAGGTCTTTGTATCAAAGTTCCTTTCCTTTCTGTAAAATTCATCATTGCGGCGCCCCTGCTTTTCACCAAGCCAAGACGGAACATCCACTTTGGTGTGAAATCCTCCTTTGAGGTGATAAGACGTAACTCACAGTGTGCTCTCAGAAGTGGTAGCTTTGAGAGGGAGCCGCGATTAATATTGATGATTTTCATCTGTCTGCTCCTGGTCCCCACCCCCCACAACCTTTCTTGAGCGAGAGGTAATTTCAGTGCTATGAGCTTCTGCTACCCCTCCTTCGATAGCTCAGTTGGTAGAGCGGAGGACTGTAGCATTAATTCGGGCATCCTTAGGTCGCTGGTTCAAATCCGGCTCGAAGGATTTTGTGGTTTCATTTCCATGTCTTTTGCTGTTAATCAACAATACCTTCCGTTGATTATGAAAAAGTCCCCGAGCTTCGATAAATACTGGAAAAGAAGCGTACTCTATCTGCTTTCAAAGGGAATTGATGACATAGTCATCGCTAGGGGAGGCGTGAAGAACAGTAAAGGAAACCTGCTGATCAAAACTGCTACCAAAGCATTGCATTAGTACATGTATGCCCTTGGCAGACTTCCAATTGCATTGCACCACGGTAGCTGCTTGGCAGCCAATCACACTGTGACTTGCCTTCAATTTGAGTGTCCACCGATGGGCAAGAGGGCATAGCCAATGGAATCATCCCCCGAAAGGCTGAGCAAGCTGGAAAGTAGACCAACAGTTTACACATTTGGGGAAATCCTGAGAAGTTTTGCATTCCAAACTGAGCAAATAAAAGCCCTGCCGGAGAATCGAACCCTGATTGCACTAAGTATATGCTCCATGAAGACAGCCCTCACGTAAGGCGTGGGCAATTTCATGCCTGACACTTTACATTCTAGTCTCAAATCGAGACTTTGCAGTCCGTGGGCTCCAGAGTCTCCTTGCATCCAGCAAAACTTTAGAGGGCAGTGGAGGGGATGTAGCTCAGTGGTAGAGCGCATGCTTCGCATGTATGAGGCCCCGGGTTCAATCCCCGGCATCTCCAGACTTTTGCCATGCTTATCTTGGATTTTGGCAGAAAACTAGGCTGGCTGTCAGTATTAAGGAAGAGATATGCCATGCAACTGGGATACGAACCCCACTTAAACTGTGAGACGTGTGCCTTGGAAAACCCCATGAAATGGGGCAATCTCATTTTTGATGCTTATAGAACCAAAGAATCTTACTTGTTTAAGCCATCAAAGTGATGATTAATCTTGGCAATCTTAATACATTTAGGATAGAAATCTGTGGCAGCCATCTTGGTCATTGGTAAGGGTTCTTCCTCTAAACCAGAGACTCTCTACAGTAGCTTCAAGAAAAACTGAATATGTTGCCTTTACTCTACTGATTTTTCCATTCTCTTTCCTTTCAAAAATGAACCCAAAATGCATGTTCTTGAAGCTGGGTGCGTGGTAATGACTCCCATAACTTTCTGTCATTTTTCTCACGGTTAAAGGCTTCCATCCATTTGCCACCAATGCTTCCTAAGGTCTTTGTATCAAAGTTCCTTTCCTTTCTGTAAAATTCATCATTGCGGCGCCCCTGCTTTTCACCAAGCCAAGACGGAACATCCACTTTGGTGTGAAATCCTCCTTTGAGGTGATAAGACGTAACTCACAGTGTGCTCTCAGAAGTGGTAGCTTTGAGAGGGAGCCGCGATTAATATTGATGATTTTCATCTGTCTGCTCCTGGTCCCCACCCCCCACAACCTTTCTTGAGCGAGAGGTAATTTCAGTGCTATGAGCTTCTGCTACCCCTCCTTCGATAGCTCAGTTGGTAGAGTGGAGGACTGTAGCATTAATTCGGGCATCCTTAGGTCGCTGGTTCAAATCCGGCTCGAAGGATTTTGTGGTTTCATTTCCATGTCTTTTGCTGTTAATCAACAATACCTTCCGTTGATTATGAAAAAGTCCCCGAGCTTCGATAAATACTGGAAAAGAAGCGTACTCTATCTGCTTTCAAAGGGAATTGATGACATAGTCATCGCTAGGGGAGGCGTGAAGAACAGTAATGGAAACCTGCTGATCAAAACTGCTACCAAAGCATTGCATTAGTACATGTATGCCCTTGGCAGACTTCCAATTGCATTGCACCACGGTAGCTGCTTGGCAGCCAATCACACTGTGACTTGCCTTCAATTTGAGTGTCCACCGATGGGCAAGAGGGCATAGCCAATGGAATCATCCCCCGAAAGGCTGAGCAAGCTGGAAAGTAGACCAACAGTTTACACATTTGGGGAAATCCTGAGAAGTTTTGCATTCCAAACTGAGCAAATAAAAGCCCTGCCGGAGAATCGAACCCTGATTGCACTAAGTATATGCTCCATGAAGACAGCCCTCACGTAAGGCGTGGGCAATTTCATGCCTGACACTTTACATTCTAGTCTCAAATCGAGACTTTGCAGTCCGTGGGCTCCAGAGTCTCCTTGCATCCAGCAAAACTTTAGAGGGCAGTGGAGGGGATGTAGCTCAGTGGTAGAGCGCATGCTTCGCATGTATGAGGCCCCGGGTTCAATCCCCGGCATCTCCAGGAGTCGCTGTTCTGTATCTCGGCTTTTTCCAGAAGGCTAGCCTGCCACCTTGTGGAAAGTTGAGGTTTCTCAGGCAGTTGGGGGGTCAGAACCCCACTTAAATAGGTTGCATTGAAAAATATTGTTTGAAATAGGCATAGTTTCCACTTTTCAAGAAAATCTGAGAATTTTGCTTGCCAAAAGGAGGAAATAAATGCCCTCTCTGAGGAACGAACTCAGGACCTTCAGATTATGAGACTGACGCGCTGCCTACTGCGCTAAGAAGGCTGCACACAAGCATCTCTAAACAAGACTATAGACCAGGAAGATAATCCAGGTGCGAGGCTTAAGGATTTTCCTGACTGAGACTTTATGCTGCAGTGTCAAGTGGGTTGACTTGGCAGACACTTACATTCAGGGTTTCCATGCATACAGTAAAACTTGGCATACAAGGGGATGTAGCTCAGTGGTAGAGCGCATGCTTTGCATGTATGAGGCCCCGGGTTCAATCCCCGGCATCTCCAGACTTTTGCCATGCTTATCTTGGATTTTGGCAGAAAACTAGGCTGGCTGTCAGTATTAAGGAAGAGATATGCCATGCAACTGGGATACGAACCCCACTTAAACTGTGAGACGTGTGCCTTGGAAAACCCCATGAAATGGGGCTATCTCATTTTTGATGCTTATAGAACCAAAGAATCTTACTTGTTTAAGCCATCAAAGTGATGATTAATCTTGGCAATCTTAATACATTTAGGATAGAAATCTGTGGCAGCCATCTTGGTCATTGGTAAGGGTTCTTCCTCTAAACCAGAGACTCTCTACAGTAGCTTCAAGAAAAACTGAATATGTTGCCTTTACTCTACTGATTTTTCCATTCTCTTTCCTTTCAAAAATGAACCCAAAATGCATGTTCTTGAAGCTGGGTGCGTGGTAATGACTCCCATAACTTTCTGTCATTTTTCTCACGGTTAAAGGCTTCCATCCATTTGCCACCAATGCTTCCTAAGGTCTTTGTATCAAAGTTCCTTTCCTTTCTGTAAAATTCATCATTGCGGCGCCCCTGCTTTTCACCAAGCCAAGACGGAACATCCACTTTGGTGTGAAATCCTCCTTTGAGGTGATAAGACGTAACTCACAGTGTGCTCTCAGAAGTGGTAGCTTTGAGAGGGAGCCGCGATTAATATTGATGATTTTCATCTGTCTGCTCCTGGTCCCCACCCCCCACAACCTTTCTTGAGCGAGAGGTAATTTCAGTGCTATGAGCTTCTGCTACCCCTCCTTCGATAGCTCAGTTGGTAGAGCGGAGGACTGTAGCATTAATTCGGGCATCCTTAGGTCGCTGGTTCAAATCCGGCTCGAAGGATTTTGTGGTTTCATTTCCATGTCTTTTGCTGTTAATCAACAATACCTTCCGTTGATTATGAAAAAGTCCCCGAGCTTCGATAAATACTGGAAAAGAAGCGTACTCTATCTGCTTTCAAAGGGAATTGATGACATAGTCATCGCTAGGGGAGGCGTGAAGAACAGTAAAGGAAACCTGCTGATCAAAACTGCTACCAAAGCATTGCATTAGTACATGTATGCCCTTGGCAGACTTCCAATTGCATTGCACCACGGTAGCTGCTTGGCAGCCAATCACACTGTGACTTGCCTTCAATTTGAGTGTCCACCGATGGGCAAGAGGGCATAGCCAATGGAATCATCCCCCGAAAGGCTGAGCAAGCTGGAAAGTAGACCAACAGTTTACACATTTGGGGAAATCCTGAGAAGTTTTGCATTCCAAACTGAGCAAATAAAAGCCCTGCCGGAGAATCGAACCCTGATTGCACTAAGTATATGCTCCATGAAGACAGCCCTCACGTAAGGCGTGGGCAATTTCATGCCTGACACTTTACATTCTAGTCTCAAATCGAGACTTTGCAGTCCGTGGGCTCCAGAGTCTCCTTGCATCCAGCAAAACTTTAGAGGGCAGTGGAGGGGATGTAGCTCAGTGGTAGAGCGCATGCTTCGCATGTATGAGGCCCCGGGTTCAATCCCCGGCATCTCCAGACTTTTGCCATGCTTATCTTGGATTTTGGCAGAAAACTAGGCTGGCTGTCAGTATTAAGGAAGAGATATGCCATGCAACTGGGATACGAACCCCACTTAAACTGTGAGACGTGTGCCTTGGAAAACCCCATGAAATGGGGCAATCTCATTTTTGATGCTTATAGAACCAAAGAATCTTACTTGTTTAAGCCATCAAAGTGATGATTAATCTTGGCAATCTTAATACATTTAGGATAGAAATCTGTGGCAGCCATCTTGGTCATTGGTAAGGGTTCTTCCTCTAAACCAGAGACTCTCTACAGTAGCTTCAAGAAAAACTGAATATGTTGCCTTTACTCTACTGATTTTTCCATTCTCTTTCCTTTCAAAAATGAACCCAAAATGCATGTTCTTGAAGCTGGGTGCGTGGTAATGACTCCCATAACTTTCTGTCATTTTTCTCACGGTTAAAGGCTTCCATCCATTTGCCACCAATGCTTCCTAAGGTCTTTGTATCAAAGTTCCTTTCCTTTCTGTAAAATTCATCATTGCGGCGCCCCTGCTTTTCACCAAGCCAAGACGGAACATCCACTTTGGTGTGAAATCCTCCTTTGAGGTGATAAGACGTAACTCACAGTGTGCTCTCAGAAGTGGTAGCTTTGAGAGGGAGCCGCGATTAATATTGATGATTTTCATCTGTCTGCTCCTGGTCCCCACCCCCCACAACCTTTCTTGAGCGAGAGGTAATTTCAGTGCTATGAGCTTCTGCTACCCCTCCTTCGATAGCTCAGTTGGTAGAGCGGAGGACTGTAGCATTAATTCGGGCATCCTTAGGTCGCTGGTTCAAATCCGGCTCGAAGGATTTTGTGGTTTCATTTCCATGTCTTTTGCTGTTAATCAACAATACCTTCCGTTGATTATGAAAAAGTCCCCGAGCTTCGATAAATACTGGAAAAGAAGCGTACTCTATCTGCTTTCAAAGGGAATTGATGACATAGTCATCGCTAGGGGAGGCGTGAAGAACAGTAATGGAAACCTGCTGATCAAAACTACTACCAAAGCATTGCATTAGTACATGTATGCCCTTGGCAGACTTCCAATTGCATTGCACCACGGTAGCTGCTTGGCAGCCAATCACACTGTGACTTGCCTTCAATTTGAGTGTCCACCGATGGGCAAGAGGGCATAGCCAATGGAATCATCCCCCGAAAGGCTGAGCAAGCTGGAAAGTAGACCAACAGTTTACACATTTGGGGAAATCCTGAGAAGTTTTGCATTCCAAACTGAGCAAATAAAAGCCCTGCCGGAGAATCGAACCCTGATTGCACTAAGTATATGCTCCATGAAGACAGCCCTCACGTAAGGCGTGGGCAATTTCATGCCTGACACTTTACATTCTAGTCTCAAATCGAGACTTTGCAGTCCGTGGGCTCCAGAGTCTCCTTGCATCCAGCAAAACTTTAGAGGGCCGTAGAGGGGATGTAGCTCAGTGGTAGAGCGCATGCTTCGCTTGTATGAGGCCCCGGGTTCAATCCCCGGCATCTCCAGGAGTCGCTGTTCTGTATCTTGGCTTTTTCCAGAAGGCTAGCCTGCCACCTTGTGGAAAGTTGAGGTTTCTCAGGCAGTTGGGGGGTCAGAACCCCACTTAAATAGGTTGCATTGAAAAATATTGTTTGAAATAGGCATAGTTTCCACTTTTCAAGAAAATCTGAGAATTTTGCTTGCCAAAAGGAGGAAATAAATGCCCTCTCTGAGGATCGAACTCAGGACCTTCAGATTATGAGACTGACGCGCTGCCTACTGCGCTAAGAAGGCTGCACACAAGCATCTCTAAACAAGACTATAGACCAGGAAGATAATCCAGGTGCGAGGCTTAAGGATTTTCCTGACTGAGACTTTATGCTGCAGTGTCAAGTGGGTTGACTTGGCAGACACTTACATTCAGGGTTTCCATGCATACAGTAAAACTTGGCATACAAGGGGATGTAGCTCAGTGGTAGAGCGCATGCTTTGCATGTATGAGGCCCCGGGTTCAATCCCCGGCATCTCCAGACTTTTGCCATGCTTATCTTGGATTTTGGCAGAAAACTAGGCTGGCTGTCAGTATTAAGGAAGAGATATGCCATGCAACTGGGATACGAACCCCACTTAAACTGTGAGACGTGTGCCTTGGAAAACCCCATGAAATGGGGCTATCTCATTTTTGATGCTTATAGAACCAAAGAATCTTACTTGTTTAAGCCATCAAAGTGATGATTAATCTTGGCAATCTTAATACATTTAGGATAGAAATCTGTGGCAGCCATCTTGGTCATTGGTAAGGGTTCTTCCTCTAAACCAGAGACTCTCTACAGTAGCTTCAAGAAAAACTGAATATGTTGCCTTTACTCTACTGATTTTTCCATTCTCTTTCCTTTCAAAAATGAACCCAAAATGCATGTTCTTGAAGCTGGGTGCGTGGTAATGACTCCCATAACTTTCTGTCATTTTTCTCACGGTTAAAGGCTTCCATCCATTTGCCACCAATGCTTCCTAAGGTCTTTGTATCAAAGTTCCTTTCCTTTCTGTAAAATTCATCATTGCGGCGCCCCTGCTTTTCACCAAGCCAAGACGGAACATCCACTTTGGTGTGAAATCCTCCTTTGAGGTGATAAGACGTAACTCACAGTGTGCTCTCAGAAGTGGTAGCTTTGAGAGGGAGCCGCGATTAATATTGATGATTTTCATCTGTCTGCTCCTGGTCCCCACCCCCCACAACCTTTCTTGAGCGAGAGGTAATTTCAGTGCTATGAGCTTCTGCTACCCCTCCTTCGATAGCTCAGTTGGTAGAGCGGAGGACTGTAGCATTAATTCGGGCATCCTTAGGTCGCTGGTTCAAATCCGGCTCGAAGGATTTTGTGGTTTCATTTCCATGTCTTTTGCTGTTAATCAACAATACCTTCCGTTGATTATGAAAAAGTCCCCGAGCTTCGATAAATACTGGAAAAGAAGCGTACTCTATCTGCTTTCAAAGGGAATTGATGACATAGTCATCGCTAGGGGAGGCGTGAAGAACAGTAAAGGAAACCTGCTGATCAAAACTGCTACCAAAGCATTGCATTAGTACATGTATGCCCTTGGCAGACTTCCAATTGCATTGCACCATGGTAGCTGCTTGGCAGCCAATCACACTGTGACTTGCCTTCAATTTGAGTGTCCACCGATGGGCAAGAGGGCATAGCCAATGGAATCATCCCCCGAAAGGCTGAGCAAGCTGGAAAGTAGACCAACAGTTTACACATTTGGGGAAATCCTGAGAAGTTTTGCATTCCAAACTGAGCAAATAAAAGCCCTGCCGGAGAATCGAACCCTGATTGCACTAAGTATATGCTCCATGAAGACAGCCCTCACGTAAGGCGTGGGCAATTTCATGCCTGACACTTTACATTCTAGTCTCAAATCGAGACTTTGCAGTCCGTGGGCTCCAGAGTCTCCTTGCATCCAGCAAAACTTTAGAGGGCAGTGGAGGGGATGTAGCTCAGTGGTAGAGCGCATGCTTCGCATGTATGAGGCCCCGGGTTCAATCCCCGGCATCTCCAGACTTTTGCCATGCTTATCTTGGATTTTGGCAGAAAACTAGGCTGGCTGTCAGTATTAAGGAAGAGATATGCCATGCAACTGGGATACGAACCCCACTTAAACTGTGAGACGTGTGCCTTGGAAAACCCCATGAAATGGGGCAATCTCATTTTTGATGCTTATAGAACCAAAGAATCTTACTTGTTTAAGCCATCAAAGTGATGATTAATCTTGGCAATCTTAATACATTTAGGATAGAAATCTGTGGCAGCCATCTTGGTCATTGGTAAGGGTTCTTCCTCTAAACCAGAGACTCTCTACAGTAGCTTCAAGAAAAACTGAATATGTTGCCTTTACTCTACTGATTTTTCCATTCTCTTTCCTTTCAAAAATGAACCCAAAATGCATGTTCTTGAAGCTGGGTGCGTGGTAATGACTCCCATAACTTTCTGTCATTTTTCTCACGGTTAAAGGCTTCCATCCATTTGCCACCAATGCTTCCTAAGGTCTTTGTATCAAAGTTCCTTTCCTTTCTGTAAAATTCATCATTGCGGCGCCCCTGCTTTTCACCAAGCCAAGACGGAACATCCACTTTGGTGTGAAATCCTCCTTTGAGGTGATAAGACGTAACTCACAGTGTGCTCTCAGAAGTGGTAGCTTTGAGAGGGAGCCGCGATTAATATTGATGATTTTCATCTGTCTGCTCCTGGTCCCCACCCCCCACAACCTTTCTTGAGCGAGAGGTAATTTCAGTGCTATGAGCTTCTGCTACCCCTCCTTCGATAGCTCAGTTGGTAGAGCGGAGGACTGTAGCATTAATTCGGGCATCCTTAGGTCGCTGGTTCAAATCCGGCTCGAAGGATTTTGTGGTTTCATTTCCATGTCTTTTGCTGTTAATCAACAATACCTTCCGTTGATTATGAAAAAGTCCCCGAGCTTCGATAAATACTGGAAAAGAAGCGTACTCTATCTGCTTTCAAAGGGAATTGATGACATAGTCATCGCTAGGGGAGGCGTGAAGAACAGTAATGGAAACCTGCTGATCAAAACTACTACCAAAGCATTGCATTAGTACATGTATGCCCTTGGCAGACTTCCAATTGCATTGCACCACGGTAGCTGCTTGGCAGCCAATCACACTGTGACTTGCCTTCAATTTGAGTGTCCACCGATGGGCAAGAGGGCATAGCCAATGGAATCATCCCCCGAAAGGCTGAGCAAGCTGGAAAGTAGACCAACAGTTTACACATTTGGGGAAATCCTGAGAAGTTTTGCATTCCAAACTGAGCAAATAAAAGCCCTGCCGGAGAATCGAACCCTGATTGCACTAAGTATATGCTCCATGAAGACAGCCCTCACGTAAGGCGTGGGCAATTTCATGCCTGACACTTTACATTCTAGTCTCAAATCGAGACTTTGCAGTCCGTGGGCTCCAGAGTCTCCTTGCATCCAGCAAAACTTTAGAGGGCCGTAGAGGGGATGTAGCTCAGTGGTAGAGCGCATGCTTCGCTTGTATGAGGCCCCGGGTTCAATCCCCGGCATCTCCAGGAGTCGCTGTTCTGTATCTTGGCTTTTTCCAGAAGGCTAGCCTGCCACCTTGTGGAAAGTTGAGGTTTCTCAGGCAGTTGGGGGGTCAGAACCCCACTTAAATAGGTTGCATTGAAAAATATTGTTTGAAATAGGCATAGTTTCCACTTTTCAAGAAAATCTGAGAATTTTGCTTGCCAAAAGGAGGAAATAAATGCCCTCTCTGAGGATCGAACTCAGGACCTTCAGATTATGAGACTGACGCGCTGCCTACTGCGCTAAGAAGGCTGCACACAAGCATCTCTAAACAAGACTATAGACCAGGAAGATAATCCAGGTGCGAGGCTTAAGGATTTTCCTGACTGAGACTTTATGCTGCAGTGTCAAGTGGGTTGACTTGGCAGACACTTACATTCAGGGTTTCCATGCATACAGTAAAACTTGGCATACAAGGGGATGTAGCTCAGTGGTAGAGCGCATGCTTTGCATGTATGAGGCCCCGGGTTCAATCCCCGGCATCTCCAGACTTTTGCCATGCTTATCTTGGATTTTGGCAGAAAACTAGGCTGGCTGTCAGTATTAAGGAAGAGATATGCCATGCAACTGGGATACGAACCCCACTTAAACTGTGAGACGTGTGCCTTGGAAAACCCCATGAAATGGGGCTATCTCATTTTTGATGCTTATAGAACCAAAGAATCTTACTTGTTTAAGCCATCAAAGTGATGATTAATCTTGGCAATCTTAATACATTTAGGATAGAAATCTGTGGCAGCCATCTTGGTCATTGGTAAGGGTTCTTCCTCTAAACCAGAGACTCTCTACAGTAGCTTCAAGAAAAACTGAATATGTTGCCTTTACTCTACTGATTTTTCCATTCTCTTTCCTTTCAAAAATGAACCCAAAATGCATGTTCTTGAAGCTGGGTGCGTGGTAATGACTCCCATAACTTTCTGTCATTTTTCTCACGGTTAAAGGCTTCCATCCATTTGCCACCAATGCTTCCTAAGGTCTTTGTATCAAAGTTCCTTTCCTTTCTGTAAAATTCATCATTGCGGCGCCCCTGCTTTTCACCAAGCCAAGACGGAACATCCACTTTGGTGTGAAATCCTCCTTTGAGGTGATAAGACGTAACTCACAGTGTGCTCTCAGAAGTGGTAGCTTTGAGAGGGAGCCGCGATTAATATTGATGATTTTCATCTGTCTGCTCCTGGTCCCCACCCCCCACAACCTTTCTTGAGCGAGAGGTAATTTCAGTGCTATGAGCTTCTGCTACCCCTCCTTCGATAGCTCAGTTGGTAGAGCGGAGGACTGTAGCATTAATTCGGGCATCCTTAGGTCGCTGGTTCAAATCCGGCTCGAAGGATTTTGTGGTTTCATTTCCATGTCTTTTGCTGTTAATCAACAATACCTTCCGTTGATTATGAAAAAGTCCCCGAGCTTCGATAAATACTGGAAAAGAAGCGTACTCTATCTGCTTTCAAAGGGAATTGATGACATAGTCATCGCTAGGGGAGGCGTGAAGAACAGTAAAGGAAACCTGCTGATCAAAACTGCTACCAAAGCATTGCATTAGTACATGTATGCCCTTGGCAGACTTCCAATTGCATTGCACCACGGTAGCTGCTTGGCAGCCAATCACACTGTGACTTGCCTTCAATTTGAGTGTCCACCGATGGGCAAGAGGGCATAGCCAATGGAATCATCCCCCGAAAGGCTGAGCAAGCTGGAAAGTAGACCAACAGTTTACACATTTGGGGAAATCCTGAGAAGTTTTGCATTCCAAACTGAGCAAATAAAAGCCCTGCCGGAGAATCGAACCCTGATTGCACTAAGTATATGCTCCATGAAGACAGCCCTCACGTAAGGCGTGGGCAATTTCATGCCTGACACTTTACATTCTAGTCTCAAATCGAGACTTTGCAGTCCGTGGGCTCCAGAGTCTCCTTGCATCCAGCAAAACTTTAGAGGGCAGTGGAGGGGATGTAGCTCAGTGGTAGAGCGCATGCTTCGCATGTATGAGGCCCCGGGTTCAATCCCCGGCATCTCCAGACTTTTGCCATGCTTATCTTGGATTTTGGCAGAAAACTAGGCTGGCTGTCAGTATTAAGGAAGAGATATGCCATGCAACTGGGATACGAACCCCACTTAAACTGTGAGACGTGTGCCTTGGAAAACCCCATGAAATGGGGCAATCTCATTTTTGATGCTTATAGAACCAAAGAATCTTACTTGTTTAAGCCATCAAAGTGATGATTAATCTTGGCAATCTTAATACATTTAGGATAGAAATCTGTGGCAGCCATCTTGGTCATTGGTAAGGGTTCTTCCTCTAAACCAGAGACTCTCTACAGTAGCTTCAAGAAAAACTGAATATGTTGCCTTTACTCTACTGATTTTTCCATTCTCTTTCCTTTCAAAAATGAACCCAAAATGCATGTTCTTGAAGCTGGGTGCGTGGTAATGACTCCCATAACTTTCTGTCATTTTTCTCACGGTTAAAGGCTTCCATCCATTTGCCACCAATGCTTCCTAAGGTCTTTGTATCAAAGTTCCTTTCCTTTCTGTAAAATTCATCATTGCGGCGCCCCTGCTTTTCACCAAGCCAAGACGGAACATCCACTTTGGTGTGAAATCCTCCTTTGAGGTGATAAGACGTAACTCACAGTGTGCTCTCAGAAGTGGTAGCTTTGAGAGGGAGCCGCGATTAATATTGATGATTTTCATCTGTCTGCTCCTGGTCCCCACCCCCCACAACCTTTCTTGAGCGAGAGGTAATTTCAGTGCTATGAGCTTCTGCTACCCCTCCTTCGATAGCTCAGTTGGTAGAGCGGAGGACTGTAGCATTAATTCGGGCATCCTTAGGTCGCTGGTTCAAATCCGGCTCGAAGGATTTTGTGGTTTCATTTCCATGTCTTTTGCTGTTAATCAACAATACCTTCCGTTGATTATGAAAAAGTCCCCGAGCTTCGATAAATACTGGAAAAGAAGCGTACTCTATCTGCTTTCAAAGGGAATTGATGACATAGTCATCGCTAGGGGAGGCGTGAAGAACAGTAATGGAAACCTGCTGATCAAAACTACTACCAAAGCATTGCATTAGTACATGTATGCCCTTGGCAGACTTCCAATTGCATTGCACCACGGTAGCTGCTTGGCAGCCAATCACACTGTGACTTGCCTTCAATTTGAGTGTCCACCGATGGGCAAGAGGGCATAGCCAATGGAATCATCCCCCGAAAGGCTGAGCAAGCTGGAAAGTAGACCAACAGTTTACACATTTGGGGAAATCCTGAGAAGTTTTGCATTCCAAACTGAGCAAATAAAAGCCCTGCCGGAGAATCGAACCCTGATTGCACTAAGTATATGCTCCATGAAGACAGCCCTCACGTAAGGCGTGGGCAATTTCATGCCTGACACTTTACATTCTAGTCTCAAATCGAGACTTTGCAGTCCGTGGGCTCCAGAGTCTCCTTGCATCCAGCAAAACTTTAGAGGGCCGTAGAGGGGATGTAGCTCAGTGGTAGAGCGCATGCTTCGCTTGTATGAGGCCCCGGGTTCAATCCCCGGCATCTCCAGGAGTCGCTGTTCTGTATCTCGGCTTTTTCCAGAAGGCTAGCCTGCCACCTTGTGGAAAGTTGAGGTTTCTCAGGCAGTTGGGGGGTCAGAACCCCACTTAAATAGGTTGCATTGAAAAATATTGTTTGAAATAGGCATAGTTTCCACTTTTCAAGAAAATCTGAGAATTTTGCTTGCCAAAAGGAGGAAATAAATGCCCTCTCTGAGGATCGAACTCAGGACCTTCAGATTATGAGACTGACGCGCTGCCTACTGCGCTAAGAAGGCTGCACACAAGCATCTCTAAACAAGACTATAGACCAGGAAGATAATCCAGGTGCGAGGCTTAAGGATTTTCCTGACTGAGACTTTATGCTGCAGTGTCAAGTGGGTTGACTTGGCAGACACTTACATTCAGGGTTTCCATGCATACAGTAAAACTTGGCATACAAGGGGATGTAGCTCAGTGGTAGAGCGCATGCTTTGCATGTATGAGGCCCCGGGTTCAATCCCCGGCATCTCCAGACTTTTGCCATGCTTATCTTGGATTTTGGCAGAAAACTAGGCTGGCTGTCAGTATTAAGGAAGAGATATGCCATGCAACTGGGATACGAACCCCACTTAAACTGTGAGACGTGTGCCTTGGAAAACCCCATGAAATGGGGCTATCTCATTTTTGATGCTTATAGAACCAAAGAATCTTACTTGTTTAAGCCATCAAAGTGATGATTAATCTTGGCAATCTTAATACATTTAGGATAGAAATCTGTGGCAGCCATCTTGGTCATTGGTAAGGGTTCTTCCTCTAAACCAGAGACTCTCTACAGTAGCTTCAAGAAAAACTGAATATGTTGCCTTTACTCTACTGATTTTTCCATTCTCTTTCCTTTCAAAAATGAACCCAAAATGCATGTTCTTGAAGCTGGGTGCGTGGTAATGACTCCCATAACTTTCTGTCATTTTTCTCACGGTTAAAGGCTTCCATCCATTTGCCACCAATGCTTCCTAAGGTCTTTGTATCAAAGTTCCTTTCATTTCTGTAAAATTCATCATTGCGGCGCCCCTGCTTTTCACCAAGCCAAGACGGAACATCCACTTTGGTGTGAAATCCTCCTTTGAGGTGATAAGACGTAACTCACAGTGTGCTCTCAGAAGTGGTAGCTTTGAGAGGGAGCCGCGATTAATATTGATGATTTTCATCTGTCTGCTCCTGGTCCCCACCCCCCACAACCTTTCTTGAGTGAGAGGTAATTTCAGTGCTATGAGCTTCTACTACCCCTCCTTCGATAGCTCAGTTGGTAGAGCGGAGGACTGTAGCATTAATTCGGGCATCCTTAGGTCGCTGGTTCAAATCCGGCTCGAAGGATTTTGTGGTTTCATTTCCATGTCTTTTGCTGTTAATCAACAATACCTTCCGTTGATTATGAAAAAGTCCCCGAGCTTCGATAAATACTGGAAAAGAAGCGTACTCTATCTGCTTTCAAAGGGAATTGATGACATAGTCATCGCTAGGGGAGGCGTGAAGAACAGTAAAGGAAACCTGCTGATCAAAACTGCTACCAAAGCATTGCATTAGTACATGTATGCCCTTGGCAGACTTCCAATTGCATTGCACCACGGTAGCTGCTTGGCAGCCAATCACACTGTGACTTGCCTTCAATTTGAGTGTCCACCGATGGGCAAGAGGGCATAGCCAATGGAATCATCCCCCGAAAGGCTGAGCAAGCTGGAAAGTAGACCAACAGTTTACACATTTGGGGAAATCCTGAGAAGTTTTGCATTCCAAACTGAGCAAATAAAAGCCCTGCCGGAGAATCGAACCCTGATTGCACTAAGTATATGCTCCATGAAGACAGCCCTCACGTAAGGCGTGGGCAATTTCATGCCTGACACTTTACATTCTAGTCTCAAATCGAGACTTTGCAGTCCGTGGGCTCCAGAGTCTCCTTGCATCCAGCAAAACTTTAGAGGGCAGTGGAGGGGATGTAGCTCAGTGGTAGAGCGCATGCTTCGCATGTATGAGGCCCCGGGTTCAATCCCTGGCATCTCCAGGAGTCGCTGTTCTGTATCTCGGCTTTTTCCAGAAGGCTAGCCTGCCACCTTGTGGAAAGTTGAGGTTTCTCAGGCAGTTGGGGGGTCAGAACCCCACTTAAATAGGTTGCATTGAAAAATATTGTTTGAAATAGGCATAGTTTCCACTTTTCAAGAAAATCTGAGAATTTTGCTTGCCAAAAGGAGGAAATAAATGCCCTCTCTGAGGATCGAACTCAGGACCTTCAGATTATGAGACTGACGCGCTGCCTACTGCGCTAAGAAGGCTGCACACAAGCATCTCTAAACAAGACTATAGACCAGGAAGATAATCCAGGTGCGAGGCTTAAGGATTTTCCTGACTGAGACTTTATGCTGCAGTGTCAAGGGGGTTGACTTGGCAGACACTTACATTCAGGGTTTCCATGCATACAGTAAAACTTGGCATACAAGGGGATGTAGCTCAGTGGTAGAGCGCATGCTTTGCATGTATGAGGCCCCGGGTTCAATCCCCGGCATCTCCAGACTTTTGCCATGCTTATCTTGGATTTTGGCAGAAAACTAGGCTGGCTGTCAGTATTAAGGAAGAGATATGTCATGCAACTGGGATACGAACCCCACTTAAACTGTGAGACGTGTGCCTTGGAAAACCCCATGAAATGGGGCTATCTCATTTTTGATGCTTATAGAACCAAAGAATCTTACTTGTTTAAGCCATCAAAGTGATGATTAATCTTGGCAATCTTAATACATTTAGGATAGAAATCTGTGGCAGCCATCTTGGTCATTGGTAAGGGTTCTTCCTCTAAACCAGAGACTCTCTACAGTAGCTTCAAGAAAAACTGAATATGTTGCCTTTACTCTACTGATTTTTCCATTCTCTTTCCTTTCAAAAATGAACCCAAAATGCATGTTCTTGAAGCTGGGTGCGTGGTAATGACTCCCATAACTTTCTGTCATTTTTCTCACGGTTAAAGGCTTCCATCCATTTGCCACCAATGCTTCCTAAGGTCTTTGTATCAAAGTTCCTTTCCTTTCTGTAAAATTCATCATTGCGGCGCCCCTGCTTTTCACCAAGCCAAGACGGAACATCCACTTTGGTGTGAAATCCTCCTTTGAGGTGATAAGACGTAACTCACAGTGTGCTCTCAGAAGTGGTAGCTTTGAGAGGGAGCCGCGATTAATATTGATGATTTTCATCTGTCTGCTCCTGGTCCCCACCCCCCACAACCTTTCTTGAGCGAGAGGTAATTTCAGTGCTATGAGCTTCTGCTACCCCTCCTTCGATAGCTCAGTTGGTAGAGCGGAGGACTGTAGCATTAATTCGGGCATCCTTAGGTCGCTGGTTCAAATCCGGCTCGAAGGATTTTGTGGTTTCATTTCCATGTCTTTTGCTGTTAATCAACAATACCTTCCGTTGATTATGAAAAAGTCCCCGAGCTTCGATAAATACTGGAAAAGAAGCGTACTCTATCTGCTTTCAAAGGGAATTGATGACATAGTCATCGCTAGGGGAGGCGTGAAGAACAGTAAAGGAAACCTGCTGATCAAAACTGCTACCAAAGCATTGCATTAGTACATGTATGCCCTTGGCAGACTTCCAATTGCATTGCACCACGGTAGCTGCTTGGCAGCCAATCACACTGTGACTTGCCTTCAATTTGAGTGTCCACCGATGGGCAAGAGGGCATAGCCAATGGAATCATCCCCCGAAAGGCTGAGCAAGCTGGAAAGTAGACCAACAGTTTACACATTTGGGGAAATCCTGAGAAGTTTTGCATTCCAAACTGAGCAAATAAAAGCCCTGCCGGAGAATCGAACCCTGATTGCACTAAGTATATGCTCCATGAAGACAGCCCTCACGTAAGGCGTGGGCAATTTCATCCCTGACACTTTACATTCTAGTCTCAAATCGAGACTTTGCAGTCCGTGGGCTCCAGAGTCTCCTTGCATCCAGCAAAACTTTAGAGGGCAGTGGAGGGGATGTAGCTCAGTGGTAGAGTGCATGCTTCGCATGTATGAGGCCCCGGGTTCAATCCCCGGCATCTCCAGGAGTCGCTGTTCTGTATCTCGGCTTTTTCCAGAAGGCTAGCCTGCCACCTTGTGGAAAGTTGAGGTTTCTCAGGCAGTTGGGGGGTCAGAACCCCACTTAAATAGGTTGCATTGAAAAATATTGTTTGAAATAGGCATAGTTTCCACTTTTCAAGAAAATCTGAGAATTTTGCTTGCCAAAAGGAGGAAATAAATGCCCTCTCTGAGGAACGAACTCAGGACCTTCAGATTATGAGACTGACGCGCTGCCTACTGCGCTAAGAAGGCTGCACACAAGCATCTCTAAACAAGACTATAGACCAGGAAGATAATCCAGGTGCGAGGCTTAAGGATTTTCCTGACTGAGACTTTATGCTGCAGTGTCAAGTGGGTTGACTTGGCAGACACTTACATTCAGGGTTTCCATGCATACAGTAAAACTTGGCATACAAGGGGATGTAGCTCAGTGGTAGAGCGCATGCTTTGCATGTATGAGGCCCCGGGTTCAATCCCCGGCATCTCCAGACTTTTGCCATGCTTATCTTGGATTTTGGCAGAAAACTAGGCTGGCTGTCAGTATTAAGGAAGAGATATGCCATGCAACTGGGATACGAACCCCACTTAAACTGTGAGACGTGTGCCTTGGAAAACCCCATGAAATGGGGCTATCTCATTTTTGATGCTTATAGAACCAAAGAATCTTACTTGTTTAAGCCATCAAAGTGATGATTAATCTTGGCAATCTTAATACATTTAGGATAGAAATCTGTGGCAGCCATCTTGGTCATTGGTAAGGGTTCTTCCTCTAAACCAGAGACTCTCTACAGTAGCTTCAAGAAAAACTGAATATGTTGCCTTTACTCTACTGATTTTTCCATTCTCTTTCCTTTCAAAAATGAACCCAAAATGCATGTTCTTGAAGCTGGGTGCGTGGTAATGACTCCCATAACTTTCTGTCATTTTTCTCACGGTTAAAGGCTTCCATCCATTTGCCACCAATGCTTCCTAAGGTCTTTGTATCAAAGTTCCTTTCCTTTCTGTAAAATTCATCATTGCGGCGCCCCTGCTTTTCACCAAGCCAAGACGGAACATCCACTTTGGTGTGAAATCCTCCTTTGAGGTGATAAGACGTAACTCACAGTGTGCTCTCAGAAGTGGTAGCTTTGAGAGGGAGCCGCGATTAATATTGATGATTTTCATCTGTCTGCTCCTGGTCCCCACCCCCCACAACCTTTCTTGAGCGAGAGGTAATTTCAGTGCTATGAGCTTCTGCTACCCCTCCTTCGATAGCTCAGTTGGTAGAGCGGAGGACTGTAGCATTAATTCGGGCATCCTTAGGTCGCTGGTTCAAATCCGGCTCGAAGGATTTTGTGGTTTCATTTCCATGTCTTTTGCTGTTAATCAACAATACCTTCCGTTGATTATGAAAAAGTCCCCGAGCTTTGATAAATACTGGAAAAGAAGCGTACTCTATCTGCTTTCAAAGGGAATTGATGACATAGTCATCGCTAGGGGAGGCGTGAAGAACAGTAAAGGAAACCTGCTGATCAAAACTGCTACCAAAGCATTGCATTAGTACATGTATGCCCTTGGCAGACTTCCAATTGCATTGCACAACGGTAGCTGCTTGGCAGCCAATCACACTGTGACTTGCCTTCAATTTGAGTGTCCACCGATGGGCAAGAGGGCATAGCCAATGGAATCATCCCCCGAAAGGCTGAGCAAGCTGGAAAGTAGACCAACAGTTTACACATTTGGGGAAATCCTGAGAAGTTTTGCATTCCAAACTGAGCAAATAAAAGCCCTGCCGGAGAATCGAACCCTGATTGCACTAAGTATATGCTCCATGAAGACAGCCCTCACGTAAGGCGTGGGCAATTTCATGCCTGACACTTTACATTCTAGTCTCAAATCGAGACTTTGCAGTCCGTGGGCTCCAGAGTCTCCTTGCATCCAGCAAAACTTTAGAGGGCAGTGGAGGGGATGTAGCTCAGTGGTAGAGCGCATGCTTCGCATGTATGAGGCCCCGGGTTCAATCCCCGGCATCTCCAGACTTTTGCCATGCTTATCTTGGATTTTGGCAGAAAACTAGGCTGGCTGTCAGTATTAAGGAAGAGATATGCCATGCAACTGGGATACGAACCCCACTTAAACTGTGAGACGTGTGCCTTGGAAAACCCCATGAAATGGGGCAATCTCATTTTTGATGCTTATAGAACCAAAGAATCTTACTTGTTTAAGCCATCAAAGTGATGATTAATCTTGGCAATCTTAATACATTTAGGATAGAAATCTGTGGCAGCCATCTTGGTCATTGGTAAGGGTTCTTCCTCTAAACCAGAGACTCTCTACAGTAGCTTCAAGAAAAACTGAATATGTTGCCTTTACTCTACTGATTTTTCCATTCTCTTTCCTTTCAAAAATGAACCCAAAATGCATGTTCTTGAAGCTGGGTGCGTGGTAATGACTCCCATAACTTTCTGTCATTTTTCTCACGGTTAAAGGCTTCCATCCATTTGCCACCAATGCTTCCTAAGGTCTTTGTATCAAAGTTCCTTTCCTTTCTGTAAAATTCATCATTGCGGCGCCCCTGCTTTTCACCAAGCCAAGACGGAACATCCACTTTGGTGTGAAATCCTCCTTTGAGGTGATAAGACGTAACTCACAGTGTGCTCTCAGAAGTGGTAGCTTTGAGAGGGAGCCGCGATTAATATTGATGATTTTCATCTGTCTGCTCCTGGTCCCCACCCCCCACAACCTTTCTTGAGCGAGAGGTAATTTCAGTGCTATGAGCTTCTGCTACCCCTCCTTCGATAGCTCAGTTGGTAGAGCGGAGGACTGTAGCATTAATTCGGGCATCCTTAGGTCGCTGGTTCAAATCCGGCTCGAAGGATTTTGTGGTTTCATTTCCATGTCTTTTGCTGTTAATCAACAATACCTTCCGTTGATTATGAAAAAGTCCCCGAGCTTCGATAAATACTGGAAAAGAAGCGTACTCTATCTGCTTTCAAAGGGAATTGATGACATAGTCATCGCTAGGGGAGGCGTGAAGAACAGTAAAGGAAACCTGCTGATCAAAACTGCTACCAAAGCATTGCATTAGTACATGTATGCCCTTGGCAGACTTCCAATTGCATTGCACCACGGTAGCTGCTTGGCAGCCAATCACACTGTGACTTGCCTTCAATTTGAGTGTCCACCGATGGGCAAGAGGGCATAGCCAATGGAATCATCCCCCGAAAGGCTGAGCAAGCTGGAAAGTAGACCAACAGTTTACACATTTGGGGAAATCCTGAGAAGTTTTGCATTCCAAACTGAGCAAATAAAAGCCCTGCCGGAGAATCGAACCCTGATTGCACTAAGTATATGCTCCATGAAGACAGCCCTCACGTAAGGCGTGGGCAATTTCATCCCTGACACTTTACATTCTAGTCTCAAATCGAGACTTTGCAGTCCGTGGGCTCCAGAGTCTCCTTGCATCCAGCAAAACTTTAGAGGGCAGTGGAGGGGATGCAGCTCAGTGGTAGAGTGCATGCTTCGCATGTATGAGGCCCCGGGTTCAATCCCCGGCATCTCCAGGAGTCGCTGTTCTGTATCTCGGCTTTTTCCAGAAGGCTAGCCTGCCACCTTGTGGAAAGTTGAGGTTTCTCAGGCAGTTGGGGGGTCAGAACCCCACTTAAATAGGTTGCATTGAAAAATATTGTTTGAAATAGGCATAGTTTCCACTTTTCAAGAAAATCTGAGAATTTTGCTTGCCAAAAGGAGGAAATAAATGCCCTCTCTGAGGAACGAACTCAGGACCTTCAGATTATGAGACTGACGCGCTGCCTACTGCGCTAAGAAGGCTGCACACAAGCATCTCTAAACAAGACTATAGACCAGGAAGATAATCCAGGTGCGAGGCTTAAGGATTTTCCTGACTGAGACTTTATGCTGCAGTGTCAAGTGGGTTGACTTGGCAGACACTTACATTCAGGGTTTCCATGCATACAGTAAAACTTGGCATACAAGGGGATGTAGCTCAGTGGTAGAGCGCATGCTTTGCATGTATGAGGCCCCGGGTTCAATCCCCGGCATCTCCAGACTTTTGCCATGCTTATCTTGGATTTTGGCAGAAAACTAGGCTGGCTGTCAGTATTAAGGAAGAGATATGCCATGCAACTGGGATACGAACCCCACTTAAACTGTGAGACGTGTGCCTTGGAAAACCCCATGAAATGGGGCTATCTCATTTTTGATGCTTATAGAACCAAAGAATCTTACTTGTTTAAGCCATCAAAGTGATGATTAATCTTGGCAATCTTAATACATTTAGGATAGAAATCTGTGGCAGCCATCTTGGTCATTGGTAAGGGTTCTTCCTCTAAACCAGAGACTCTCTACAGTAGCTTCAAGAAAAACTGAATATGTTGCCTTTACTCTACTGATTTTTCCATTCTCTTTCCTTTCAAAAATGAACCCAAAATGCATGTTCTTGAAGCTGGGTGCGTGGTAATGACTCCCATAACTTTCTGTCATTTTTCTCACGGTTAAAGGCTTCCATCCATTTGCCACCAATGCTTCCTAAGGTCTTTGTATCAAAGTTCCTTTCCTTTCTGTAAAATTCATCATTGCGGCGCCCCTGCTTTTCACCAAGCCAAGACGGAACATCCACTTTGGTGTGAAATCCTCCTTTGAGGTGATAAGACGTAACTCACAGTGTGCTCTCAGAAGTGGTAGCTTTGAGAGGGAGCCGCGATTAATATTGATGATTTTCATCTGTCTGCTCCTGGTCCCCACCCCCCACAACCTTTCTTGAGCGAGAGGTAATTTCAGTGCTATGAGCTTCTGCTACCCCTCCTTCGATAGCTCAGTTGGTAGAGCGGAGGACTGTAGCATTAATTCGGGCATCCTTAGGTCGCTGGTTCAAATCCGGCTCGAAGGATTTTGTGGTTTCATTTCCATGTCTTTTGCTGTTAATCAACAATACCTTCCGTTGATTATGAAAAAGTCCCCGAGCTTTGATAAATACTGGAAAAGAAGCGTACTCTATCTGCTTTCAAAGGGAATTGATGACATAGTCATCGCTAGGGGAGGCGTGAAGAACAGTAAAGGAAACCTGCTGATCAAAACTGCTACCAAAGCATTGCATTAGTACATGTATGCCCTTGGCAGACTTCCAATTGCATTGCACCACGGTAGCTGCTTGGCAGCCAATCACACTGTGACTTGCCTTCAATTTGAGTGTCCACCGATGGGCAAGAGGGCATAGCCAATGGAATCATCCCCCGAAAGGCTGAGCAAGCTGGAAAGTAGACCAACAGTTTACACATTTGGGGAAATCCTGAGAAGTTTTGCATTCCAAACTGAGCAAATAAAAGCCCTGCCGGAGAATCGAACCCTGATTGCACTAAGTATATGCTCCATGAAGACAGCCCTCACGTAAGGCGTGGGCAATTTCATGCCTGACACTTTACATTCTAGTCTCAAATCGAGACTTTGCAGTCCGTGGGCTCCAGAGTCTCCTTGCATCCAGCAAAACTTTAGAGGGCAGTGGAGGGGATGTAGCTCAGTGGTAGAGCGCATGTTTCGCATGTATGAGGCCCCGGGTTCAATCCCCGGCATCTCCAGACTTTTGCCATGCTTATCTTGGATTTTGGCAGAAAACTAGGCTGGCTGTCAGTATTAAGGAAGAGATATGCCATGCAACTGGGATACGAACCCCACTTAAACTGTGAGACGTGTGCCTTGGAAAACCCCATGAAATGGGGCAATCTCATTTTTGATGCTTATAGAACCAAAGAATCTTACTTGTTTAAGCCATCAAAGTGATGATTAATCTTGGCAATCTTAATACATTTAGGATAGAAATCTGTGGCAGCCATCTTGGTCATTGGTAAGGGTTCTTCCTCTAAACCAGAGACTCTCTACAGTAGCTTCAAGAAAAACTGAATATGTTGCCTTTACTCTACTGATTTTTCCATTCTCTTTCCTTTCAAAAATGAACCCAAAATGCATGTTCTTGAAGCTGGGTGCGTGGTAATGACTCCCATAACTTTCTGTCATTTTTCTCACGGTTAAAGGCTTCCATCCATTTGCCACCAATGCTTCCTAAGGTCTTTGTATCAAAGTTCCTTTCCTTTCTGTAAAATTCATCATTGCGGCGCCCCTGCTTTTCACCAAGCCAAGACGGAACATCCACTTTGGTGTGAAATCCTCCTTTGAGGTGATAAGACGTAACTCACAGTGTGCTCTCAGAAGTGGTAGCTTTGAGAGGGAGCCGCGATTAATATTGATGATTTTCATCTGTCTGCTCCTGGTCCCCACCCCCCACAACCTTTCTTGAGCGAGAGGTAATTTCAGTGCTATGAGCTTCTGCTACCCCTCCTTCGATAGCTCAGTTGGTAGAGCGGAGGACTGTAGCATTAATTCGGGCATCCTTAGGTCGCTGGTTCAAATCCGGCTCGAAGGATTTTGTGGTTTCATTTCCATGTCTTTTGCTGTTAATCAACAATACCTTCCGTTGATTATGAAAAAGTCCCCGAGCTTCGATAAATACTGGAAAAGAAGCGTACTCTATCTGCTTTCAAAGGGAATTGATGACATAGTCATCGCTAGGGGAGGCGTGAAGAACAGTAATGGAAACCTGCTGATCAAAACTGCTACCAAAGCATTGCATTAGTACATGTATGCCCTTGGCAGACTTCCAATTGCATTGCACCACGGTAGCTGCTTGGCAGCCAATCACACTGTGACTTGCCTTCAATTTGAGTGTCCACCGATGGGCAAGAGGGCATAGCCAATGGAATCATCCCCCGAAAGGCTGAGCAAGCTGGAAAGTAGACCAACAGTTTACACATTTGGGGAAATCCTGAGAAGTTTTGCATTCCAAACTGAGCAAATAAAAGCCCTGCCGGAGAATCGAACCCTGATTGCACTAAGTATATGCTCCATGAAGACAGCCCTCACGTAAGGCGTGGGCAATTTCATGCCTGACACTTTACATTCTAGTCTCAAATCGAGACTTTGCAGTCCGTGGGCTCCAGAGTCTCCTTGCATCCAGCAAAACTTTAGAGGGCAGTAGAGGGGATGTAGCTCAGTGGTAGAGCGCATGCTTCGCTTGTATGAGGCCCCGGGTTCAATCCCCGGCATCTCCAGGAGTCGCTGTTCTGTATCTCGGCTTTTTCCAGAAGGCTAGCCTGCCACCTTGTGGAAAGTTGAGGTTTCTCAGGCAGTTGGGGGGTCAGAACCCCACTTAAATAGGTTGCATTGAAAAATATTGTTTGAAATAGGCATAGTTTCCACTTTTCAAGAAAATCTGAGAATTTTGCTTGCCAAAAGGAGGAAATAAATGCCCTCTCTGAGGATCGAACTCAGGACCTTCAGATTATGAGACTGACGCGCTGCCTACTGCGCTAAGAAGGCTGCACACAAGCATCTCTAAACAAGACTATAGACCAGGAAGATAATCCAGGTGCGAGGCTTAAGGATTTTCCTGACTGAGACTTTATGCTGCAGTGTCAAGTGGGTTGACTTGGCAGACACTTACATTCAGGGTTTCCATGCAGACAGTAAAACTTGGCATACAAGGGGATGTAGCTCAGTGGTAGAGCGCATGCTTTGCATGTATGAGGCCCCGGGTTCAATCCCCGGCATCTCCAGACTTTTGCCATGCTTATCTTGGATTTTGGCAGAAAACTAGGCTGGCTGTCAGTATTAAGGAAGAGATATGCCATGCAACTGGGATACGAACCCCACTTAAACTGTGAGACGTGTGCCTTGGAAAACCCCATGAAATGGGGCTATCTCATTTTTGATGCTTATAGAACCAAAGAATCTTACTTGTTTAAGCCATCAAAGTGATGATTAATCTTGGCAATCTTAATACATTTAGGATAGAAATCTGTGGCAGTCATCTTGGTCATTGGTAAGGGTTCTTCCTCTAAACCAGAGACTCTCTACAGTAGCTTCAAGAAAAACTGAATATGTTGCCTTTACTCTACTGATTTTTCCATTCTCTTTCCTTTCAAAAATGAACCCAAAATGCATGTTCTTGAAGCTGGGTGCGTGGTAATGACTCCCATAACTTTCTGTCATTTTTCTCACGGTTAAAGGCTTCCATCCATTTGCCACCAATGCTTCCTAAGGTCTTTGTATCAAAGTTCCTTTCCTTTCTGTAAAATTCATCATTGCGGCGCCCCTGCTTTTCACCAAGCCAAGACGGAACATCCACTTTGGTGTGAAATCCTCCTTTGAGGTGATAAGACGTAACTCACAGTGTGCTCTCAGAAGTGGTAGCTTTGAGAGGGAGCCGCGATTAATATTGATGATTTTCATCTGTCTGCTCCTGGTCCCCACCCCCCACAACCTTTCTTGAGCGAGAGGTAATTTCAGTGCTATGAGCTTCTGCTACCCCTCCTTCGATAGCTCAGTTGGTAGAGCGGAGGACTGTAGCATTAATTCGGGCATCCTTAGGTCGCTGGTTCAAATCCGGCTCGAAGGATTTTGTGGTTTCATTTCCATGTCTTTTGCTGTTAATCAACAATACCTTCCGTTGATTATGAAAAAGTCCCCGAGCTTCGATAAATACTGGAAAAGAAGCGTACTCTATCTGCTTTCAAAGGGAATTGATGACATAGTCATCGCTAGGGGAGGCGTGAAGAACAGTAAAGGAAACCTGCTGAACAAAACTGCTACCAAAGCATTGCATTAGTACATGTATGCCCTTGGCAGACTTCCAATTGCATTGCACCACGGTAGCTGCTTGGCAGCCAATCACACTGTGACTTGCCTTCAATTTGAGTGTCCACCGATGGGCAAGAGGGCATAGCCAATGGAATCATCCCCCGAAAGGCTGAGCAAGCTGGAAAGTAGACCAACAGTTTACACATTTGGGGAAATCCTGAGAAGTTTTGCATTCCAAACTGAGCAAATAAAAGCCCTGCCGGAGAATCGAACCCTGATTGCACTAAGTATATGCTCCATGAAGACAGCCCTCACGTAAGGCGTGGGCAATTTCATGCCTGACACTTTACATTCTAGTCTCAAATCGAGACTTTGCAGTCCGTGGGCTCCAGAGTCTCCTTGCATCCAGCAAAACTTTAGAGGGCAGTGGAGGGGATGTAGCTCAGTGGTAGAGCGCATGCTTCGCATGTATGAGGCCCCGGGTTCAATCCCCGGCATCTCCAGGAGTCGCTGTTCTGTATCTCGGCTTTTTCCAGAAGGCTAGCCTGCCACCTTGTGGAAAGTTGAGGTTTCTCAGGCAGTTGGGGGGTCAGAACCCCACTTAAATAGGTTGCATTGAAAAATATTGTTTGAAATAGGCATAGTTTCCACTTTTCAAGAAAATCTGAGAATTTTGCTTGCCAAAAGGAGGAAATAAATGCCCTCTCTGAGGATCGAACTCAGGACCTTCAGATTATGAGACTGACACGCTGCCTACTGCGCTAAGAAGGCTGCACACAAGCATCTCTAAACAAGACTATAGACCAGGAAGATAATCCAGGTGCGAGGCTTAAGGATTTTCCTGACTGAGACTTTATGCTGCAGTGTCAAGTGGGTTGACTTGGCAGACACTTACATTCAGGGTTTCCATGCATACAGTAAAACTTGGCATACAAGGGGATGTAGCTCAGTGGTAGAGCGCATGCTTTGCATGTATGAGGCCCCGGGTTCAATCCCCGGCATCTCCAGACTTTTGCCATGCTTATCTTGGATTTTGGCAGAAAACTAGGCTGGCTGTCAGTATTAAGGAAGAGATATGCCATGCAACTGGGATACGAACCCCACTTAAACTGTGAGACGTGTGCCTTGGAAAACCCCATGAAATGGGGCTATCTCATTTTTGATGCTTATAGAACCAAAGAATCTTACTTGTTTAAGCCATCAAAGTGATGATTAATCTTGGCAATCTTAATACATTTAGGATAGAAATCTGTGGCAGCCATCTTGGTCATTGGTAAGGGTTCTTCCTCTAAACCAGAGACTCTCTACAGTAGCTTCAAGAAAAACTGAATATGTTGCCTTTACTCTACTGATTTTTCCATTCTCTTTCCTTTCAAAAATGAACCCAAAATGCATGTTCTTGAAGCTGGGTGCGTGGTAATGACTCCCATAACTTTCTGTCATTTTTCTCACGGTTAAAGGCTTCCATCCATTTGCCACCAATGCTTCCTAAGGTCTTTGTATCAAAGTTCCTTTCCTTTCTGTAAAATTCATCATTGCGGCGCCCCTGCTTTTCACCAAGCCAAGACGGAACATCCACTTTGGTGTGAAATCCTCCTTTGAGGTGATAAGACGTAACTCACAGTGTGCTCTCAGAAGTGGTAGCTTTGAGAGGGAGCCGCGATTAATATTGATGATTTTCATCTGTCTGCTCCTGGTCCCCACCCCCCACAACCTTTCTTGAGCGAGAGGTAATTTCAGTGCTATGAGCTTCTGCTACCCCTCCTTCGATAGCTCAGTTGGTAGAGCGGAGGACTGTAGCATTAATTCGGGCATCCTTAGGTCGCTGGTTCAAATCCGGCTCGAAGGATTTTGTGGTTTCATTTCCATGTCTTTTGCTGTTAATCAACAATACCTTCCGTTGATTATGAAAAAGTCCCCGAGCTTCGATAAATACTGGAAAAGAAGCGTACTCTATCTGCTTTCAAAGGGAATTGATGACATAGTCATCGCTAGGGGAGGCGTGAAGAACAGTAAAGGAAACCTGCTGAACAAAACTGCTACCAAAGCATTGCATTAGTACATGTATGCCCTTGGCAGACTTCCAATTGCATTGCACCACGGTAGCTGCTTGGCAGCCAATCACACTGTGACTTGCCTTCAATTTGAGTGTCCACCGATGGGCAAGAGGGCATAGCCAATGGAATCATCCCCCGAAAGGCTGAGCAAGCTGGAAAGTAGACCAACAGTTTACACATTTGGGGAAATCCTGAGAAGTTTTGCATTCCAAACTGAGCAAATAAAAGCCCTGCCGGAGAATCGAACCCTGATTGCACTAAGTATATGCTCCATGAAGACAGCCCTCACGTAAGGCGTGGGCAATTTCATGCCTGACACTTTACATTCTAGTCTCAAATCGAGACTTTGCAGTCCGTGGGCTCCAGAGTCTCCTTGCATCCAGCAAAACTTTAGAGGGCAGTGGAGGGGATGTAGCTCAGTGGTAGAGCGCATGCTTCGCATGTATGAGGCCCCGGGTTCAATCCCCGGCATCTCCAGGAGTCGCTGTTCTGTATCTTGGCTTTTTCCAGAAGGCTAGCCTGCCACCTTGTGGAAAGTTGAGGTTTCTCAGGCAGTTGGGGGGTCAGAACCCCACTTAAATAGGTTGCATTGAAAAATATTGTTTGAAATAGGCATAGTTTCCACTTTTCAAGAAAATCTGAGAATTTTGCTTGCCAAAAGGAGGAAATAAATGCCCTCTCTGAGGATCGAACTCAGGACCTTCAGATTATGAGACTGACACGCTGCCTACTGCGCTAAGAAGGCTGCACACAAGCATCTCTAAACAAGACTATAGACCAGGAAGATAATCCAGGTGCGAGGCTTAAGGATTTTCCTGACTGAGACTTTATGCTGCAGTGTCAAGTGGGTTGACTTGGCAGACACTTACATTCAGGGTTTCCATGCATACAGTAAAACTTGGCATACAAGGGGATGTAGCTCAGTGGTAGAGCGCATGCTTTGCATGTATGAGGCCCCGGGTTCAATCCCCGGCATCTCCAGACTTTTGCCATGCTTATCTTGGATTTTGGCAGAAAACTAGGCTGGCTGTCAGTATTAAGGAAGAGATATGCCATGCAACTGGGATACGAACCCCACTTAAACTGTGAGACGTGTGCCTTGGAAAACCCCATGAAATGGGGCTATCTCATTTTTGATGCTTATAGAACCAAAGAATCTTACTTGTTTAAGCCATCAAAGTGATGATTAATCTTGGCAATCTTAATACATTTAGGATAGAAATCTGTGGCAGCCATCTTGGTCATTGGTAAGGGTTCTTCCTCTAAACCAGAGACTCTCTACAGTAGCTTCAAGAAAAACTGAATATGTTGCCTTTACTCTACTGATTTTTCCATTCTCTTTCCTTTCAAAAATGAACCCAAAATGCATGTTCTTGAAGCTGGGTGCGTGGTAATGACTCCCATAACTTTCTGTCATTTTTCTCACGGTTAAAGGCTTCCATCCATTTGCCACCAATGCTTCCTAAGGTCTTTGTATCAAAGTTCCTTTCCTTTCTGTAAAATTCATCATTGCGGCGCCCCTGCTTTTCACCAAGCCAAGACGGAACATCCACTTTGGTGTGAAATCCTCCTTTGAGGTGATAAGACGTAACTCACAGTGTGCTCTCAGAAGTGGTAGCTTTGAGAGGGAGCCGCGATTAATATTGATGATTTTCATCTGTCTGCTCCTGGTCCCCACCCCCCACAACCTTTCTTGAGCGAGAGGTAATTTCAGTGCTATGAGCTTCTGCTACCCCTCCTTCGATAGCTCAGTTGGTAGAGCGGAGGACTGTAGCATTAATTCGGGCATCCTTAGGTCGCTGGTTCAAATCCGGCTCGAAGGATTTTGTGGTTTCATTTCCATGTCTTTTGCTGTTAATCAACAATACCTTCCGTTGATTATGAAAAAGTCCCCGAGCTTTGATAAATACTGGAAAAGAAGCGTACTCTATCTGCTTTCAAAGGGAATTGATGACATAGTCATCGCTAGGGGAGGCGTGAAGAACAGTAAAGGAAACCTGCTGATCAAAACTGCTACCAAAGCATTGCATTAGTACATGTATGCCCTTGGCAGACTTCCAATTGCATTGCACCACGGTAGCTGCTTGGCAGCCAATCACACTGTGACTTGCCTTCAATTTGAGTGTCCACCGATGGGCAAGAGGGCATAGCCAATGGAATCATCCCCCGAAAGGCTGAGCAAGCTGGAAAGTAGACCAACAGTTTACACATTTGGGGAAATCCTGAGAAGTTTTGCATTCCAAACTGAGCAAATAAAAGCCCTGCCGGAGAATCGAACCCTGATTGCACTAAGTATATGCTCCATGAAGACAGCCCTCACGTAAGGCGTGGGCAATTTCATGCCTGACACTTTACATTCTAGTCTCAAATCGAGACTTTGCAGTCCGTGGGCTCCAGAGTCTCCTTGCATCCAGCAAAACTTTAGAGGGCAGTGGAGGGGATGTAGCTCAGTGGTAGAGCGCATGCTTCGCATGTATGAGGCCCCGGGTTCAATCCCCGGTATCTCCAGACTTTTGCCATGCTTATCTTGGATTTTGGCAGAAAACTAGGCTGGCTGTCAGTATTAAGGAAGAGATATGCCATGCAACTGGGATACGAACCCCACTTAAACTGTGAGACGTGTGCCTTGGAAAACCCCATGAAATGGGGCAATCTCATTTTTGATGCTTATAGAACCAAAGAATCTTACTTGTTTAAGCCATCAAAGTGATGATTAATCTTGGCAATCTTAATACATTTAGGATAGAAATCTGTGGCAGCCATCTTGGTCATTGGTAAGGGTTCTTCCTCTAAACCAGAGACTCTCTACAGTAGCTTCAAGAAAAACTGAATATGTTGCCTTTACTCTACTGATTTTTCCATTCTCTTTCCTTTCAAAAATGAACCCAAAATGCATGTTCTTGAAGCTGGGTGCGTGGTAATGACTCCCATAACTTTCTGTCATTTTTCTCACGGTTAAAGGCTTCCATCCATTTGCCACCAATGCTTCCTAAGGTCTTTGTATCAAAGTTCCTTTCCTTTCTGTAAAATTCATCATTGCGGCGCCCCTGCTTTTCACCAAGCCAAGACGGAACATCCACTTTGGTGTGAAATCCTCCTTTGAGGTGATAAGACGTAACTCACAGTGTGCTCTCAGAAGTGGTAGCTTTGAGAGGGAGCCGCGATTAATATTGATGATTTTCATCTGTCTGCTCCTGGTCCCCACCCCCCACAACCTTTCTTGAGCGAGAGGTAATTTCAGTGCTATGAGCTTCTGCTACCCCTCCTTCGATAGCTCAGTTGGTAGAGCGGAGGACTGTAGCATTAATTCGGGCATCCTTAGGTCGCTGGTTCAAATCCGGCTCGAAGGATTTTGTGGTTTCATTTCCATGTCTTTTGCTGTTAATCAACAATACCTTCCGTTGATTATGAAAAAGTCCCCGAGCTTTGATAAATACTGGAAAAGAAGCGTACTCTATCTGCTTTCAAAGGGAATTGATGACATAGTCATCGCTAGGGGAGGCGTGAAGAACAGTAAAGGAAACCTGCTGATCAAAACTGCTACCAAAGCATTGCATTAGTACATGTATGCCCTTGGCAGACTTCCAATTGCATTGCACCACGGTAGCTGCTTGGCAGCCAATCACACTGTGACTTGCCTTCAATTTGAGTGTCCACCGATGGGCAAGAGGGCATAGCCAATGGAATCATCCCCCGAAAGGCTGAGCAAGCTGGAAAGTAGACCAACAGTTTACACATTTGGGGAAATCCTGAGAAGTTTTGCATTCCAAACTGAGCAAATAAAAGCCCTGCCGGAGAATCGAACCCTGATTGCACTAAGTATATGCTCCATGAAGACAGCCCTCACGTAAGGCGTGGGCAATTTCATGCCTGACACTTTACATTCTAGTCTCAAATCGAGACTTTGCAGTCCGTGGGCTCCAGAGTCTCCTTGCATCCAGCAAAACTTTAGAGGGCAGTGGAGGGGATGTAGCTCAGTGGTAGAGCGCATGCTTCGCATGTATGAGGCCCCGGGTTCAATCCCCGGCATCTCCAGACTTTTGCCATGCTTATCTTGGATTTTGGCAGAAAACTAGGCTGGCTGTCAGTATTAAGGAAGAGATATGCCATGCAACTGGGATACGAACCCCACTTAAACTGTGAGACGTGTGCCTTGGAAAACCCCATGAAATGGGGCAATCTCATTTTTGATGCTTATAGAACCAAAGAATCTTACTTGTTTAAGCCATCAAAGTGATGATTAATCTTGGCAATCTTAATACATTTAGGATAGAAATCTGTGGCAGCCATCTTGGTCATTGGTAAGGGTTCTTCCTCTAAACCAGAGACTCTCTACAGTAGCTTCAAGAAAAACTGAATATGTTGCCTTTACTCTACTGATTTTTCCATTCTCTTTCCTTTCAAAAATGAACCCAAAATGCATGTTCTTGAAGCTGGGTGCGTGGTAATGACTCCCATAACTTTCTGTCATTTTTCTCACGGTTAAAGGCTTCCATCCATTTGCCACCAATGCTTCCTAAGGTCTTTGTATCAAAGTTCCTTTCCTTTCTGTAAAATTCATCATTGCGGCGCCCCTGCTTTTCACCAAGCCAAGACGGAACATCCACTTTGGTGTGAAATCCTCCTTTGAGGTGATAAGACGTAACTCACAGTGTGCTCTCAGAAGTGGTAGCTTTGAGAGGGAGCCGCGATTAATATTGATGATTTTCATCTGTCTGCTCCTGGTCCCCACCCCCCACAACCTTTCTTGAGCGAGAGGTAATTTCAGTGCTATGAGCTTCTGCTACCCCTCCTTCGATAGCTCAGTTGGTAGAGCGGAGGACTGTAGCATTAATTCGGGCATCCTTAGGTCGCTGGTTCAAATCCGGCTCGAAGGATTTTGTGGTTTCATTTCCATGTCTTTTGCTGTTAATCAACAATACCTTCCGTTGATTATGAAAAAGTCCCCGAGCTTCGATAAATACTGGAAAAGAAGCGTACTCTATCTGCTTTCAAAGGGAATTGATGACATAGTCATCGCTAGGGGAGGCGTGAAGAACAGTAAAGGAAACCTGCTGAACAAAACTGCTACCAAAGCATTGCATTAGTACATGTATGCCCTTGGCAGACTTCCAATTGCATTGCACCACGGTAGCTGCTTGGCAGCCAATCACACTGTGACTTGCCTTCAATTTGAGTGTCCACCGATGGGCAAGAGGGCATAGCCAATGGAATCATCCCCCGAAAGGCTGAGCAAGCTGGAAAGTAGACCAACAGTTTACACATTTGGGGAAATCCTGAGAAGTTTTGCATTCCAAACTGAGCAAATAAAAGCCCTGCCGGAGAATCGAACCCTGATTGCACTAAGTATATGCTCCATGAAGACAGCCCTCACGTAAGGCGTGGGCAATTTCATGCCTGACACTTTACATTCTAGTCTCAAATCGAGACTTTGCAGTCCGTGGGCTCCAGAGTCTCCTTGCATCCAGCAAAACTTTAGAGGGCAGTGGAGGGGATGTAGCTCAGTGGTAGAGCGCATGCTTCGCATGTATGAGGCCCCGGGTTCAATCCCCGGCATCTCCAGGAGTCGCTGTTCTGTATCTTGGCTTTTTCCAGAAGGCTAGCCTGCCACCTTGTGGAAAGTTGAGGTTTCTCAGGCAGTTGGGGGGTCAGAACCCCACTTAAATAGGTTGCATTGAAAAATATTGTTTGAAATAGGCATAGTTTCCACTTTTCAAGAAAATCTGAGAATTTTGCTTGCCAAAAGGAGGAAATAAATGCCCTCTCTGAGGATCGAACTCAGGACCTTCAGATTATGAGACTGACACGCTGCCTACTGCGCTAAGAAGGCTGCACACAAGCATCTCTAAACAAGACTATAGACCAGGAAGATAATCCAGGTGCGAGGCTTAAGGATTTTCCTGACTGAGACTTTATGCTGCAGTGTCAAGTGGGTTGACTTGGCAGACACTTACATTCAGGGTTTCCATGCATACAGTAAAACTTGGCATACAAGGGGATGTAGCTCAGTGGTAGAGCGCATGCTTTGCATGTATGAGGCCCCGGGTTCAATCCCCGGCATCTCCAGACTTTTGCCATGCTTATCTTGGATTTTGGCAGAAAACTAGGCTGGCTGTCAGTATTAAGGAAGAGATATGCCATGCAACTGGGATACGAACCCCACTTAAACTGTGAGACGTGTGCCTTGGAAAACCCCATGAAATGGGGCTATCTCATTTTTGATGCTTATAGAACCAAAGAATCTTACTTGTTTAAGCCATCAAAGTGATGATTAATCTTGGCAATCTTAATACATTTAGGATAGAAATCTGTGGCAGCCATCTTGGTCATTGGTAAGGGTTCTTCCTCTAAACCAGAGACTCTCTACAGTAGCTTCAAGAAAAACTGAATATGTTGCCTTTACTCTACTGATTTTTCCATTCTCTTTCCTTTCAAAAATGAACCCAAAATGCATGTTCTTGAAGCTGGGTGCGTGGTAATGACTCCCATAACTTTCTGTCATTTTTCTCACGGTTAAAGGCTTCCATCCATTTGCCACCAATGCTTCCTAAGGTCTTTGTATCAAAGTTCCTTTCCTTTCTGTAAAATTCATCATTGCGGCGCCCCTGCTTTTCACCAAGCCAAGACGGAACATCCACTTTGGTGTGAAATCCTCCTTTGAGGTGATAAGACGTAACTCACAGTGTGCTCTCAGAAGTGGTAGCTTTGAGAGGGAGCCGCGATTAATATTGATGATTTTCATCTGTCTGCTCCTGGTCCCCACCCCCCACAACCTTTCTTGAGCGAGAGGTAATTTCAGTGCTATGAGCTTCTGCTACCCCTCCTTCGATAGCTCAGTTGGTAGAGCGGAGGACTGTAGCATTAATTCGGGCATCCTTAGGTCGCTGGTTCAAATCCGGCTCGAAGGATTTTGTGGTTTCATTTCCATGTCTTTTGCTGTTAATCAACAATACCTTCCGTTGATTATGAAAAAGTCCCCGAGCTTTGATAAATACTGGAAAAGAAGCGTACTCTATCTGCTTTCAAAGGGAATTGATGACATAGTCATCGCTAGGGGAGGCGTGAAGAACAGTAAAGGAAACCTGCTGATCAAAACTGCTACCAAAGCATTGGTACATGTATGCCCTTGGCAGACTTCCAATTGCATTGCACCACGGTAGCTGCTTGGCAGCCAATCACACTGTGACTTGCCTTCAATTTGAGTGTCCACCGATGGGCAAGAGGGCATAGCCAATGGAATCATCCCCCGAAAGGCTGAGCAAGCTGGAAAGTAGACCAACAGTTTACACATTTGGGGAAATCCTGAGAAGTTTTGCATTCCAAACTGAGCAAATAAAAGCCCTGCCGGAGAATCGAACCCTGATTGCACTAAGTATATGCTCCATGAAGACAGCCCTCACGTAAGGCGTGGGCAATTTCATGCCTGACACTTTACATTCTAGTCTCAAATCGAGACTTTGCAGTCCGTGGGCTCCAGAGTCTCCTTGCATCCAGCAAAACTTTAGAGGGCAGTGGAGGGGATGTAGCTCAGTGGTAGAGCGCATGCTTCGCATGTATGAGGCCCCGGGTTCAATCCCCGGTATCTCCAGACTTTTGCCATGCTTATCTTGGATTTTGGCAGAAAACTAGGCTGGCTGTCAGTATTAAGGAAGAGATATGCCATGCAACTGGGATACGAACCCCACTTAAACTGTGAGACGTGTGCCTTGGAAAACCCCATGAAATGGGGCAATCTCATTTTTGATGCTTATAGAACCAAAGAATCTTACTTGTTTAAGCCATCAAAGTGATGATTAATCTTGGCAATCTTAATACATTTAGGATAGAAATCTGTGGCAGCCATCTTGGTCATTGGTAAGGGTTCTTCCTCTAAACCAGAGACTCTCTACAGTAGCTTCAAGAAAAACTGAATATGTTGCCTTTACTCTACTGATTTTTCCATTCTCTTTCCTTTCAAAAATGAACCCAAAATGCATGTTCTTGAAGCTGGGTGCGTGGTAATGACTCCCATAACTTTCTGTCATTTTTCTCACGGTTAAAGGCTTCCATCCATTTGCCACCAATGCTTCCTAAGGTCTTTGTATCAAAGTTCCTTTCCTTTCTGTAAAATTCATCATTGCGGCGCCCCTGCTTTTCACCAAGCCAAGACGGAACATCCACTTTGGTGTGAAATCCTCCTTTGAGGTGATAAGACGTAACTCACAGTGTGCTCTCAGAAGTGGTAGCTTTGAGAGGGAGCCGCGATTAATATTGATGATTTTCATCTGTCTGCTCCTGGTCCCCACCCCCCACAACCTTTCTTGAGCGAGAGGTAATTTCAGTGCTATGAGCTTCTGCTACCCCTCCTTCGATAGCTCAGTTGGTAGAGCGGAGGACTGTAGCATTAATTCGGGCATCCTTAGGTCGCTGGTTCAAATCCGGCTCGAAGGATTTTGTGGTTTCATTTCCATGTCTTTTGCTGTTAATCAACAATACCTTCCGTTGATTATGAAAAAGTCCCCGAGCTTCGATAAATACTGGAAAAGAAGCGTACTCTATCTGCTTTCAAAGGGAATTGATGACATAGTCATCGCTAGGGGAGGCGTGAAGAACAGTAAAGGAAACCTGCTGATCAAAACTGCTACCAAAGCATTGCATTAGTACATGTATGCCCTTGGCAGACTTCCAATTGCATTGCACCACGGTAGCTGCTTGGCAGCCAATCACACTGTGACTTGCCTTCAATTTGAGTGTCCACCGATGGGCAAGAGGGCATAGCCAATGGAATCATCCCCCGAAAGGCTGAGCAAGCTGGAAAGTAGACCAACAGTTTACACATTTGGGGAAATCCTGAGAAGTTTTGCATTCCAAACTGAGCAAATAAAAGCCCTGCCGGAGAATCGAACCCTGATTGCACTAAGTATATGCTCCATGAAGACAGCCCTCACGTAAGGCGTGGGCAATTTCATGCCTGACACTTTACATTCTAGTCTCAAATCGAGACTTTGCAGTCCGTGGGCTCCAGAGTCTCCTTGCATCCAGCAAAACTTTAGAGGGCAGTGGAGGGGATGTAGCTCAGTGGTAGAGCGCATGCTTCGCATGTATGAGGCCCCGGGTTCAATCCCCGGTATCTCCAGACTTTTGCCATGCTTATCTTGGATTTTGGCAGAAAACTAGGCTGGCTGTCAGTATTAAGGAAGAGATATGCCATGCAACTGGGATACGAACCCCACTTAAACTGTGAGACGTGTGCCTTGGAAAACCCCATGAAATGGGGCAATCTCATTTTTGATGCTTATAGAACCAAAGAATCTTACTTGTTTAAGCCATCAAAGTGATGATTAATCTTGGCAATCTTAATACATTTAGGATAGAAATCTGTGGCAGCCATCTTGGTCATTGGTAAGGGTTCTTCCTCTAAACCAGAGACTCTCTACAGTAGCTTCAAGAAAAACTGAATATGTTGCCTTTACTCTACTGATTTTTCCATTCTCTTTCCTTTCAAAAATGAACCCAAAATGCATGTTCTTGAAGCTGGGTGCGTGGTAATGACTCCCATAACTTTCTGTCATTTTTCTCACGGTTAAAGGCTTCCATCCATTTGCCACCAATGCTTCCTAAGGTCTTTGTATCAAAGTTCCTTTCCTTTCTGTAAAATTCATCATTGCGGCGCCCCTGCTTTTCACCAAGCCAAGACGGAACATCCACTTTGGTGTGAAATCCTCCTTTGAGGTGATAAGACGTAACTCACAGTGTGCTCTCAGAAGTGGTAGCTTTGAGAGGGAGCCGCGATTAATATTGATGATTTTCATCTGTCTGCTCCTGGTCCCCACCCCCCACAACCTTTCTTGAGCGAGAGGTAATTTCAGTGCTATGAGCTTCTGCTACCCCTCCTTCGATAGCTCAGTTGGTAGAGCGGAGGACTGTAGCATTAATTCGGGCATCCTTAGGTCGCTGGTTCAAATCCGGCTCGAAGGATTTTGTGGTTTCATTTCCATGTCTTTTGCTGTTAATCAACAATACCTTCCGTTGATTATGAAAAAGTCCCCGAGCTTTGATAAATACTGGAAAAGAAGCGTACTCTATCTGCTTTCAAAGGGAATTGATGACATAGTCATCGCTAGGGGAGGCGTGAAGAACAGTAAAGGAAACCTGCTGATCAAAACTGCTACCAAAGCATTGGTACATGTATGCCCTTGGCAGACTTCCAATTGCATTGCACCACGGTAGCTGCTTGGCAGCCAATCACACTGTGACTTGCCTTCAATTTGAGTGTCCACCGATGGGCAAGAGGGCATAGCCAATGGAATCATCCCCCGAAAGGCTGAGCAAGCTGGAAAGTAGACCAACAGTTTACACATTTGGGGAAATCCTGAGAAGTTTTGCATTCCAAACTGAGCAAATAAAAGCCCTGCCGGAGAATCGAACCCTGATTGCACTAAGTATATGCTCCATGAAGACAGCCCTCACGTAAGGCGTGGGCAATTTCATGCCTGACACTTTACATTCTAGTCTCAAATCGAGACTTTGCAGTCCGTGGGCTCCAGAGTCTCCTTGCATCCAGCAAAACTTTAGAGGGCAGTGGAGGGGATGTAGCTCAGTGGTAGAGCGCATGCTTCGCATGTATGAGGCCCCGGGTTCAATCCCCGGTATCTCCAGACTTTTGCCATGCTTATCTTGGATTTTGGCAGAAAACTAGGCTGGCTGTCAGTATTAAGGAAGAGATATGCCATGCAACTGGGATACGAACCCCACTTAAACTGTGAGACGTGTGCCTTGGAAAACCCCATGAAATGGGGCAATCTCATTTTTGATGCTTATAGAACCAAAGAATCTTACTTGTTTAAGCCATCAAAGTGATGATTAATCTTGGCAATCTTAATACATTTAGGATAGAAATCTGTGGCAGCCATCTTGGTCATTGGTAAGGGTTCTTCCTCTAAACCAGAGACTCTCTACAGTAGCTTCAAGAAAAACTGAATATGTTGCCTTTACTCTACTGATTTTTCCATTCTCTTTCCTTTCAAAAATGAACCCAAAATGCATGTTCTTGAAGCTGGGTGCGTGGTAATGACTCCCATAACTTTCTGTCATTTTTCTCACGGTTAAAGGCTTCCATCCATTTGCCACCAATGCTTCCTAAGGTCTTTGTATCAAAGTTCCTTTCCTTTCTGTAAAATTCATCATTGCGGCGCCCCTGCTTTTCACCAAGCCAAGACGGAACATCCACTTTGGTGTGAAATCCTCCTTTGAGGTGATAAGACGTAACTCACAGTGTGCTCTCAGAAGTGGTAGCTTTGAGAGGGAGCCGCGATTAATATTGATGATTTTCATCTGTCTGCTCCTGGTCCCCACCCCCCACAACCTTTCTTGAGCGAGAGGTAATTTCAGTGCTATGAGCTTCTGCTACCCCTCCTTCGATAGCTCAGTTGGTAGAGCGGAGGACTGTAGCATTAATTCGGGCATCCTTAGGTCGCTGGTTCAAATCCGGCTCGAAGGATTTTGTGGTTTCATTTCCATGTCTTTTGCTGTTAATCAACAATACCTTCCGTTGATTATGAAAAAGTCCCCGAGCTTCGATAAATACTGGAAAAGAAGCGTACTCTATCTGCTTTCAAAGGGAATTGATGACATAGTCATCGCTAGGGGAGGCGTGAAGAACAGTAAAGGAAACCTGCTGATCAAAACTGCTACCAAAGCATTGCATTAGTACATGTATGCCCTTGGCAGACTTCCAATTGCATTGCACCACGGTAGCTGCTTGGCAGCCAATCACACTGTGACTTGCCTTCAATTTGAGTGTCCACCGATGGGCAAGAGGGCATAGCCAATGGAATCATCCCCCGAAAGGCTGAGCAAGCTGGAAAGTAGACCAACAGTTTACACATTTGGGGAAATCCTGAGAAGTTTTGCATTCCAAACTGAGCAAATAAAAGCCCTGCCGGAGAATCGAACCCTGATTGCACTAAGTATATGCTCCATGAAGACAGCCCTCACGTAAGGCGTGGGCAATTTCATGCCTGACACTTTACATTCTAGTCTCAAATCGAGACTTTGCAGTCCGTGGGCTCCAGAGTCTCCTTGCATCCAGCAAAACTTTAGAGGGCAGTGGAGGAGATGTAGCTCAGTGGTAGAGCGCATGCTTCGCATGTATGAGGCCCCGGGTTCAATCCCCGGTATCTCCAGACTTTTGCCATGCTTATCTTGGATTTTGGCAGAAAACTAGGCTGGCTGTCAGTATTAAGGAAGAGATATGCCATGCAACTGGGATACGAACCCCACTTAAACTGTGAGACGTGTGCCTTGGAAAACCCCATGAAATGGGGCAATCTCATTTTTGATGCTTATAGAACCAAAGAATCTTACTTGTTTAAGCCATCAAAGTGATGATTAATCTTGGCAATCTTAATACATTTAGGATAGAAATCTGTGGCAGCCATCTTGGTCATTGGTAAGGGTTCTTCCTCTAAACCAGAGACTCTCTACAGTAGCTTCAAGAAAAACTGAATATGTTGCCTTTACTCTACTGATTTTTCCATTCTCTTTCCTTTCAAAAATGAACCCAAAATGCATGTTCTTGAAGCTGGGTGCGTGGTAATGACTCCCATAACTTTCTGTCATTTTTCTCACGGTTAAAGGCTTCCATCCATTTGCCACCAATGCTTCCTAAGGTCTTTGTATCAAAGTTCCTTTCCTTTCTGTAAAATTCATCATTGCGGCGCCCCTGCTTTTCACCAAGCCAAGACGGAACATCCACTTTGGTGTGAAATCCTCCTTTGAGGTGATAAGACGTAACTCACAGTGTGCTCTCAGAAGTGGTAGCTTTGAGAGGGAGCCGCGATTAATATTGATGATTTTCATCTGTCTGCTCCTGGTCCCCACCCCCCACAACCTTTCTTGAGCGAGAGGTAATTTCAGTGCTATGAGCTTCTGCTACCCCTCCTTCGATAGCTCAGTTGGTAGAGCGGAGGACTGTAGCATTAATTCGGGCATCCTTAGGTCGCTGGTTCAAATCCGGCTCGAAGGATTTTGTGGTTTCATTTCCATGTCTTTTGCTGTTAATCAACAATACCTTCCGTTGATTATGAAAAAGTCCCCGAGCTTTGATAAATACTGGAAAAGAAGCGTACTCTATCTGCTTTCAAAGGGAATTGATGACATAGTCATCGCTAGGGGAGGCGTGAAGAACAGTAAAGGAAACCTGCTGATCAAAACTGCTACCAAAGCATTGCATTAGTACATGTATGCCCTTGGCAGACTTCCAATTGCATTGCACCACGGTAGCTGCTTGGCAGCCAATCACACTGTGACTTGCCTTCAATTTGAGTGTCCACCGATGGGCAAGAGGGCATAGCCAATGGAATCATCCCCCGAAAGGCTGAGCAAGCTGGAAAGTAGACCAACAGTTTACACATTTGGGGAAATCCTGAGAAGTTTTGCATTCCAAACTGAGCAAATAAAAGCCCTGCCGGAGAATCGAACCCTGATTGCACTAAGTATATGCTCCATGAAGACAGCCCTCACGTAAGGCGTGGGCAATTTCATGCCTGACACTTTACATTCTAGTCTCAAATCGAGACTTTGCAGTCCGTGGGCTCCAGAGTCTCCTTGCATCCAGCAAAACTTTAGAGGGCAGTGGAGGGGATGTAGCTCAGTGGTAGAGCGCATGCTTCGCATGTATGAGGCCCCGGGTTCAATCCCCGGCATCTCCAGACTTTTGCCATGCTTATCTTGGATTTTGGCAGAAAACTAGGCTGGCTGTCAGTATTAAGGAAGAGATATGCCATGCAACTGGGATACGAACCCCACTTAAACTGTGAGACGTGTGCCTTGGAAAACCCCATGAAATGGGGCAATCTCATTTTTGATGCTTATAGAACCAAAGAATCTTACTTGTTTAAGCCATCAAAGTGATGATTAATCTTGGCAATCTTAATACATTTAGGATAGAAATCTGTGGCAGCCATCTTGGTCATTGGTAAGGGTTCTTCCTCTAAACCAGAGACTCTCTACAGTAGCTTCAAGAAAAACTGAATATGTTGCCTTTACTCTACTGATTTTTCCATTCTCTTTCCTTTCAAAAATGAACCCAAAATGCATGTTCTTGAAGCTGGGTGCGTGGTAATGACTCCCATAACTTTCTGTCATTTTTCTCACGGTTAAAGGCTTCCATCCATTTGCCACCAATGCTTCCTAAGGTCTTTGTATCAAAGTTCCTTTCCTTTCTGTAAAATTCATCATTGCGGCGCCCCTGCTTTTCACCAAGCCAAGACGGAACATCCACTTTGGTGTGAAATCCTCCTTTGAGGTGATAAGACGTAACTCACAGTGTGCTCTCAGAAGTGGTAGCTTTGAGAGGGAGCCGCGATTAATATTGATGATTTTCATCTGTCTGCTCCTGGTCCCCACCCCCCACAACCTTTCTTGAGCGAGAGGTAATTTCAGTGCTATGAGCTTCTGCTACCCCTCCTTCGATAGCTCAGTTGGTAGAGCGGAGGACTGTAGCATTAATTCGGGCATCCTTAGGTCGCTGGTTCAAATCCGGCTCGAAGGATTTTGTGGTTTCATTTCCATGTCTTTTGCTGTTAATCAACAATACCTTCCGTTGATTATGAAAAAGTCCCCGAGCTTTGATAAATACTGGAAAAGAAGCGTACTCTATCTGCTTTCAAAGGGAATTGATGACATAGTCATCGCTAGGGGAGGCGTGAAGAACAGTAAAGGAAACCTGCTGATCAAAACTGCTACCAAAGCATTGGTACATGTATGCCCTTGGCAGACTTCCAATTGCATTGCACCACGGTAGCTGCTTGGCAGCCAATCACACTGTGACTTGCCTTCAATTTGAGTGTCCACCGATGGGCAAGAGGGCATAGCCAATGGAATCATCCCCCGAAAGGCTGAGCAAGCTGGAAAGTAGACCAACAGTTTACACATTTGGGGAAATCCTGAGAAGTTTTGCATTCCAAACTGAGCAAATAAAAGCCCTGCCGGAGAATCGAACCCTGATTGCACTAAGTATATGCTCCATGAAGACAGCCCTCACGTAAGGCGTGGGCAATTTCATGCCTGACACTTTACATTCTAGTCTCAAATCGAGACTTTGCAGTCCGTGGGCTCCAGAGTCTCCTTGCATCCAGCAAAACTTTAGAGGGCAGTGGAGGGGATGTAGCTCAGTGGTAGAGCGCATGCTTCGCATGTATGAGGCCCCGGGTTCAATCCCCGGTATCTCCAGACTTTTGCCATGCTTATCTTGGATTTTGGCAGAAAACTAGGCTGGCTGTCAGTATTAAGGAAGAGATATGCCATGCAACTGGGATACGAACCCCACTTAAACTGTGAGACGTGTGCCTTGGAAAACCCCATGAAATGGGGCAATCTCATTTTTGATGCTTATAGAACCAAAGAATCTTACTTGTTTAAGCCATCAAAGTGATGATTAATCTTGGCAATCTTAATACATTTAGGATAGAAATCTGTGGCAGCCATCTTGGTCATTGGTAAGGGTTCTTCCTCTAAACCAGAGACTCTCTACAGTAGCTTCAAGAAAAACTGAATATGTTGCCTTTACTCTACTGATTTTTCCATTCTCTTTCCTTTCAAAAATGAACCCAAAATGCATGTTCTTGAAGCTGGGTGCGTGGTAATGACTCCCATAACTTTCTGTCATTTTTCTCACGGTTAAAGGCTTCCATCCATTTGCCACCAATGCTTCCTAAGGTCTTTGTATCAAAGTTCCTTTCCTTTCTGTAAAATTCATCATTGCGGCGCCCCTGCTTTTCACCAAGCCAAGACGGAACATCCACTTTGGTGTGAAATCCTCCTTTGAGGTGATAAGACGTAACTCACAGTGTGCTCTCAGAAGTGGTAGCTTTGAGAGGGAGCCGCGATTAATATTGATGATTTTCATCTGTCTGCTCCTGGTCCCCACCCCCCACAACCTTTCTTGAGCGAGAGGTAATTTCAGTGCTATGAGCTTCTGCTACCCCTCCTTCGATAGCTCAGTTGGTAGAGCGGAGGACTGTAGCATTAATTCGGGCATCCTTAGGTCGCTGGTTCAAATCCGGCTCGAAGGATTTTGTGGTTTCATTTCCATGTCTTTTGCTGTTAATCAACAATACCTTCCGTTGATTATGAAAAAGTCCCCGAGCTTCGATAAATACTGGAAAAGAAGCGTACTCTATCTGCTTTCAAAGGGAATTGATGACATAGTCATCGCTAGGGGAGGCGTGAAGAACAGTAAAGGAAACCTGCTGATCAAAACTGCTACCAAAGCATTGCATTAGTACATGTATGCCCTTGGCAGACTTCCAATTGCATTGCACCACGGTAGCTGCTTGGCAGCCAATCACACTGTGACTTGCCTTCAATTTGAGTGTCCACCGATGGGCAAGAGGGCATAGCCAATGGAATCATCCCCCGAAAGGCTGAGCAAGCTGGAAAGTAGACCAACAGTTTACACATTTGGGGAAATCCTGAGAAGTTTTGCATTCCAAACTGAGCAAATAAAAGCCCTGCCGGAGAATCGAACCCTGATTGCACTAAGTATATGCTCCATGAAGACAGCCCTCACGTAAGGCGTGGGCAATTTCATGCCTGACACTTTACATTCTAGTCTCAAATCGAGACTTTGCAGTCCGTGGGCTCCAGAGTCTCCTTGCATCCAGCAAAACTTTAGAGGGCAGTGGAGGGGATGTAGCTCAGTGGTAGAGCGCATGCTTCGCATGTATGAGGCCCCGGGTTCAATCCCCGGTATCTCCAGACTTTTGCCATGCTTATCTTGGATTTTGGCAGAAAACTAGGCTGGCTGTCAGTATTAAGGAAGAGATATGCCATGCAACTGGGATACGAACCCCACTTAAACTGTGAGACGTGTGCCTTGGAAAACCCCATGAAATGGGGCAATCTCATTTTTGATGCTTATAGAACCAAAGAATCTTACTTGTTTAAGCCATCAAAGTGATGATTAATCTTGGCAATCTTAATACATTTAGGATAGAAATCTGTGGCAGCCATCTTGGTCATTGGTAAGGGTTCTTCCTCTAAACCAGAGACTCTCTACAGTAGCTTCAAGAAAAACTGAATATGTTGCCTTTACTCTACTGATTTTTCCATTCTCTTTCCTTTCAAAAATGAACCCAAAATGCATGTTCTTGAAGCTGGGTGCGTGGTAATGACTCCCATAACTTTCTGTCATTTTTCTCACGGTTAAAGGCTTCCATCCATTTGCCACCAATGCTTCCTAAGGTCTTTGTATCAAAGTTCCTTTCCTTTCTGTAAAATTCATCATTGCGGCGCCCCTGCTTTTCACCAAGCCAAGACGGAACATCCACTTTGGTGTGAAATCCTCCTTTGAGGTGATAAGACGTAACTCACAGTGTGCTCTCAGAAGTGGTAGCTTTGAGAGGGAGCCGCGATTAATATTGATGATTTTCATCTGTCTGCTCCTGGTCCCCACCCCCCACAACCTTTCTTGAGCGAGAGGTAATTTCAGTGCTATGAGCTTCTGCTACCCCTCCTTCGATAGCTCAGTTGGTAGAGCGGAGGACTGTAGCATTAATTCGGGCATCCTTAGGTCGCTGGTTCAAATCCGGCTCGAAGGATTTTGTGGTTTCATTTCCATGTCTTTTGCTGTTAATCAACAATACCTTCCGTTGATTATGAAAAAGTCCCCGAGCTTTGATAAATACTGGAAAAGAAGCGTACTCTATCTGCTTTCAAAGGGAATTGATGACATAGTCATCGCTAGGGGAGGCGTGAAGAACAGTAAAGGAAACCTGCTGATCAAAACTGCTACCAAAGCATTGCATTAGTACATGTATGCCCTTGGCAGACTTCCAATTGCATTGCACCACGGTAGCTGCTTGGCAGCCAATCACACTGTGACTTGCCTTCAATTTGAGTGTCCACCGATGGGCAAGAGGGCATAGCCAATGGAATCATCCCCCGAAAGGCTGAGCAAGCTGGAAAGTAGACCAACAGTTTACACATTTGGGGAAATCCTGAGAAGTTTTGCATTCCAAACTGAGCAAATAAAAGCCCTGCCGGAGAATCGAACCCTGATTGCACTAAGTATATGCTCCATGAAGACAGCCCTCACGTAAGGCGTGGGCAATTTCATGCCTGACACTTTACATTCTAGTCTCAAATCGAGACTTTGCAGTCCGTGGGCTCCAGAGTCTCCTTGCATCCAGCAAAACTTTAGAGGGCAGTGGAGGGGATGTAGCTCAGTGGTAGAGCGCATGCTTCGCATGTATGAGGCCCCGGGTTCAATCCCCGGCATCTCCAGACTTTTGCCATGCTTATCTTGGATTTTGGCAGAAAACTAGGCTGGCTGTCAGTATTAAGGAAGAGATATGCCATGCAACTGGGATACGAACCCCACTTAAACTGTGAGACGTGTGCCTTGGAAAACCCCATGAAATGGGGCAATCTCATTTTTGATGCTTATAGAACCAAAGAATCTTACTTGTTTAAGCCATCAAAGTGATGATTAATCTTGGCAATCTTAATACATTTAGGATAGAAATCTGTGGCAGCCATCTTGGTCATTGGTAAGGGTTCTTCCTCTAAACCAGAGACTCTCTACAGTAGCTTCAAGAAAAACTGAATATGTTGCCTTTACTCTACTGATTTTTCCATTCTCTTTCCTTTCAAAAATGAACCCAAAATGCATGTTCTTGAAGCTGGGTGCGTGGTAATGACTCCCATAACTTTCTGTCATTTTTCTCACGGTTAAAGGCTTCCATCCATTTGCCACCAATGCTTCCTAAGGTCTTTGTATCAAAGTTCCTTTCCTTTCTGTAAAATTCATCATTGCGGCGCCCCTGCTTTTCACCAAGCCAAGACGGAACATCCACTTTGGTGTGAAATCCTCCTTTGAGGTGATAAGACGTAACTCACAGTGTGCTCTCAGAAGTGGTAGCTTTGAGAGGGAGCCGCGATTAATATTGATGATTTTCATCTGTCTGCTCCTGGTCCCCACCCCCCACAACCTTTCTTGAGCGAGAGGTAATTTCAGTGCTATGAGCTTCTGCTACCCCTCCTTCGATAGCTCAGTTGGTAGAGCGGAGGACTGTAGCATTAATTCGGGCATCCTTAGGTCGCTGGTTCAAATCCGGCTCGAAGGATTTTGTGGTTTCATTTCCATGTCTTTTGCTGTTAATCAACAATACCTTCCGTTGATTATGAAAAAGTCCCCGAGCTTCGATAAATACTGGAAAAGAAGCGTACTCTATCTGCTTTCAAAGGGAATTGATGACATAGTCATCGCTAGGGGAGGCGTGAAGAACAGTAAAGGAAACCTGCTGAACAAAACTGCTACCAAAGCATTGCATTAGTACATGTATGCCCTTGGCAGACTTCCAATTGCATTGCACCACGGTAGCTGCTTGGCAGCCAATCACACTGTGACTTGCCTTCAATTTGAGTGTCCACCGATGGGCAAGAGGGCATAGCCAATGGAATCATCCCCCGAAAGGCTGAGCAAGCTGGAAAGTAGACCAACAGTTTACACATTTGGGGAAATCCTGAGAAGTTTTGCATTCCAAACTGAGCAAATAAAAGCCCTGCCGGAGAATCGAACCCTGATTGCACTAAGTATATGCTCCATGAAGACAGCCCTCACGTAAGGCGTGGGCAATTTCATGCCTGACACTTTACATTCTAGTCTCAAATCGAGACTTTGCAGTCCGTGGGCTCCAGAGTCTCCTTGCATCCAGCAAAACTTTAGAGGGCAGTGGAGGGGATGTAGCTCAGTGGTAGAGCGCATGCTTCGCATGTATGAGGCCCCGGGTTCAATCCCCGGCATCTCCAGGAGTCGCTGTTCTGTATCTTGGCTTTTTCCAGAAGGCTAGCCTGCCACCTTGTGGAAAGTTGAGGTTTCTCAGGCAGTTGGGGGGTCAGAACCCCACTTAAATAGGTTGCATTGAAAAATATTGTTTGAAATAGGCATAGTTTCCACTTTTCAAGAAAATCTGAGAATTTTGCTTGCCAAAAGGAGGAAATAAATGCCCTCTCTGAGGATCGAACTCAGGACCTTCAGATTATGAGACTGACACGCTGCCTACTGCGCTAAGAAGGCTGCACACAAGCATCTCTAAACAAGACTATAGACCAGGAAGATAATCCAGGTGCGAGGCTTAAGGATTTTCCTGACTGAGACTTTATGCTGCAGTGTCAAGTGGGTTGACTTGGCAGACACTTACATTCAGGGTTTCCATGCATACAGTAAAACTTGGCATACAAGGGGATGTAGCTCAGTGGTAGAGCGCATGCTTTGCATGTATGAGGCCCCGGGTTCAATCCCCGGCATCTCCAGACTTTTGCCATGCTTATCTTGGATTTTGGCAGAAAACTAGGCTGGCTGTCAGTATTAAGGAAGAGATATGCCATGCAACTGGGATACGAACCCCACTTAAACTGTGAGACGTGTGCCTTGGAAAACCCCATGAAATGGGGCTATCTCATTTTTGATGCTTATAGAACCAAAGAATCTTACTTGTTTAAGCCATCAAAGTGATGATTAATCTTGGCAATCTTAATACATTTAGGATAGAAATCTGTGGCAGCCATCTTGGTCATTGGTAAGGGTTCTTCCTCTAAACCAGAGACTCTCTACAGTAGCTTCAAGAAAAACTGAATATGTTGCCTTTACTCTACTGATTTTTCCATTCTCTTTCCTTTCAAAAATGAACCCAAAATGCATGTTCTTGAAGCTGGGTGCGTGGTAATGACTCCCATAACTTTCTGTCATTTTTCTCACGGTTAAAGGCTTCCATCCATTTGCCACCAATGCTTCCTAAGGTCTTTGTATCAAAGTTCCTTTCCTTTCTGTAAAATTCATCATTGCGGCGCCCCTGCTTTTCACCAAGCCAAGACGGAACATCCACTTTGGTGTGAAATCCTCCTTTGAGGTGATAAGACGTAACTCACAGTGTGCTCTCAGAAGTGGTAGCTTTGAGAGGGAGCCGCGATTAATATTGATGATTTTCATCTGTCTGCTCCTGGTCCCCACCCCCCACAACCTTTCTTGAGCGAGAGGTAATTTCAGTGCTATGAGCTTCTGCTACCCCTCCTTCGATAGCTCAGTTGGTAGAGCGGAGGACTGTAGCATTAATTCGGGCATCCTTAGGTCGCTGGTTCAAATCCGGCTCGAAGGATTTTGTGGTTTCATTTCCATGTCTTTTGCTGTTAATCAACAATACCTTCCGTTGATTATGAAAAAGTCCCCGAGCTTTGATAAATACTGGAAAAGAAGCGTACTCTATCTGCTTTCAAAGGGAATTGATGACATAGTCATCGCTAGGGGAGGCGTGAAGAACAGTAAAGGAAACCTGCTGATCAAAACTGCTACCAAAGCATTGGTACATGTATGCCCTTGGCAGACTTCCAATTGCATTGCACCACGGTAGCTGCTTGGCAGCCAATCACACTGTGACTTGCCTTCAATTTGAGTGTCCACCGATGGGCAAGAGGGCATAGCCAATGGAATCATCCCCCGAAAGGCTGAGCAAGCTGGAAAGTAGACCAACAGTTTACACATTTGGGGAAATCCTGAGAAGTTTTGCATTCCAAACTGAGCAAATAAAAGCCCTGCCGGAGAATCGAACCCTGATTGCACTAAGTATATGCTCCATGAAGACAGCCCTCACGTAAGGCGTGGGCAATTTCATGCCTGACACTTTACATTCTAGTCTCAAATCGAGACTTTGCAGTCCGTGGGCTCCAGAGTCTCCTTGCATCCAGCAAAACTTTAGAGGGCAGTGGAGGGGATGTAGCTCAGTGGTAGAGCGCATGCTTCGCATGTATGAGGCCCCGGGTTCAATCCCCGGTATCTCCAGACTTTTGCCATGCTTATCTTGGATTTTGGCAGAAAACTAGGCTGGCTGTCAGTATTAAGGAAGAGATATGCCATGCAACTGGGATACGAACCCCACTTAAACTGTGAGACGTGTGCCTTGGAAAACCCCATGAAATGGGGCAATCTCATTTTTGATGCTTATAGAACCAAAGAATCTTACTTGTTTAAGCCATCAAAGTGATGATTAATCTTGGCAATCTTAATACATTTAGGATAGAAATCTGTGGCAGCCATCTTGGTCATTGGTAAGGGTTCTTCCTCTAAACCAGAGACTCTCTACAGTAGCTTCAAGAAAAACTGAATATGTTGCCTTTACTCTACTGATTTTTCCATTCTCTTTCCTTTCAAAAATGAACCCAAAATGCATGTTCTTGAAGCTGGGTGCGTGGTAATGACTCCCATAACTTTCTGTCATTTTTCTCACGGTTAAAGGCTTCCATCCATTTGCCACCAATGCTTCCTAAGGTCTTTGTATCAAAGTTCCTTTCCTTTCTGTAAAATTCATCATTGCGGCGCCCCTGCTTTTCACCAAGCCAAGACGGAACATCCACTTTGGTGTGAAATCCTCCTTTGAGGTGATAAGACGTAACTCACAGTGTGCTCTCAGAAGTGGTAGCTTTGAGAGGGAGCCGCGATTAATATTGATGATTTTCATCTGTCTGCTCCTGGTCCCCACCCCCCACAACCTTTCTTGAGCGAGAGGTAATTTCAGTGCTATGAGCTTCTGCTACCCCTCCTTCGATAGCTCAGTTGGTAGAGCGGAGGACTGTAGCATTAATTCGGGCATCCTTAGGTCGCTGGTTCAAATCCGGCTCGAAGGATTTTGTGGTTTCATTTCCATGTCTTTTGCTGTTAATCAACAATACCTTCCGTTGATTATGAAAAAGTCCCCGAGCTTCGATAAATACTGGAAAAGAAGCGTACTCTATCTGCTTTCAAAGGGAATTGATGACATAGTCATCGCTAGGGGAGGCGTGAAGAACAGTAAAGGAAACCTGCTGATCAAAACTGCTACCAAAGCATTGCATTAGTACATGTATGCCCTTGGCAGACTTCCAATTGCATTGCACCACGGTAGCTGCTTGGCAGCCAATCACACTGTGACTTGCCTTCAATTTGAGTGTCCACCGATGGGCAAGAGGGCATAGCCAATGGAATCATCCCCCGAAAGGCTGAGCAAGCTGGAAAGTAGACCAACAGTTTACACATTTGGGGAAATCCTGAGAAGTTTTGCATTCCAAACTGAGCAAATAAAAGCCCTGCCGGAGAATCGAACCCTGATTGCACTAAGTATATGCTCCATGAAGACAGCCCTCACGTAAGGCGTGGGCAATTTCATCCCTGACACTTTACATTCTAGTCTCAAATCGAGACTTTGCAGTCCGTGGGCTCCAGAGTCTCCTTGCATCCAGCAAAACTTTAGAGGGCAGTGGAGGGGATGTAGCTCAGTGGTAGAGTGCATGCTTCGCATGTATGAGGCCCCGGGTTCAATCCCCGGCATCTCCAGGAGTCGCTGTTCTGTATCTCGGCTTTTTCCAGAAGGCTAGCCTGCCACCTTGTGGAAAGTTGAGGTTTCTCAGGCAGTTGGGGGGTCAGAACCCCACTTAAATAGGTTGCATTGAAAAATATTGTTTGAAATAGGCATAGTTTCCACTTTTCAAGAAAATCTGAGAATTTTGCTTGCCAAAAGGAGGAAATAAATGCCCTCTCTGAGGAACGAACTCAGGACCTTCAGATTATGAGACTGACGCGCTGCCTACTGCGCTAAGAAGGCTGCACACAAGCATCTCTAAACAAGACTATAGACCAGGAAGATAATCCAGGTGCGAGGCTTAAGGATTTTCCTGACTGAGACTTTATGCTGCAGTGTCAAGTGGGTTGACTTGGCAGACACTTACATTCAGGGTTTCCATGCATACAGTAAAACTTGGCATACAAGGGGATGTAGCTCAGTGGTAGAGCGCATGCTTTGCATGTATGAGGCCCCGGGTTCAATCCCCGGCATCTCCAGACTTTTGCCATGCTTATCTTGGATTTTGGCAGAAAACTAGGCTGGCTGTCAGTATTAAGGAAGAGATATGCCATGCAACTGGGATACGAACCCCACTTAAACTGTGAGACGTGTGCCTTGGAAAACCCCATGAAATGGGGCTATCTCATTTTTGATGCTTATAGAACCAAAGAATCTTACTTGTTTAAGCCATCAAAGTGATGATTAATCTTGGCAATCTTAATACATTTAGGATAGAAATCTGTGGCAGCCATCTTGGTCATTGGTAAGGGTTCTTCCTCTAAACCAGAGACTCTCTACAGTAGCTTCAAGAAAAACTGAATATGTTGCCTTTACTCTACTGATTTTTCCATTCTCTTTCCTTTCAAAAATGAACCCAAAATGCATGTTCTTGAAGCTGGGTGCGTGGTAATGACTCCCATAACTTTCTGTCATTTTTCTCACGGTTAAAGGCTTCCATCCATTTGCCACCAATGCTTCCTAAGGTCTTTGTATCAAAGTTCCTTTCCTTTCTGTAAAATTCATCATTGCGGCGCCCCTGCTTTTCACCAAGCCAAGACGGAACATCCACTTTGGTGTGAAATCCTCCTTTGAGGTGATAAGACGTAACTCACAGTGTGCTCTCAGAAGTGGTAGCTTTGAGAGGGAGCCGCGATTAATATTGATGATTTTCATCTGTCTGCTCCTGGTCCCCACCCCCCACAACCTTTCTTGAGCGAGAGGTAATTTCAGTGCTATGAGCTTCTGCTACCCCTCCTTCGATAGCTCAGTTGGTAGAGCGGAGGACTGTAGCATTAATTCGGGCATCCTTAGGTCGCTGGTTCAAATCCGGCTCGAAGGATTTTGTGGTTTCATTTCCATGTCTTTTGCTGTTAATCAACAATACCTTCCGTTGATTATGAAAAAGTCCCCGAGCTTTGATAAATACTGGAAAAGAAGCGTACTCTATCTGCTTTCAAAGGGAATTGATGACATAGTCATCGCTAGGGGAGGCGTGAAGAACAGTAAAGGAAACCTGCTGATCAAAACTGCTACCAAAGCATTGCATTAGTACATGTATGCCCTTGGCAGACTTCCAATTGCATTGCACCACGGTAGCTGCTTGGCAGCCAATCACACTGTGACTTGCCTTCAATTTGAGTGTCCACCGATGGGCAAGAGGGCATAGCCAATGGAATCATCCCCCGAAAGGCTGAGCAAGCTGGAAAGTAGACCAACAGTTTACACATTTGGGGAAATCCTGAGAAGTTTTGCATTCCAAACTGAGCAAATAAAAGCCCTGCCGGAGAATCGAACCCTGATTGCACTAAGTATATGCTCCATGAAGACAGCCCTCACGTAAGGCGTGGGCAATTTCATGCCTGACACTTTACATTCTAGTCTCAAATCGAGACTTTGCAGTCCGTGGGCTCCAGAGTCTCCTTGCATCCAGCAAAACTTTAGAGGGCAGTGGAGGGGATGTAGCTCAGTGGTAGAGCGCATGCTTCGCATGTATGAGGCCCCGGGTTCAATCCCCGGCATCTCCAGACTTTTGCCATGCTTATCTTGGATTTTGGCAGAAAACTAGGCTGGCTGTCAGTATTAAGGAAGAGATATGCCATGCAACTGGGATACGAACCCCACTTAAACTGTGAGACGTGTGCCTTGGAAAACCCCATGAAATGGGGCAATCTCATTTTTGATGCTTATAGAACCAAAGAATCTTACTTGTTTAAGCCATCAAAGTGATGATTAATCTTGGCAATCTTAATACATTTAGGATAGAAATCTGTGGCAGCCATCTTGGTCATTGGTAAGGGTTCTTCCTCTAAACCAGAGACTCTCTACAGTAGCTTCAAGAAAAACTGAATATGTTGCCTTTACTCTACTGATTTTTCCATTCTCTTTCCTTTCAAAAATGAACCCAAAATGCATGTTCTTGAAGCTGGGTGCGTGGTAATGACTCCCATAACTTTCTGTCATTTTTCTCACGGTTAAAGGCTTCCATCCATTTGCCACCAATGCTTCCTAAGGTCTTTGTATCAAAGTTCCTTTCCTTTCTGTAAAATTCATCATTGCGGCGCCCCTGCTTTTCACCAAGCCAAGACGGAACATCCACTTTGGTGTGAAATCCTCCTTTGAGGTGATAAGACGTAACTCACAGTGTGCTCTCAGAAGTGGTAGCTTTGAGAGGGAGCCGCGATTAATATTGATGATTTTCATCTGTCTGCTCCTGGTCCCCACCCCCCACAACCTTTCTTGAGCGAGAGGTAATTTCAGTGCTATGAGCTTCTGCTACCCCTCCTTCGATAGCTCAGTTGGTAGAGCGGAGGACTGTAGCATTAATTCGGGCATCCTTAGGTCGCTGGTTCAAATCCGGCTCGAAGGATTTTGTGGTTTCATTTCCATGTCTTTTGCTGTTAATCAACAATACCTTCCGTTGATTATGAAAAAGTCCCCGAGCTTCGATAAATACTGGAAAAGAAGCGTACTCTATCTGCTTTCAAAGGGAATTGATGACATAGTCATCGCTAGGGGAGGCGTGAAGAACAGTAATGGAAACCTGCTGATCAAAACTGCTACCAAAGCATTGCATTAGTACATGTATGCCCTTGGCAGACTTCCAATTGCATTGCACCACGGTAGCTGCTTGGCAGCCAATCACACTGTGACTTGCCTTCAATTTGAGTGTCCACCGATGGGCAAGAGGGCATAGCCAATGGAATCATCCCCCGAAAGGCTGAGCAAGCTGGAAAGTAGACCAACAGTTTACACATTTGGGGAAATCCTGAGAAGTTTTGCATTCCAAACTGAGCAAATAAAAGCCCTGCCGGAGAATCGAACCCTGATTGCACTAAGTATATGCTCCATGAAGACAGCCCTCACGTAAGGCGTGGGCAATTTCATGCCTGACACTTTACATTCTAGTCTCAAATCGAGACTTTGCAGTCCGTGGGCTCCAGAGTCTCCTTGCATCCAGCAAAACTTTAGAGGGCAGTAGAGGGGATGTAGCTCAGTGGTAGAGCGCATGCTTCGCTTGTATGAGGCCCCGGGTTCAATCCCCGGCATCTCCAGGAGTCGCTGTTCTGTATCTCGGCTTTTTCCAGAAGGCTAGCCTGCCACCTTGTGGAAAGTTGAGGTTTCTCAGGCAGTTGGGGGGTCAGAACCCCACTTAAATAGGTTGCATTGAAAAATATTGTTTGAAATAGGCATAGTTTCCACTTTTCAAGAAAATCTGAGAATTTTGCTTGCCAAAAGGAGGAAATAAATGCCCTCTCTGAGGATCGAACTCAGGACCTTCAGATTATGAGACTGACGCGCTGCCTACTGCGCTAAGAAGGCTGCACACAAGCATCTCTAAACAAGACTATAGACCAGGAAGATAATCCAGGTGCGAGGCTTAAGGATTTTCCTGACTGAGACTTTATGCTGCAGTGTCAAGTGGGTTGACTTGGCAGACACTTACATTCAGGGTTTCCATGCAGACAGTAAAACTTGGCATACAAGGGGATGTAGCTCAGTGGTAGAGCGCATGCTTTGCATGTATGAGGCCCCGGGTTCAATCCCCGGCATCTCCAGACTTTTGCCATGCTTATCTTGGATTTTGGCAGAAAACTAGGCTGGCTGTCAGTATTAAGGAAGAGATATGCCATGCAACTGGGATACGAACCCCACTTAAACTGTGAGACGTGTGCCTTGGAAAACCCCATGAAATGGGGCTATCTCATTTTTGATGCTTATAGAACCAAAGAATCTTACTTGTTTAAGCCATCAAAGTGATGATTAATCTTGGCAATCTTAATACATTTAGGATAGAAATCTGTGGCAGCCATCTTGGTCATTGGTAAGGGTTCTTCCTCTAAACCAGAGACTCTCTACAGTAGCTTCAAGAAAAACTGAATATGTTGCCTTTACTCTACTGATTTTTCCATTCTCTTTCCTTTCAAAAATGAACCCAAAATGCATGTTCTTGAAGCTGGGTGCGTGGTAATGACTCCCATAACTTTCTGTCATTTTTCTCACGGTTAAAGGCTTCCATCCATTTGCCACCAATGCTTCCTAAGGTCTTTGTATCAAAGTTCCTTTCCTTTCTGTAAAATTCATCATTGCGGCGCCCCTGCTTTTCACCAAGCCAAGACGGAACATCCACTTTGGTGTGAAATCCTCCTTTGAGGTGATAAGACGTAACTCACAGTGTGCTCTCAGAAGTGGTAGCTTTGAGAGGGAGCCGCGATTAATATTGATGATTTTCATCTGTCTGCTCCTGGTCCCCACCCCCCACAACCTTTCTTGAGCGAGAGGTAATTTCAGTGCTATGAGCTTCTGCTACCCCTCCTTCGATAGCTCAGTTGGTAGAGCGGAGGACTGTAGCATTAATTCGGGCATCCTTAGGTCGCTGGTTCAAATCCGGCTCGAAGGATTTTGTGGTTTCATTTCCATGTCTTTTGCTGTTAATCAACAATACCTTCCGTTGATTATGAAAAAGTCCCCGAGCTTCGATAAATACTGGAAAAGAAGCGTACTCTATCTGCTTTCAAAGGGAATTGATGACATAGTCATCGCTAGGGGAGGCGTGAAGAACAGTAAAGGAAACCTGCTGAACAAAACTGCTACCAAAGCATTGCATTAGTACATGTATGCCCTTGGCAGACTTCCAATTGCATTGCACCACGGTAGCTGCTTGGCAGCCAATCACACTGTGACTTGCCTTCAATTTGAGTGTCCACCGATGGGCAAGAGGGCATAGCCAATGGAATCATCCCCCGAAAGGCTGAGCAAGCTGGAAAGTAGACCAACAGTTTACACATTTGGGGAAATCCTGAGAAGTTTTGCATTCCAAACTGAGCAAATAAAAGCCCTGCCGGAGAATCGAACCCTGATTGCACTAAGTATATGCTCCATGAAGACAGCCCTCACGTAAGGCGTGGGCAATTTCATGCCTGACACTTTACATTCTAGTCTCAAATCGAGACTTTGCAGTCCGTGGGCTCCAGAGTCTCCTTGCATCCAGCAAAACTTTAGAGGGCAGTGGAGGGGATGTAGCTCAGTGGTAGAGCGCATGCTTCGCATGTATGAGGCCCCGGGTTCAATCCCCGGCATCTCCAGGAGTCGCTGTTCTGTATCTCGGCTTTTTCCAGAAGGCTAGCCTGCCACCTTGTGGAAAGTTGAGGTTTCTCAGGCAGTTGGGGGGTCAGAACCCCACTTAAATAGGTTGCATTGAAAAATATTGTTTGAAATAGGCATAGTTTCCACTTTTCAAGAAAATCTGAGAATTTTGCTTGCCAAAAGGAGGAAATAAATGCCCTCTCTGAGGATCGAACTCAGGACCTTCAGATTATGAGACTGACACGCTGCCTACTGCGCTAAGAAGGCTGCACACAAGCATCTCTAAACAAGACTATAGACCAGGAAGATAATCCAGGTGCGAGGCTTAAGGATTTTCCTGACTGAGACTTTATGCTGCAGTGTCAAGTGGGTTGACTTGGCAGACACTTACATTCAGGGTTTCCATGCATACAGTAAAACTTGGCATACAAGGGGATGTAGCTCAGTGGTAGAGCGCATGCTTTGCATGTATGAGGCCCCGGGTTCAATCCCCGGCATCTCCAGACTTTTGCCATGCTTATCTTGGATTTTGGCAGAAAACTAGGCTGGCTGTCAGTATTAAGGAAGAGATATGCCATGCAACTGGGATACGAACCCCACTTAAACTGTGAGACGTGTGCCTTGGAAAACCCCATGAAATGGGGCTATCTCATTTTTGATGCTTATAGAACCAAAGAATCTTACTTGTTTAAGCCATCAAAGTGATGATTAATCTTGGCAATCTTAATACATTTAGGATAGAAATCTGTGGCAGCCATCTTGGTCATTGGTAAGGGTTCTTCCTCTAAACCAGAGACTCTCTACAGTAGCTTCAAGAAAAACTGAATATGTTGCCTTTACTCTACTGATTTTTCCATTCTCTTTCCTTTCAAAAATGAACCCAAAATGCATGTTCTTGAAGCTGGGTGCGTGGTAATGACTCCCATAACTTTCTGTCATTTTTCTCACGGTTAAAGGCTTCCATCCATTTGCCACCAATGCTTCCTAAGGTCTTTGTATCAAAGTTCCTTTCCTTTCTGTAAAATTCATCATTGCGGCGCCCCTGCTTTTCACCAAGCCAAGACGGAACATCCACTTTGGTGTGAAATCCTCCTTTGAGGTGATAAGACGTAACTCACAGTGTGCTCTCAGAAGTGGTAGCTTTGAGAGGGAGCCGCGATTAATATTGATGATTTTCATCTGTCTGCTCCTGGTCCCCACCCCCCACAACCTTTCTTGAGCGAGAGGTAATTTCAGTGCTATGAGCTTCTGCTACCCCTCCTTCGATAGCTCAGTTGGTAGAGCGGAGGACTGTAGCATTAATTCGGGCATCCTTAGGTCGCTGGTTCAAATCCGGCTCGAAGGATTTTGTGGTTTCATTTCCATGTCTTTTGCTGTTAATCAACAATACCTTCCGTTGATTATGAAAAAGTCCCCGAGCTTTGATAAATACTGGAAAAGAAGCGTACTCTATCTGCTTTCAAAGGGAATTGATGACATAGTCATCGCTAGGGGAGGCGTGAAGAACAGTAAAGGAAACCTGCTGATCAAAACTGCTACCAAAGCATTGCATTAGTACATGTATGCCCTTGGCAGACTTCCAATTGCATTGCACCACGGTAGCTGCTTGGCAGCCAATCACACTGTGACTTGCCTTCAATTTGAGTGTCCACCGATGGGCAAGAGGGCATAGCCAATGGAATCATCCCCCGAAAGGCTGAGCAAGCTGGAAAGTAGACCAACAGTTTACACATTTGGGGAAATCCTGAGAAGTTTTGCATTCCAAACTGAGCAAATAAAAGCCCTGCCGGAGAATCGAACCCTGATTGCACTAAGTATATGCTTCATGAAGACAGCCCTCACGTAAGGCGTGGGCAATTTCATGCCTGACACTTTACATTCTAGTCTCAAATCGAGACTTTGCAGTCCGTGGGCTCCAGAGTCTCCTTGCATCCAGCAAAACTTTAGAGGGCAGTGGAGGGGATGTAGCTCAGTGGTAGAGTGCATGCTTCGCATGTATGAGGCCCCGGGTTCAATCCCCGGCATCTCCAGGAGTCGCTGTTCTGTATCTCGGCTTTTTCCAGAAGGCTAGCCTGCCACCTTGTGGAAAGTTGAGGTTTCTCAGGCAGTTGGGGGGTCAGAACCCCACTTAAATAGGTTGCATTGAAAAATATTGTTTGAAATAGGCATAGTTTCCACTTTTCAAGAAAATCTGAGAATTTTGCTTGCCAAAAGGAGGAAATAAATGCCCTCTCTGAGGATCGAACTCAGGACCTTCAGATTATGAGACTGACGCGCTGCCTACTGCGCTAAGAAGGCTGCACACAAGCATCTCTAAACAAGACTATAGACCAGGAAGATAATCCAGGTGCGAGGCTTAAGGATTTTCCTGACTGAGACTTTATGCTGCAGTGTCAAGTGGGTTGACTTGGCAGACACTTACATTCAGGGTTTCCATGCATACAGTAAAACTTGGCATACAAGGGGATGTAGCTCAGTGGTAGAGCGCATGCTTTGCATGTATGAGGCCCCGGGTTCAATCCCCGGCATCTCCAGACTTTTGCCATGCTTATCTTGGATTTTGGCAGAAAACTAGGCTGGCTGTCAGTATTAAGGAAGAGATATGCCATGCAACTGGGATACGAACCCCACTTAAACTGTGAGACGTGTGCCTTGGAAAACCCCATGAAATGGGGCAATCTCATTTTTGATGCTTATAGAACCAAAGAATCTTACTTGTTTAAGCCATCAAAGTGATGATTAATCTTGGCAATCTTAATACATTTAGGATAGAAATCTGTGGCAGCCATCTTGGTCATTGGTAAGGGTTCTTCCTCTAAACCAGAGACTCTCTACAGTAGCTTCAAGAAAAACTGAATATGTTGCCTTTACTCTACTGATTTTTCCATTCTCTTTCCTTTCAAAAATGAACCCAAAATGCATGTTCTTGAAGCTGGGTGCGTGGTAATGACTCCCATAACTTTCTGTCATTTTTCTCACGGTTAAAGGCTTCCATCCATTTGCCACCAATGCTTCCTAAGGTCTTTGTATCAAAGTTCCTTTCCTTTCTGTAAAATTCATCATTGCGGCGCCCCTGCTTTTCACCAAGCCAAGACGGAACATCCACTTTGGTGTGAAATCCTCCTTTGAGGTGATAAGACGTAACTCACAGTGTGCTCTCAGAAGTGGTAGCTTTGAGAGGGAGCCGCGATTAATATTGATGATTTTCATCTGTCTGCTCCTGGTCCCCACCCCCCACAACCTTTCTTGAGCGAGAGGTAATTTCAGTGCTATGAGCTTCTGCTACCCCTCCTTCGATAGCTCAGTTGGTAGAGCGGAGGACTGTAGCATTAATTCGGGCATCCTTAGGTCGCTGGTTCAAATCCGGCTCGAAGGATTTTGTGGTTTCATTTCCATGTCTTTTGCTGTTAATCAACAATACCTTCCGTTGATTATGAAAAAGTCCCCGAGCTTTGATAAATACTGGAAAAGAAGCGTACTCTATCTGCTTTCAAAGGGAATTGATGACATAGTCATCGCTAGGGGAGGCGTGAAGAACAGTAAAGGAAACCTGCTGATCAAAACTGCTACCAAAGCATTGCATTAGTACATGTATGCCCTTGGCAGACTTCCAATTGCATTGCACCACGGTAGCTGCTTGGCAGCCAATCACACTGTGACTTGCCTTCAATTTGAGTGTCCACCGATGGGCAAGAGGGCATAGCCAATGGAATCATCCCCCGAAAGGCTGAGCAAGCTGGAAAGTAGACCAACAGTTTACACATTTGGGGAAATCCTGAGAAGTTTTGCATTCCAAACTGAGCAAATAAAAGCCCTGCCGGAGAATCGAACCCTGATTGCACTAAGTATATGCTCCATGAAGACAGCCCTCACGTAAGGCGTGGGCAATTTCATGCCTGACACTTTACATTCTAGTCTCAAATCGAGACTTTGCAGTCCGTGGGCTCCAGAGTCTCCTTGCATCCAGCAAAACTTTAGAGGGCAGTGGAGGGGATGTAGCTCAGTGGTAGAGCGCATGCTTCGCATGTATGAGGCCCCGGGTTCAATCCCCGGCATCTCCAGACTTTTGCCATGCTTATCTTGGATTTTGGCAGAAAACTAGGCTGGCTGTCAGTATTAAGGAAGAGATATGCCATGCAACTGGGATACGAACCCCACTTAAACTGTGAGACGTGTGCCTTGGAAAACCCCATGAAATGGGGCAATCTCATTTTTGATGCTTATAGAACCAAAGAATCTTACTTGTTTAAGCCATCAAAGTGATGATTAATCTTGGCAATCTTAATACATTTAGGATAGAAATCTGTGGCAGCCATCTTGGTCATTGGTAAGGGTTCTTCCTCTAAACCAGAGACTCTCTACAGTAGCTTCAAGAAAAACTGAATATGTTGCCTTTACTCTACTGATTTTTCCATTCTCTTTCCTTTCAAAAATGAACCCAAAATGCATGTTCTTGAAGCTGGGTGCGTGGTAATGACTCCCATAACTTTCTGTCATTTTTCTCACGGTTAAAGGCTTCCATCCATTTGCCACCAATGCTTCCTAAGGTCTTTGTATCAAAGTTCCTTTCCTTTCTGTAAAATTCATCATTGCGGCGCCCCTGCTTTTCACCAAGCCAAGACGGAACATCCACTTTGGTGTGAAATCCTCCTTTGAGGTGATAAGACGTAACTCACAGTGTGCTCTCAGAAGTGGTAGCTTTGAGAGGGAGCCGCGATTAATATTGATGATTTTCATCTGTCTGCTCCTGGTCCCCACCCCCCACAACCTTTCTTGAGCGAGAGGTAATTTCAGTGCTATGAGCTTCTGCTACCCCTCCTTCGATAGCTCAGTTGGTAGAGCGGAGGACTGTAGCATTAATTCGGGCATCCTTAGGTCGCTGGTTCAAATCCGGCTCGAAGGATTTTGTGGTTTCATTTCCATGTCTTTTGCTGTTAATCAACAATACCTTCCGTTGATTATGAAAAAGTCCCCGAGCTTCGATAAATACTGGAAAAGAAGCGTACTCTATCTGCTTTCAAAGGGAATTGATGACATAGTCATCGCTAGGGGAGGCGTGAAGAACAGTAAAGGAAACCTGCTGAACAAAACTGCTACCAAAGCATTGCATTAGTACATGTATGCCCTTGGCAGACTTCCAATTGCATTGCACCACGGTAGCTGCTTGGCAGCCAATCACACTGTGACTTGCCTTCAATTTGAGTGTCCACCGATGGGCAAGAGGGCATAGCCAATGGAATCATCCCCCGAAAGGCTGAGCAAGCTGGAAAGTAGACCAACAGTTTACACATTTGGGGAAATCCTGAGAAGTTTTGCATTCCAAACTGAGCAAATAAAAGCCCTGCCGGAGAATCGAACCCTGATTGCACTAAGTATATGCTCCATGAAGACAGCCCTCACGTAAGGCGTGGGCAATTTCATGCCTGACACTTTACATTCTAGTCTCAAATCGAGACTTTGCAGTCCGTGGGCTCCAGAGTCTCCTTGCATCCAGCAAAACTTTAGAGGGCAGTGGAGGGGATGTAGCTCAGTGGTAGAGCGCATGCTTCGCATGTATGAGGCCCCGGGTTCAATCCCCGGCATCTCCAGGAGTCGCTGTTCTGTATCTCGGCTTTTTCCAGAAGGCTAGCCTGCCACCTTGTGGAAAGTTGAGGTTTCTCAGGCAGTTGGGGGGTCAGAACCCCACTTAAATAGGTTGCATTGAAAAATATTGTTTGAAATAGGCATAGTTTCCACTTTTCAAGAAAATCTGAGAATTTTGCTTGCCAAAAGGAGGAAATAAATGCCCTCTCTGAGGATCGAACTCAGGACCTTCAGATTATGAGACTGACACGCTGCCTACTGCGCTAAGAAGGCTGCACACAAGCATCTCTAAACAAGACTATAGACCAGGAAGATAATCCAGGTGCGAGGCTTAAGGATTTTCCTGACTGAGACTTTATGCTGCAGTGTCAAGTGGGTTGACTTGGCAGACACTTACATTCAGGGTTTCCATGCATACAGTAAAACTTGGCATACAAGGGGATGTAGCTCAGTGGTAGAGCGCATGCTTTGCATGTATGAGGCCCCGGGTTCAATCCCCGGCATCTCCAGACTTTTGCCATGCTTATCTTGGATTTTGGCAGAAAACTAGGCTGGCTGTCAGTATTAAGGAAGAGATATGCCATGCAACTGGGATACGAACCCCACTTAAACTGTGAGACGTGTGCCTTGGAAAACCCCATGAAATGGGGCTATCTCATTTTTGATGCTTATAGAACCAAAGAATCTTACTTGTTTAAGCCATCAAAGTGATGATTAATCTTGGCAATCTTAATACATTTAGGATAGAAATCTGTGGCAGCCATCTTGGTCATTGGTAAGGGTTCTTCCTCTAAACCAGAGACTCTCTACAGTAGCTTCAAGAAAAACTGAATATGTTGCCTTTACTCTACTGATTTTTCCATTCTCTTTCCTTTCAAAAATGAACCCAAAATGCATGTTCTTGAAGCTGGGTGCGTGGTAATGACTCCCATAACTTTCTGTCATTTTTCTCACGGTTAAAGGCTTCCATCCATTTGCCACCAATGCTTCCTAAGGTCTTTGTATCAAAGTTCCTTTCCTTTCTGTAAAATTCATCATTGCGGCGCCCCTGCTTTTCACCAAGCCAAGACGGAACATCCACTTTGGTGTGAAATCCTCCTTTGAGGTGATAAGACGTAACTCACAGTGTGCTCTCAGAAGTGGTAGCTTTGAGAGGGAGCCGCGATTAATATTGATGATTTTCATCTGTCTGCTCCTGGTCCCCACCCCCCACAACCTTTCTTGAGCGAGAGGTAATTTCAGTGCTATGAGCTTCTGCTACCCCTCCTTCGATAGCTCAGTTGGTAGAGCGGAGGACTGTAGCATTAATTCGGGCATCCTTAGGTCGCTGGTTCAAATCCGGCTCGAAGGATTTTGTGGTTTCATTTCCATGTCTTTTGCTGTTAATCAACAATACCTTCCGTTGATTATGAAAAAGTCCCCGAGCTTTGATAAATACTGGAAAAGAAGCGTACTCTATCTGCTTTCAAAGGGAATTGATGACATAGTCATCGCTAGGGGAGGCGTGAAGAACAGTAAAGGAAACCTGCTGATCAAAACTGCTACCAAAGCATTGCATTAGTACATGTATGCCCTTGGCAGACTTCCAATTGCATTGCACCACGGTAGCTGCTTGGCAGCCAATCACACTGTGACTTGCCTTCAATTTGAGTGTCCACCGATGGGCAAGAGGGCATAGCCAATGGAATCATCCCCCGAAAGGCTGAGCAAGCTGGAAAGTAGACCAACAGTTTACACATTTGGGGAAATCCTGAGAAGTTTTGCATTCCAAACTGAGCAAATAAAAGCCCTGCCGGAGAATCGAACCCTGATTGCACTAAGTATATGCTTCATGAAGACAGCCCTCACGTAAGGCGTGGGCAATTTCATGCCTGACACTTTACATTCTAGTCTCAAATCGAGACTTTGCAGTCCGTGGGCTCCAGAGTCTCCTTGCATCCAGCAAAACTTTAGAGGGCAGTGGAGGGGATGTAGCTCAGTGGTAGAGTGCATGCTTCGCATGTATGAGGCCCCGGGTTCAATCCCCGGCATCTCCAGGAGTCGCTGTTCTGTATCTCGGCTTTTTCCAGAAGGCTAGCCTGCCACCTTGTGGAAAGTTGAGGTTTCTCAGGCAGTTGGGGGGTCAGAACCCCACTTAAATAGGTTGCATTGAAAAATATTGTTTGAAATAGGCATAGTTTCCACTTTTCAAGAAAATCTGAGAATTTTGCTTGCCAAAAGGAGGAAATAAATGCCCTCTCTGAGGATCGAACTCAGGACCTTCAGATTATGAGACTGACGCGCTGCCTACTGCGCTAAGAAGGCTGCACACAAGCATCTCTAAACAAGACTATAGACCAGGAAGATAATCCAGGTGCGAGGCTTAAGGATTTTCCTGACTGAGACTTTATGCTGCAGTGTCAAGTGGGTTGACTTGGCAGACACTTACATTCAGGGTTTCCATGCATACAGTAAAACTTGGCATACAAGGGGATGTAGCTCAGTGGTAGAGCGCATGCTTTGCATGTATGAGGCCCCGGGTTCAATCCCCGGCATCTCCAGACTTTTGCCATGCTTATCTTGGATTTTGGCAGAAAACTAGGCTGGCTGTCAGTATTAAGGAAGAGATATGCCATGCAACTGGGATACGAACCCCACTTAAACTGTGAGACGTGTGCCTTGGAAAACCCCATGAAATGGGGCAATCTCATTTTTGATGCTTATAGAACCAAAGAATCTTACTTGTTTAAGCCATCAAAGTGATGATTAATCTTGGCAATCTTAATACATTTAGGATAGAAATCTGTGGCAGCCATCTTGGTCATTGGTAAGGGTTCTTCCTCTAAACCAGAGACTCTCTACAGTAGCTTCAAGAAAAACTGAATATGTTGCCTTTACTCTACTGATTTTTCCATTCTCTTTCCTTTCAAAAATGAACCCAAAATGCATGTTCTTGAAGCTGGGTGCGTGGTAATGACTCCCATAACTTTCTGTCATTTTTCTCACGGTTAAAGGCTTCCATCCATTTGCCACCAATGCTTCCTAAGGTCTTTGTATCAAAGTTCCTTTCCTTTCTGTAAAATTCATCATTGCGGCGCCCCTGCTTTTCACCAAGCCAAGACGGAACATCCACTTTGGTGTGAAATCCTCCTTTGAGGTGATAAGACGTAACTCACAGTGTGCTCTCAGAAGTGGTAGCTTTGAGAGGGAGCCGCGATTAATATTGATGATTTTCATCTGTCTGCTCCTGGTCCCCACCCCCCACAACCTTTCTTGAGCGAGAGGTAATTTCAGTGCTATGAGCTTCTGCTACCCCTCCTTCGATAGCTCAGTTGGTAGAGCGGAGGACTGTAGCATTAATTCGGGCATCCTTAGGTCGCTGGTTCAAATCCGGCTCGAAGGATTTTGTGGTTTCATTTCCATGTCTTTTGCTGTTAATCAACAATACCTTCCGTTGATTATGAAAAAGTCCCCGAGCTTTGATAAATACTGGAAAAGAAGCGTACTCTATCTGCTTTCAAAGGGAATTGATGACATAGTCATCGCTAGGGGAGGCGTGAAGAACAGTAAAGGAAACCTGCTGATCAAAACTGCTACCAAAGCATTGCATTAGTACATGTATGCCCTTGGCAGACTTCCAATTGCATTGCACCACGGTAGCTGCTTGGCAGCCAATCACACTGTGACTTGCCTTCAATTTGAGTGTCCACCGATGGGCAAGAGGGCATAGCCAATGGAATCATCCCCCGAAAGGCTGAGCAAGCTGGAAAGTAGACCAACAGTTTACACATTTGGGGAAATCCTGAGAAGTTTTGCATTCCAAACTGAGCAAATAAAAGCCCTGCCGGAGAATCGAACCCTGATTGCACTAAGTATATGCTCCATGAAGACAGCCCTCACGTAAGGCGTGGGCAATTTCATGCCTGACACTTTACATTCTAGTCTCAAATCGAGACTTTGCAGTCCGTGGGCTCCAGAGTCTCCTTGCATCCAGCAAAACTTTAGAGGGCAGTGGAGGGGATGTAGCTCAGTGGTAGAGCGCATGCTTCGCATGTATGAGGCCCCGGGTTCAATCCCCGGCATCTCCAGACTTTTGCCATGCTTATCTTGGATTTTGGCAGAAAACTAGGCTGGCTGTCAGTATTAAGGAAGAGATATGCCATGCAACTGGGATACGAACCCCACTTAAACTGTGAGACGTGTGCCTTGGAAAACCCCATGAAATGGGGCAATCTCATTTTTGATGCTTATAGAACCAAAGAATCTTACTTGTTTAAGCCATCAAAGTGATGATTAATCTTGGCAATCTTAATACATTTAGGATAGAAATCTGTGGCAGCCATCTTGGTCATTGGTAAGGGTTCTTCCTCTAAACCAGAGACTCTCTACAGTAGCTTCAAGAAAAACTGAATATGTTGCCTTTACTCTACTGATTTTTCCATTCTCTTTCCTTTCAAAAATGAACCCAAAATGCATGTTCTTGAAGCTGGGTGCGTGGTAATGACTCCCATAACTTTCTGTCATTTTTCTCACGGTTAAAGGCTTCCATCCATTTGCCACCAATGCTTCCTAAGGTCTTTGTATCAAAGTTCCTTTCCTTTCTGTAAAATTCATCATTGCGGCGCCCCTGCTTTTCACCAAGCCAAGACGGAACATCCACTTTGGTGTGAAATCCTCCTTTGAGGTGATAAGACGTAACTCACAGTGTGCTCTCAGAAGTGGTAGCTTTGAGAGGGAGCCGCGATTAATATTGATGATTTTCATCTGTCTGCTCCTGGTCCCCACCCCCCACAACCTTTCTTGAGCGAGAGGTAATTTCAGTGCTATGAGCTTCTGCTACCCCTCCTTCGATAGCTCAGTTGGTAGAGCGGAGGACTGTAGCATTAATTCGGGCATCCTTAGGTCGCTGGTTCAAATCCGGCTCGAAGGATTTTGTGGTTTCATTTCCATGTCTTTTGCTGTTAATCAACAATACCTTCCGTTGATTATGAAAAAGTCCCCGAGCTTCGATAAATACTGGAAAAGAAGCGTACTCTATCTGCTTTCAAAGGGAATTGATGACATAGTCATCGCTAGGGGAGGCGTGAAGAACAGTAAAGGAAACCTGCTGATCAAAACTGCTACCAAAGCATTGCATTAGTACATGTATGCCCTTGGCAGACTTCCAATTGCATTGCACCACGGTAGCTGCTTGGCAGCCAATCACACTGTGACTTGCCTTCAATTTGAGTGTCCACCGATGGGCAAGAGGGCATAGCCAATGGAATCATCCCCCGAAAGGCTGAGCAAGCTGGAAAGTAGACCAACAGTTTACACATTTGGGGAAATCCTGAGAAGTTTTGCATTCCAAACTGAGCAAATAAAAGCCCTGCCGGAGAATCGAACCCTGATTGCACTAAGTATATGCTCCATGAAGACAGCCCTCACGTAAGGCGTGGGCAATTTCATGCCTGACACTTTACATTCTAGTCTCAAATCGAGACTTTGCAGTCCGTGGGCTCCAGAGTCTCCTTGCATCCAGCAAAACTTTAGAGGGCAGTGGAGGGGATGTAGCTCAGTGGTAGAGTGCATGCTTCGCATGTATGAGGCCCCGGGTTCAATCCCCGGCATCTCCAGGAGTCGCTGTTCTGTATCTCGGCTTTTTCCAGAAGGCTAGCCTGCCACCTTGTGGAAAGTTGAGGTTTCTCAGGCAGTTGGGGGGTCAGAACCCCACTTAAATAGGTTGCATTGAAAAATATTGTTTGAAATAGGCATAGTTTCCACTTTTCAAGAAAATCTGAGAATTTTGCTTGCCAAAAGGAGGAAATAAATGCCCTCTCTGAGGATCGAACTCAGGACCTTCAGATTATGAGACTGACGCGCTGCCTACTGCGCTAAGAAGGCTGCACACAAGCATCTCTAAACAAGACTATAGACCAGGAAGATAATCCAGGTGCGAGGCTTAAGGATTTTCCTGACTGAGACTTTATGCTGCAGTGTCAAGTGGGTTGACTTGGCAGACACTTACATTCAGGGTTTCCATGCATACAGTAAAACTTGGCATACAAGGGGATGTAGCTCAGTGGTAGAGCGCATGCTTCGCATGTATGAGGCCCCGGGTTCAATCCCCGGCATCTCCAGACTTTTGCCATGCTTATCTTGGATTTTGGCAGAAAACTAGGCTGGCTGTCAGTATTAAGGAAGAGATATGCCATGCAACTGGGATACGAACCCCACTTAAACTGTGAGACGTGTGCCTTGGAAAACCCCATGAAATGGGGCAATCTCATTTTTGATGCTTATAGAACCAAAGAATCTTACTTGTTTAAGCCATCAAAGTGATGATTAATCTTGGCAATCTTAATACATTTAGGATAGAAATCTGTGGCAGCCATCTTGGTCATTGGTAAGGGTTCTTCCTCTAAACCAGAGACTCTCTACAGTAGCTTCAAGAAAAACTGAATATGTTGCCTTTACTCTACTGATTTTTCCATTCTCTTTCCTTTCAAAAATGAACCCAAAATGCATGTTCTTGAAGCTGGGTGCGTGGTAATGACTCCCATAACTTTCTGTCATTTTTCTCACGGTTAAAGGCTTCCATCCATTTGCCACCAATGCTTCCTAAGGTCTTTGTATCAAAGTTCCTTTCCTTTCTGTAAAATTCATCATTGCGGCGCCCCTGCTTTTCACCAAGCCAAGACGGAACATCCACTTTGGTGTGAAATCCTCCTTTGAGGTGATAAGACGTAACTCACAGTGTGCTCTCAGAAGTGGTAGCTTTGAGAGGGAGCCGCGATTAATATTGATGATTTTCATCTGTCTGCTCCTGGTCCCCACCCCCCACAACCTTTCTTGAGCGAGAGGTAATTTCAGTGCTATGAGCTTCTGCTACCCCTCCTTCGATAGCTCAGTTGGTAGAGCGGAGGACTGTAGCATTAATTCGGGCATCCTTAGGTCGCTGGTTCAAATCCGGCTCGAAGGATTTTGTGGTTTCATTTCCATGTCTTTTGCTGTTAATCAACAATACCTTCCGTTGATTATGAAAAAGTCCCCGAGCTTCGATAAATACTGGAAAAGAAGCGTACTCTATCTGCTTTCAAAGGGAATTGATGACATAGTCATCGCTAGGGGAGGCGTGAAGAACAGTAATGGAAACCTGCTGATCAAAACTGCTACCAAAGCATTGCATTAGTACATGTATGCCCTTGGCAGACTTCCAATTGCATTGCACCACGGTAGCTGCTTGGCAGCCAATCACACTGTGACTTGCCTTCAATTTGAGTGTCCACCGATGGGCAAGAGGGCATAGCCAATGGAATCATCCCCCGAAAGGCTGAGCAAGCTGGAAAGTAGACCAACAGTTTACACATTTGGGGAAATCCTGAGAAGTTTTGCATTCCAAACTGAGCAAATAAAAGCCCTGCCGGAGAATCGAACCCTGATTGCACTAAGTATATGCTCCATGAAGACAGCCCTCACGTAAGGCGTGGGCAATTTCATGCCTGACACTTTACATTCTAGTCTCAAATCGAGACTTTGCAGTCCGTGGGCTCCAGAGTCTCCTTGCATCCAGCAAAACTTTAGAGGGCAGTAGAGGGGATGTAGCTCAGTGGTAGAGCGCATGCTTCGCTTGTATGAGGCCCCGGGTTCAATCCCCGGCATCTCCAGGAGTCGCTGTTCTGTATCTCGGCTTTTTCCAGAAGGCTAGCCTGCCACCTTGTGGAAAGTTGAGGTTTCTCAGGCAGTTGGGGGGTCAGAACCCCACTTAAATAGGTTGCATTGAAAAATATTGTTTGAAATAGGCATAGTTTCCACTTTTCAAGAAAATCTGAGAATTTTGCTTGCCAAAAGGAGGAAATAAATGCCCTCTCTGAGGATCGAACTCAGGACCTTCAGATTATGAGACTGACGCGCTGCCTACTGCGCTAAGAAGGCTGCACACAAGCATCTCTAAACAAGACTATAGACCAGGAAGATAATCCAGGTGCGAGGCTTAAGGATTTTCCTGACTGAGACTTTATGCTGCAGTGTCAAGTGGGTTGACTTGGCAGACACTTACATTCAGGGTTTCCATGCAGACAGTAAAACTTGGCATACAAGGGGATGTAGCTCAGTGGTAGAGCGCATGCTTTGCATGTATGAGGCCCCGGGTTCAATCCCCGGCATCTCCAGACTTTTGCCATGCTTATCTTGGATTTTGGCAGAAAACTAGGCTGGCTGTCAGTATTAAGGAAGAGATATGCCATGCAACTGGGATACGAACCCCACTTAAACTGTGAGACGTGTGCCTTGGAAAACCCCATGAAATGGGGCTATCTCATTTTTGATGCTTATAGAACCAAAGAATCTTACTTGTTTAAGCCATCAAAGTGATGATTAATCTTGGCAATCTTAATACATTTAGGATAGAAATCTGTGGCAGCCATCTTGGTCATTGGTAAGGGTTCTTCCTCTAAACCAGAGACTCTCTACAGTAGCTTCAAGAAAAACTGAATATGTTGCCTTTACTCTACTGATTTTTCCATTCTCTTTCCTTTCAAAAATGAACCCAAAATGCATGTTCTTGAAGCTGGGTGCGTGGTAATGACTCCCATAACTTTCTGTCATTTTTCTCACGGTTAAAGGCTTCCATCCATTTGCCACCAATGCTTCCTAAGGTCTTTGTATCAAAGTTCCTTTCCTTTCTGTAAAATTCATCATTGCGGCGCCCCTGCTTTTCACCAAGCCAAGACGGAACATCCACTTTGGTGTGAAATCCTCCTTTGAGGTGATAAGACGTAACTCACAGTGTGCTCTCAGAAGTGGTAGCTTTGAGAGGGAGCCGCGATTAATATTGATGATTTTCATCTGTCTGCTCCTGGTCCCCACCCCCCACAACCTTTCTTGAGCGAGAGGTAATTTCAGTGCTATGAGCTTCTGCTACCCCTCCTTCGATAGCTCAGTTGGTAGAGCGGAGGACTGTAGCATTAATTCGGGCATCCTTAGGTCGCTGGTTCAAATCCGGCTCGAAGGATTTTGTGGTTTCATTTCCATGTCTTTTGCTGTTAATCAACAATACCTTCCGTTGATTATGAAAAAGTCCCCGAGCTTCGATAAATACTGGAAAAGAAGCGTACTCTATCTGCTTTCAAAGGGAATTGATGACATAGTCATCGCTAGGGGAGGCGTGAAGAACAGTAAAGGAAACCTGCTGAACAAAACTGCTACCAAAGCATTGCATTAGTACATGTATGCCCTTGGCAGACTTCCAATTGCATTGCACCACGGTAGCTGCTTGGCAGCCAATCACACTGTGACTTGCCTTCAATTTGAGTGTCCACCGATGGGCAAGAGGGCATAGCCAATGGAATCATCCCCCGAAAGGCTGAGCAAGCTGGAAAGTAGACCAACAGTTTACACATTTGGGGAAATCCTGAGAAGTTTTGCATTCCAAACTGAGCAAATAAAAGCCCTGCCGGAGAATCGAACCCTGATTGCACTAAGTATATGCTCCATGAAGACAGCCCTCACGTAAGGCGTGGGCAATTTCATGCCTGACACTTTACATTCTAGTCTCAAATCGAGACTTTGCAGTCCGTGGGCTCCAGAGTCTCCTTGCATCCAGCAAAACTTTAGAGGGCAGTGGAGGGGATGTAGCTCAGTGGTAGAGCGCATGCTTCGCATGTATGAGGCCCCGGGTTCAATCCCCGGCATCTCCAGGAGTCGCTGTTCTGTATCTCGGCTTTTTCCAGAAGGCTAGCCTGCCACCTTGTGGAAAGTTGAGGTTTCTCAGGCAGTTGGGGGGTCAGAACCCCACTTAAATAGGTTGCATTGAAAAATATTGTTTGAAATAGGCATAGTTTCCACTTTTCAAGAAAATCTGAGAATTTTGCTTGCCAAAAGGAGGAAATAAATGCCCTCTCTGAGGATCGAACTCAGGACCTTCAGATTATGAGACTGACACGCTGCCTACTGCGCTAAGAAGGCTGCACACAAGCATCTCTAAACAAGACTATAGACCAGGAAGATAATCCAGGTGCGAGGCTTAAGGATTTTCCTGACTGAGACTTTATGCTGCAGTGTCAAGTGGGTTGACTTGGCAGACACTTACATTCAGGGTTTCCATGCATACAGTAAAACTTGGCATACAAGGGGATGTAGCTCAGTGGTAGAGCGCATGCTTTGCATGTATGAGGCCCCGGGTTCAATCCCCGGCATCTCCAGACTTTTGCCATGCTTATCTTGGATTTTGGCAGAAAACTAGGCTGGCTGTCAGTATTAAGGAAGAGATATGCCATGCAACTGGGATACGAACCCCACTTAAACTGTGAGACGTGTGCCTTGGAAAACCCCATGAAATGGGGCAATCTCATTTTTGATGCTTATAGAACCAAAGAATCTTACTTGTTTAAGCCATCAAAGTGATGATTAATCTTGGCAATCTTAATACATTTAGGATAGAAATCTGTGGCAGCCATCTTGGTCATTGGTAAGGGTTCTTCCTCTAAACCAGAGACTCTCTACAGTAGCTTCAAGAAAAACTGAATATGTTGCCTTTACTCTACTGATTTTTCCATTCTCTTTCCTTTCAAAAATGAACCCAAAATGCATGTTCTTGAAGCTGGGTGCGTGGTAATGACTCCCATAACTTTCTGTCATTTTTCTCACGGTTAAAGGCTTCCATCCATTTGCCACCAATGCTTCCTAAGGTCTTTGTATCAAAGTTCCTTTCCTTTCTGTAAAATTCATCATTGCGGCGCCCCTGCTTTTCACCAAGCCAAGACGGAACATCCACTTTGGTGTGAAATCCTCCTTTGAGGTGATAAGACGTAACTCACAGTGTGCTCTCAGAAGTGGTAGCTTTGAGAGGGAGCCGCGATTAATATTGATGATTTTCATCTGTCTGCTCCTGGTCCCCACCCCCCACAACCTTTCTTGAGCGAGAGGTAATTTCAGTGCTATGAGCTTCTGCTACCCCTCCTTCGATAGCTCAGTTGGTAGAGCGGAGGACTGTAGCATTAATTCGGGCATCCTTAGGTCGCTGGTTCAAATCCGGCTCGAAGGATTTTGTGGTTTCATTTCCATGTCTTTTGCTGTTAATCAACAATACCTTCCGTTGATTATGAAAAAGTCCCCGAGCTTTGATAAATACTGGAAAAGAAGCGTACTCTATCTGCTTTCAAAGGGAATTGATGACATAGTCATCGCTAGGGGAGGCGTGAAGAACAGTAAAGGAAACCTGCTGATCAAAACTGCTACCAAAGCATTGCATTAGTACATGTATGCCCTTGGCAGACTTCCAATTGCATTGCACCACGGTAGCTGCTTGGCAGCCAATCACACTGTGACTTGCCTTCAATTTGAGTGTCCACCGATGGGCAAGAGGGCATAGCCAATGGAATCATCCCCCGAAAGGCTGAGCAAGCTGGAAAGTAGACCAACAGTTTACACATTTGGGGAAATCCTGAGAAGTTTTGCATTCCAAACTGAGCAAATAAAAGCCCTGCCGGAGAATCGAACCCTGATTGCACTAAGTATATGCTCCATGAAGACAGCCCTCACGTAAGGCGTGGGCAATTTCATGCCTGACACTTTACATTCTAGTCTCAAATCGAGACTTTGCAGTCCGTGGGCTCCAGAGTCTCCTTGCATCCAGCAAAACTTTAGAGGGCAGTGGAGGGGATGTAGCTCAGTGGTAGAGCGCATGCTTCGCATGTATGAGGCCCCGGGTTCAATCCCCGGCATCTCCAGACTTTTGCCATGCTTATCTTGGATTTTGGCAGAAAACTAGGCTGGCTGTCAGTATTAAGGAAGAGATATGCCATGCAACTGGGATACGAACCCCACTTAAACTGTGAGACGTGTGCCTTGGAAAACCCCATGAAATGGGGCAATCTCATTTTTGATGCTTATAGAACCAAAGAATCTTACTTGTTTAAGCCATCAAAGTGATGATTAATCTTGGCAATCTTAATACATTTAGGATAGAAATCTGTGGCAGCCATCTTGGTCATTGGTAAGGGTTCTTCCTCTAAACCAGAGACTCTCTACAGTAGCTTCAAGAAAAACTGAATATGTTGCCTTTACTCTACTGATTTTTCCATTCTCTTTCCTTTCAAAAATGAACCCAAAATGCATGTTCTTGAAGCTGGGTGCGTGGTAATGACTCCCATAACTTTCTGTCATTTTTCTCATGGTTAAAGGCTTCCATCCATTTGCCACCAATGCTTCCTAAGGTCTTTGTATCAAAGTTCCTTTCCTTTCTGTAAAATTCATCATTGCGGCGCCCCTGCTTTTCACCAAGCCAAGACGGAACATCCACTTTGGTGTGAAATCCTCCTTTGAGGTGATAAGACGTAACTCACAGTGTGCTCTCAGAAGTGGTAGCTTTGAGAGGGAGCCGCGATTAATATTGATGATTTTCATCTGTCTGCTCCTGGTCCCCACCCCCCACAACCTTTCTTGAGCGAGAGGTAATTTCAGTGCTATGAGCTTCTGCTACCCCTCCTTCGATAGCTCAGTTGGTAGAGCGGAGGACTGTAGCATTAATTCGGGCATCCTTAGGTCGCTGGTTCAAATCCGGCTCGAAGGATTTTGTGGTTTCATTTCCATGTCTTTTGCTGTTAATCAACAATACCTTCCGTTGATTATGAAAAAGTCCCCGAGCTTCGATAAATACTGGAAAAGAAGCGTACTCTATCTGCTTTCAAAGGGAATTGATGACATAGTCATCGCTAGGGGAGGCGTGAAGAACAGTAATGGAAACCTGCTGATCAAAACTGCTACCAAAGCATTGCATTAGTACATGTATGCCCTTGGCAGACTTCCAATTGCATTGCACCACGGTAGCTGCTTGGCAGCCAATCACACTGTGACTTGCCTTCAATTTGAGTGTCCACCGATGGGCAAGAGGGCATAGCCAATGGAATCATCCCCCGAAAGGCTGAGCAAGCTGGAAAGTAGACCAACAGTTTACACATTTGGGGAAATCCTGAGAAGTTTTGCATTCCAAACTGAGCAAATAAAAGCCCTGCCGGAGAATCGAACCCTGATTGCACTAAGTATATGCTCCATGAAGACAGCCCTCACGTAAGGCGTGGGCAATTTCATGCCTGACACTTTACATTCTAGTCTCAAATCGAGACTTTGCAGTCCGTGGGCTCCAGAGTCTCCTTGCATCCAGCAAAACTTTAGAGGGCAGTAGAGGGGATGTAGCTCAGTGGTAGAGCGCATGCTTCGCTTGTATGAGGCCCCGGGTTCAATCCCCGGCATCTCCAGGAGTCGCTGTTCTGTATCTCGGCTTTTTCCAGAAGGCTAGCCTGCCACCTTGTGGAAAGTTGAGGTTTCTCAGGCAGTTGGGGGGTCAGAACCCCACTTAAATAGGTTGCATTGAAAAATATTGTTTGAAATAGGCATAGTTTCCACTTTTCAAGAAAATCTGAGAATTTTGCTTGCCAAAAGGAGGAAATAAATGCCCTCTCTGAGGATCGAACTCAGGACCTTCAGATTATGAGACTGACGCGCTGCCTACTGCGCTAAGAAGGCTGCACACAAGCATCTCTAAACAAGACTATAGACCAGGAAGATAATCCAGGTGCGAGGCTTAAGGATTTTCCTGACTGAGACTTTATGCTGCAGTGTCAAGTGGGTTGACTTGGCAGACACTTACATTCAGGGTTTCCATGCAGACAGTAAAACTTGGCATACAAGGGGATGTAGCTCAGTGGTAGAGCGCATGCTTTGCATGTATGAGGCCCCGGGTTCAATCCCCGGCATCTCCAGACTTTTGCCATGCTTATCTTGGATTTTGGCAGAAAACTAGGCTGGCTGTCAGTATTAAGGAAGAGATATGCCATGCAACTGGGATACGAACCCCACTTAAACTGTGAGACGTGTGCCTTGGAAAACCCCATGAAATGGGGCTATCTCATTTTTGATGCTTATAGAACCAAAGAATCTTACTTGTTTAAGCCATCAAAGTGATGATTAATCTTGGCAATCTTAATACATTTAGGATAGAAATCTGTGGCAGCCATCTTGGTCATTGGTAAGGGTTCTTCCTCTAAACCAGAGACTCTCTACAGTAGCTTCAAGAAAAACTGAATATGTTGCCTTTACTCTACTGATTTTTCCATTCTCTTTCCTTTCAAAAATGAACCCAAAATGCATGTTCTTGAAGCTGGGTGCGTGGTAATGACTCCCATAACTTTCTGTCATTTTTCTCACGGTTAAAGGCTTCCATCCATTTGCCACCAATGCTTCCTAAGGTCTTTGTATCAAAGTTCCTTTCCTTTCTGTAAAATTCATCATTGCGGCGCCCCTGCTTTTCACCAAGCCAAGACGGAACATCCACTTTGGTGTGAAATCCTCCTTTGAGGTGATAAGACGTAACTCACAGTGTGCTCTCAGAAGTGGTAGCTTTGAGAGGGAGCCGCGATTAATATTGATGATTTTCATCTGTCTGCTCCTGGTCCCCACCCCCCACAACCTTTCTTGAGCGAGAGGTAATTTCAGTGCTATGAGCTTCTGCTACCCCTCCTTCGATAGCTCAGTTGGTAGAGCGGAGGACTGTAGCATTAATTCGGGCATCCTTAGGTCGCTGGTTCAAATCCGGCTCGAAGGATTTTGTGGTTTCATTTCCATGTCTTTTGCTGTTAATCAACAATACCTTCCGTTGATTATGAAAAAGTCCCCGAGCTTCGATAAATACTGGAAAAGAAGCGTACTCTATCTGCTTTCAAAGGGAATTGATGACATAGTCATCGCTAGGGGAGGCGTGAAGAACAGTAAAGGAAACCTGCTGAACAAAACTGCTACCAAAGCATTGCATTAGTACATGTATGCCCTTGGCAGACTTCCAATTGCATTGCACCACGGTAGCTGCTTGGCAGCCAATCACACTGTGACTTGCCTTCAATTTGAGTGTCCACCGATGGGCAAGAGGGCATAGCCAATGGAATCATCCCCCGAAAGGCTGAGCAAGCTGGAAAGTAGACCAACAGTTTACACATTTGGGGAAATCCTGAGAAGTTTTGCATTCCAAACTGAGCAAATAAAAGCCCTGCCGGAGAATCGAACCCTGATTGCACTAAGTATATGCTCCATGAAGACAGCCCTCACGTAAGGCGTGGGCAATTTCATGCCTGACACTTTACATTCTAGTCTCAAATCGAGACTTTGCAGTCCGTGGGCTCCAGAGTCTCCTTGCATCCAGCAAAACTTTAGAGGGCAGTGGAGGGGATGTAGCTCAGTGGTAGAGCGCATGCTTCGCATGTATGAGGCCCCGGGTTCAATCCCCGGCATCTCCAGGAGTCGCTGTTCTGTATCTCGGCTTTTTCCAGAAGGCTAGCCTGCCACCTTGTGGAAAGTTGAGGTTTCTCAGGCAGTTGGGGGGTCAGAACCCCACTTAAATAGGTTGCATTGAAAAATATTGTTTGAAATAGGCATAGTTTCCACTTTTCAAGAAAATCTGAGAATTTTGCTTGCCAAAAGGAGGAAATAAATGCCCTCTCTGAGGATCGAACTCAGGACCTTCAGATTATGAGACTGACACGCTGCCTACTGCGCTAAGAAGGCTGCACACAAGCATCTCTAAACAAGACTATAGACCAGGAAGATAATCCAGGTGCGAGGCTTAAGGATTTTCCTGACTGAGACTTTATGCTGCAGTGTCAAGTGGGTTGACTTGGCAGACACTTACATTCAGGGTTTCCATGCATACAGTAAAACTTGGCATACAAGGGGATGTAGCTCAGTGGTAGAGCGCATGCTTTGCATGTATGAGGCCCCGGGTTCAATCCCCGGCATCTCCAGACTTTTGCCATGCTTATCTTGGATTTTGGCAGAAAACTAGGCTGGCTGTCAGTATTAAGGAAGAGATATGCCATGCAACTGGGATACGAACCCCACTTAAACTGTGAGACGTGTGCCTTGGAAAACCCCATGAAATGGGGCAATCTCATTTTTGATGCTTATAGAACCAAAGAATCTTACTTGTTTAAGCCATCAAAGTGATGATTAATCTTGGCAATCTTAATACATTTAGGATAGAAATCTGTGGCAGCCATCTTGGTCATTGGTAAGGGTTCTTCCTCTAAACCAGAGACTCTCTACAGTAGCTTCAAGAAAAACTGAATATGTTGCCTTTACTCTACTGATTTTTCCATTCTCTTTCCTTTCAAAAATGAACCCAAAATGCATGTTCTTGAAGCTGGGTGCGTGGTAATGACTCCCATAACTTTCTGTCATTTTTCTCACGGTTAAAGGCTTCCATCCATTTGCCACCAATGCTTCCTAAGGTCTTTGTATCAAAGTTCCTTTCCTTTCTGTAAAATTCATCATTGCGGCGCCCCTGCTTTTCACCAAGCCAAGACGGAACATCCACTTTGGTGTGAAATCCTCCTTTGAGGTGATAAGACGTAACTCACAGTGTGCTCTCAGAAGTGGTAGCTTTGAGAGGGAGCCGCGATTAATATTGATGATTTTCATCTGTCTGCTCCTGGTCCCCACCCCCCACAACCTTTCTTGAGCGAGAGGTAATTTCAGTGCTATGAGCTTCTGCTACCCCTCCTTCGATAGCTCAGTTGGTAGAGCGGAGGACTGTAGCATTAATTCGGGCATCCTTAGGTCGCTGGTTCAAATCCGGCTCGAAGGATTTTGTGGTTTCATTTCCATGTCTTTTGCTGTTAATCAACAATACCTTCCGTTGATTATGAAAAAGTCCCCGAGCTTCGATAAATACTGGAAAAGAAGCGTACTCTATCTGCTTTCAAAGGGAATTGATGACATAGTCATCGCTAGGGGAGGCGTGAAGAACAGTAAAGGAAACCTGCTGATCAAAACTGCTACCAAAGCATTGCATTAGTACATGTATGCCCTTGGCAGACTTCCAATTGCATTGCACCACGGTAGCTGCTTGGCAGCCAATCACACTGTGACTTGCCTTCAATTTGAGTGTCCACCGATGGGCAAGAGGGCATAGCCAATGGAATCATCCCCCGAAAGGCTGAGCAAGCTGGAAAGTAGACCAACAGTTTACACATTTGGGGAAATCCTGAGAAGTTTTGCATTCCAAACTGAGCAAATAAAAGCCCTGCCGGAGAATCGAACCCTGATTGCACTAAGTATATGCTCCATGAAGACAGCCCTCACGTAAGGCGTGGGCAATTTCATGCCTGACACTTTACATTCTAGTCTCAAATCGAGACTTTGCAGTCCGTGGGCTCCAGAGTCTCCTTGCATCCAGCAAAACTTTAGAGGGCAGTGGAGGGGATGTAGCTCAGTGGTAGAGTGCATGCTTCGCATGTATGAGGCCCCGGGTTCAATCCCCGGCATCTCCAGGAGTCGCTGTTCTGTATCTCGGCTTTTTCCAGAAGGCTAGCCTGCCACCTTGTGGAAAGTTGAGGTTTCTCAGGCAGTTGGGGGGTCAGAACCCCACTTAAATAGGTTGCATTGAAAAATATTGTTTGAAATAGGCATAGTTTCCACTTTTCAAGAAAATCTGAGAATTTTGCTTGCCAAAAGGAGGAAATAAATGCCCTCTCTGAGGATCGAACTCAGGACCTTCAGATTATGAGACTGACGCGCTGCCTACTGCGCTAAGAAGGCTGCACACAAGCATCTCTAAACAAGACTATAGACCAGGAAGATAATCCAGGTGCGAGGCTTAAGGATTTTCCTGACTGAGACTTTATGCTGCAGTGTCAAGTGGGTTGACTTGGCAGACACTTACATTCAGGGTTTCCATGCATACAGTAAAACTTGGCATACAAGGGGATGTAGCTCAGTGGTAGAGCGCATGCTTTGCATGTATGAGGCCCCGGGTTCAATCCCCGGCATCTCCAGACTTTTGCCATGCTTATCTTGGATTTTGGCAGAAAACTAGGCTGGCTGTCAGTATTAAGGAAGAGATATGCCATGCAACTGGGATACGAACCCCACTTAAACTGTGAGACGTGTGCCTTGGAAAACCCCATGAAATGGGGCAATCTCATTTTTGATGCTTATAGAACCAAAGAATCTTACTTGTTTAAGCCATCAAAGTGATGATTAATCTTGGCAATCTTAATACATTTAGGATAGAAATCTGTGGCAGCCATCTTGGTCATTGGTAAGGGTTCTTCCTCTAAACCAGAGACTCTCTACAGTAGCTTCAAGAAAAACTGAATATGTTGCCTTTACTCTACTGATTTTTCCATTCTCTTTCCTTTCAAAAATGAACCCAAAATGCATGTTCTTGAAGCTGGGTGCGTGGTAATGACTCCCATAACTTTCTGTCATTTTTCTCACGGTTAAAGGCTTCCATCCATTTGCCACCAATGCTTCCTAAGGTCTTTGTATCAAAGTTCCTTTCCTTTCTGTAAAATTCATCATTGCGGCGCCCCTGCTTTTCACCAAGCCAAGACGGAACATCCACTTTGGTGTGAAATCCTCCTTTGAGGTGATAAGACGTAACTCACAGTGTGCTCTCAGAAGTGGTAGCTTTGAGAGGGAGCCGCGATTAATATTGATGATTTTCATCTGTCTGCTCCTGGTCCCCACCCCCCACAACCTTTCTTGAGCGAGAGGTAATTTCAGTGCTATGAGCTTCTGCTACCCCTCCTTCAATAGCTCAGTTGGTAGAGCGGAGGACTGTAGCATTAATTCGGGCATCCTTAGGTCGCTGGTTCAAATCCGGCTCGAAGGATTTTGTGGTTTCATTTCCATGTCTTTTGCTGTTAATCAACAATACCTTCCGTTGATTATGAAAAAGTCCCCGAGCTTCGATAAATACTGGAAAAGAAGCGTACTCTATCTGCTTTCAAAGGGAATTGATGACATAGTCATCGCTAGGGGAGGCGTGAAGAACAGTAAAGGAAACCTGCTGATCAAAACTGCTACCAAAGCATTGCATTAGTACATGTATGCCCTTGGCAGACTTCCAATTGCATTGCACCACGGTAGCTGCTTGGCAGCCAATCACACTGTGACTTGCCTTCAATATGAGTGTCCACCGATGGGCAAGAGGGCATAGCCAATGGAATCATCCCCCGAAAGGCTGAGCAAGCTGGAAAGTAGACCAACAGTTTACACATTTGGGGAAATCCTGAGAAGTTTTGCATTCCAAACTGAGCAAATAAAAGCCCTGCCGGAGAATCGAACCCTGATTGCACTAAGTATATGCTCCATGAAGACAGCCCTCACGTAAGGCGTGGGCAATTTCATGCCTGACACTTTACATTCTAGTCTCAAATCGAGACTTTGCAGTCCGTGGGCTCCAGAGTCTCCTTGCATCCAGCAAAACTTTAGAGGGCAGTGGAGGGGATGTAGCTCAGTGGTAGAGTGCATGCTTCGCATGTATGAGGCCCCGGGTTCAATCCCTGGCATCTCCAGGAGTCGCTGTTCTGTATCTCGGCTTTTTCCAGAAGGCTAGCCTGCCACCTTGTGGAAAGTTGAGGTTTCTCAGGCAGTTGGGGGGTCAGAACCCCACTTAAATAGGTTGCATTGAAAAATATTGTTTGAAATAGGCATAGTTTCCACTTTTCAAGAAAATCTGAGAATTTTGCTTGCCAAAAGGAGGAAATAAATGCCCTCTCTGAGGATCGAACTCAGGACCTTCAGATTATGAGACTGACGCGCTGCCTACTGCGCTAAGAAGGCTGCACACAAGCATCTCTAAACAAGACTATAGACCAGGAAGATAATCCAGGTGCGAGGCTTAAGGATTTTCCTGACTGAGACTTTATGCTGCAGTGTCAAGTGGGTTGACTTGGCAGACACTTACATTCAGGGTTTCCATGCATACAGTAAAACTTGGCATACAAGGGGATGTAGCTCAGTGGTAGAGCGCATGCTTTGCATGTATGAGGCCCCGGGTTCAATCCCCGGCATCTCCAGACTTTTGCCATGCTTATCTTGGATTTTGGCAGAAAACTAGGCTGGCTGTCAGTATTAAGGAAGAGATATGCCATGCAACTGGGATACGAACCCCACTTAAACTGTGAGACGTGTGCCTTGGAAAACCCCATGAAATGGGGCAATCTCATTTTTGATGCTTATAGAACCAAAGAATCTTACTTGTTTAAGCCATCAAAGTGATGATTAATCTTGGCAATCTTAATACATTTAGGATAGAAATCTGTGGCAGCCATCTTGGTCATTGGTAAGGGTTCTTCCTCTAAACCAGAGACTCTCTACAGTAGCTTCAAGAAAAACTGAATATGTTGCCTTTACTCTACTGATTTTTCCATTCTCTTTCCTTTCAAAAATGAACCCAAAATGCATGTTCTTGAAGCTGGGTGCGTGGTAATGACTCCCATAACTTTCTGTCATTTTTCTCACGGTTAAAGGCTTCCATCCATTTGCCACCAATGCTTCCTAAGGTCTTTGTATCAAAGTTCCTTTCCTTTCTGTAAAATTCATCATTGCGGCGCCCCTGCTTTTCACCAAGCCAAGACGGAACATCCACTTTGGTGTGAAATCCTCCTTTGAGGTGATAAGACGTAACTCACAGTGTGCTCTCAGAAGTGGTAGCTTTGAGAGGGAGCCGCGATTAATATTGATGATTTTCATCTGTCTGCTCCTGGTCCCCACCCCCCACAACCTTTCTTGAGCGAGAGGTAATTTCAGTGCTATGAGCTTCTGCTACCCCTCCTTCAATAGCTCAGTTGGTAGAGCGGAGGACTGTAGCATTAATTCGGGCATCCTTAGGTCGCTGGTTCAAATCCGGCTCGAAGGATTTTGTGGTTTCATTTCCATGTCTTTTGCTGTTAATCAACAATACCTTCCGTTGATTATGAAAAAGTCCCCGAGCTTCGATAAATACTGGAAAAGAAGCGTACTCTATCTGCTTTCAAAGGGAATTGATGACATAGTCATCGCTAGGGGAGGCGTGAAGAACAGTAATGGAAACCTGCTGATCAAAACTGCTACCAAAGCATTGCATTAGTACATGTATGCCCTTGGCAGACTTCCAATTGCATTGCACCACGGTAGCTGCTTGGCAGCCAATCACACTGTGACTTGCCTTCAATTTGAGTGTCCACCGATGGGCAAGAGGGCATAGCCAATGGAATCATCCCCCGAAAGGCTGAGCAAGCTGGAAAGTAGACCAACAGTTTACACATTTGGGGAAATCCTGAGAAGTTTTGCATTCCAAACTGAGCAAATAAAAGCCCTGCCGGAGAATCGAACCCTGATTGCACTAAGTATATGCTCCATGAAGACAGCCCTCACGTAAGGCGTGGGCAATTTCATGCCTGACACTTTACATTCTAGTCTCAAATCGAGACTTTGCAGTCCGTGGGCTCCAGAGTCTCCTTGCATCCAGCAAAACTTTAGAGGGCAGTGGAGGGGATGTAGCTCAGTGGTAGAGCGCATGCTTCGCTTGTATGAGGCCCCGGGTTCAATCCCCGGCATCTCCAGGAGTCGCTGTTCTGTATCTCGGCTTTTTCCAGAAGGCTAGCCTGCCACCTTGTGGAAAGTTGAGGTTTCTCAGGCAGTTGGGGGGTCAGAACCCCACTTAAATAGGTTGCATTGAAAAATATTGTTTGAAATAGGCATAGTTTCCACTTTTCAAGAAAATCTGAGAATTTTGCTTGCCAAAAGGAGGAAATAAATGCCCTCTCTGAGGATCGAACTCAGGACCTTCAGATTATGAGACTGACGCGCTGCCTACTGCGCTAAGAAGGCTGCACACAAGCATCTCTAAACAAGACTATAGACCAGGAAGATAATCCAGGTGCGAGGCTTAAGGATTTTCCTGACTGAGACTTTATGCTGCAGTGTCAAGTGGGTTGACTTGGCAGACACTTACATTCAGGGTTTCCATGCATACAGTAAAACTTGGCATACAAGGGGATGTAGCTCAGTGGTAGAGCGCATGCTTTGCATGTATGAGGCCCCGGGTTCAATCCCCGGCATCTCCAGACTTTTGCCATGCTTATCTTGGATTTTGGCAGAAAACTAGGCTGGCTGTCAGTATTAAGGAAGAGATATGCCATGCAACTGGGATACGAACCCCACTTAAACTGTGAGACGTGTGCCTTGGAAAACCCCATGAAATGGGGCAATCTCATTTTTGATGCTTATAGAACCAAAGAATCTTACTTGTTTAAGCCATCAAAGTGATGATTAATCTTGGCAATCTTAATACATTTAGGATAGAAATCTGTGGCAGCCATCTTGGTCATTGGTAAGGGTTCTTCCTCTAAACCAGAGACTCTCTACAGTAGCTTCAAGAAAAACTGAATATGTTGCCTTTACTCTACTGATTTTTCCATTCTCTTTCCTTTCAAAAATGAACCCAAAATGCATGTTCTTGAAGCTGGGTGCGTGGTAATGACTCCCATAACTTTCTGTCATTTTTCTCACGGTTAAAGGCTTCCATCCATTTGCCACCAATGCTTCCTAAGGTCTTTGTATCAAAGTTCCTTTCCTTTCTGTAAAATTCATCATTGCGGCGCCCCTGCTTTTCACCAAGCCAAGACGGAACATCCACTTTGGTGTGAAATCCTCCTTTGAGGTGATAAGACGTAACTCACAGTGTGCTCTCAGAAGTGGTAGCTTTGAGAGGGAGCCGCGATTAATATTGATGATTTTCATCTGTCTGCTCCTGGTCCCCACCCCCCACAACCTTTCTTGAGCGAGAGGTAATTTCAGTGCTATGAGCTTCTGCTACCCCTCCTTCGATAGCTCAGTTGGTAGAGCGGAGGACTGTAGCATTAATTCGGGCATCCTTAGGTCGCTGGTTCAAATCCGGCTCGAAGGATTTTGTGGTTTCATTTCCATGTCTTTTGCTGTTAATCAACAATACCTTCCGTTGATTATGAAAAAGTCCCCGAGCTTCGATAAATACTGGAAAAGAAGCGTACTCTATCTGCTTTCAAAGGGAATTGATGACATAGTCATCGCTAGGGGAGGCGTGAAGAACAGTAAAGGAAACCTGCTGATCAAAACTGCTACCAAAGCATTGCATTAGTACATGTATGCCCTTGGCAGACTTCCAATTGCATTGCACCACGGTAGCTGCTTGGCAGCCAATCACACTGTGACTTGCCTTCAATTTGAGTGTCCACCGATGGGCAAGAGGGCATAGCCAATGGAATCATCCCCCGAAAGGCTGAGCAAGCTGGAAAGTAGACCAACAGTTTACACATTTGGGGAAATCCTGAGAAGTTTTGCATTCCAAACTGAGCAAATAAAAGCCCTGCCGGAGAATCGAACCCTGATTGCACTAAGTATATGCTCCATGAAGACAGCCCTCACGTAAGGCGTGGGCAATTTCATGCCTGACACTTTACATTCTAGTCTCAAATCGAGACTTTGCAGTCCGTGGGCTCCAGAGTCTCCTTGCATCCAGCAAAACTTTAGAGGGCAGTGGAGGGGATGTAGCTCAGTGGTAGAGCGCATGCTTCGCATGTATGAGGCCCCGGGTTCAATCCCCGGCATCTCCAGGAGGCGCTGTTCTGTATCTCGGCTTTTTCCAGAAGGCTAGCCTGCCACCTTGTGGAAAGTTGAGGTTTCTCAGGCAGTTGGGGGGTCAGAACCCCACTTAAATAGGTTGCATTGAAAAATATTGTTTGAAATAGGCATAGTTTCCACTTTTCAAGAAAATCTGAGAATTTTGCTTGCCAAAAGGAGGAAATAAATGCCCTCTCTGAGGATCGAACTCAGGACCTTCAGATTATGAGACTGACGCGCTGCCTACTGCGCTAAGAAGGCTGCACACAAGCATCTCTAAACAAGACTATAGACCAGGAAGATAATCCAGGTGCGAGGCTTAAGGATTTTCCTGACTGAGACTTTATGCTGCAGTGTCAAGTGGGTTGACTTGGCAGACACTTACATTCAGGGTTTCCATGCATACAGTAAAACTTGGCATACAAGGGGATGTAGCTCAGTGGTAGAGTGCATGCTTTGCATGTATGAGGCCCCGGGTTCAATCCCCGGCATCTCCAGACTTTTGCCATGCTTATCTTGGATTTTGGCAGAAAACTAGGCTGGCTGTCAGTATTAAGGAAGAGATATGCCATGCAACTGGGATACGAACCCCACTTAAACTGTGAGACGTGTGCCTTGGAAAACCCCATGAAATGGGGCAATCTCATTTTTGATGCTTATAGAACCAAAGAATCTTACTTGTTTAAGCCATCAAAGTGATGATTAATCTTGGCAATCTTAATACATTTAGGATAGAAATCTGTGGCAGCCATCTTGGTCATTGGTAAGGGTTCTTCCTCTAAACCAGAGACTCTCTACAGTAGCTTCAAGAAAAACTGAATATGTTGCCTTTACTCTACTGATTTTTCCATTCTCTTTCCTTTCAAAAATGAACCCAAAATGCATGTTCTTGAAGCTGGGTGCGTGGTAATGACTCCCATAACTTTCTGTCATTTTTCTCACGGTTAAAGGCTTCCATCCATTTGCCACCAATGCTTCCTAAGGTCTTTGTATCAAAGTTCCTTTCCTTTCTGTAAAATTCATCATTGCGGCGCCCCTGCTTTTCACCAAGCCAAGACGGAACATCCACTTTGGTGTGAAATCCTCCTTTGAGGTGATAAGACGTAACTCACAGTGTGCTCTCAGAAGTGGTAGCTTTGAGAGGGAGCCGCGATTAATATTGATGATTTTCATCTGTCTGCTCCTGGTCCCCACCCCCCACAACCTTTCTTGAGCGAGAGGTAATTTCAGTGCTATGAGCTTCTGCTACCCCTCCTTCGATAGCTCAGTTGGTAGAGCGGAGGACTGTAGCATTAATTCGGGCATCCTTAGGTCGCTGGTTCAAATCCGGCTCGAAGGATTTTGTGGTTTCATTTCCATGTCTTTTGCTGTTAATCAACAATACCTTCCGTTGATTATGAAAAAGTCCCCGAGCTTCGATAAATACTGGAAAAGAAGCGTACTCTATCTGCTTTCAAAGGGAATTGATGACATAGTCATCGCTAGGGGAGGCGTGAAGAACAGTAATGGAAACCTGCTGATCAAAACTGCTACCAAAGCATTGCATTAGTACATGTATGCCCTTGGCAGACTTCCAATTGCATTGCACCACGGTAGCTGCTTGGCAGCCAATCACACTGTGACTTGCCTTCAATTTGAGTGTCCACCGATGGGCAAGAGGGCATAGCCAATGGAATCATCCCCCGAAAGGCTGAGCAAGCTGGAAAGTAGACCAACAGTTTACACATTTGGGGAAATCCTGAGAAGTTTTGCATTCCAAACTGAGCAAATAAAAGCCCTGCCGGAGAATCGAACCCTGATTGCACTAAGTATATGCTCCATGAAGACAGCCCTCACGTAAGGCGTGGGCAATTTCATGCCTGACACTTTACATTCTAGTCTCAAATCGAGACTTTGCAGTCCGTGGGCTCCAGAGTCTCCTTGCATCCAGCAAAACTTTAGAGGGCAGTGGAGGGGATGTAGCTCAGTGGTAGAGCGCATGCTTCGCATGTATGAGGCCCCGGGTTCAATCCCCGGCATCTCCAGGAGTCGCTGTTCTGTATCTCGGCTTTTTCCAGAAGGCTAGCCTGCCACCTTGTGGAAAGTTGAGGTTTCTCAGGCAGTTGGGGGGTCAGAACCCCACTTAAATAGGTTGCATTGAAAAATATTGTTTGAAATAGGCATAGTTTCCACTTTTCAAGAAAATCTGAGAATTTTGCTTGCCAAAAGGAGGAAATAAATGCCCTCTCTGAGGATCGAACTCAGGACCTTCAGATTATGAGACTGACGCGCTGCCTACTGCGCTAAGAAGGCTGCACACAAGCATCTCTAAACAAGACTATAGACCAGGAAGATAATCCAGGTGCGAGGCTTAAGGATTTTCCTGACTGAGACTTTATGCTGCAGTGTCAAGTGGGTTGACTTGGCAGACACTTACATTCAGGGTTTCCATGCATACAGTAAAACTTGGCATGCAAGGGGATGTAGCTCAGTGGTAGAGCGCATGCTTTGCATGTATGAGGCCCCGGGTTCAATCCCTGGCATCTCCAGACTTTTGCCATGCTTATCTTGGATTTTGGCAGAAAACTAGGCTGGCTGTCAGTATTAAGGAAGAGATATGTCATGCAACTGGGATACGAACCCCACTTAAACTGTGAGACGTGTGCCTTGGAAAACCCCATGAAATGGGGCTATCTCATTTTTGATGCTTATAGAACCAAAGAATCTTACTTGTTTAAGCCATCAAAGTGATGATTAATCTTGGCAATCTTAATACATTTTCGATAGAAATCTGTGGCAGCCATCTTGGTCATTGGTAAGGGTTCTTCCTCTAAACCAGAGACTCTCTACAGTAGCTTCAAGAAAAACTGAATATGTTGCCTTTACTCTACTGATTTTTCCATTCTCTTTCCTTTCAAAAATGAACCCAAAATGCATGTTCTTGAAGCTGGGTGCGTGGTAATGACTCCCATAACTTTCTGTCATTTTTCTCACGGTTAAAGGCTTCCATCCATTTGCCACCAATGCTTCCTAAGGTCTTTGTATCAAAGTTCCTTTCCTTTCTGTAAAATTCATCATTGCGGCGCCCCTGCTTTTCACCAAGCCAAGACGGAACATCCACTTTGGTGTGAAATCCTCCTTTGAGGTGATAAGACGTAACTCACAGTGTGCTCTCAGAAGTGGTAGCTTTGAGAGGGAGCCGCGATTAATATTGATGATTTTCATCTGTCTGCTCCTGGTCCCCACCCCCCACAACCTTTCTTGAGCGAGAGGTAATTTCAGTGCTATGAGCTTCTGCTACCCCTCCTTCGATAGCTCAGTTGGTAGAGCGGAGGACTGTAGCATTAATTCGGGCATCCTTAGGTCGCTGGTTCAAATCCGGCTCGAAGGATTTTGTGGTTTCATTTCCATGTCTTTTGCTGTTAATCAACAATACCTTCCGTTGATTATGAAAAAGTCCCCGAGCTTCGATAAATACTGGAAAAGAAGCGTACTCTATCTGCTTTCAAAGGGAATTGATGACATAGTCATCGCTAGGGGAGGCGTGAAGAACAGTAATGGAAACCTGCTGATCAAAACTGCTACCAAAGCATTGCATTAGTACATGTATGCCCTTGGCAGACTTCCAATTGCATTGCACCACGGTAGCTGCTTGGCAGCCAATCACACTGTGACTTGCCTTCAATTTGAGTGTCCACCGATGGGCAAGAGGGCATAGCCAATGGAATCATCCCCCGAAAGGCTGAGCAAGCTGGAAAGTAGACCAACAGTTTACACATTTGGGGAAATCCTGAGAAGTTTTGCATTCCAAACTGAGCAAATAAAAGCCCTGCCGGAGAATCGAACCCTGATTGCACTAAGTATATGCTCCATGAAGACAGCCCTCACGTAAGGCGTGGGCAATTTCATGCCTGACACTTTACATTCTAGTCTCAAATCGAGACTTTGCAGTCCGTGGGCTCCAGAGTCTCCTTGCATCCAGCAAAACTTTAGAGGGCAGTGGAGGGGATGTAGCTCAGTGGTAGAGCGCATGCTTCGCATGTATGAGGCCCCGGTTTCAATCCCTGGCATCTCCAGGAGTCGCTGTTCTGTATCTCGGCTTTTTCCAGAAGGCTAGCCTGCCACCTTGTGGAAAGTTGAGGTTTCTCAGGCAGTTGGGGGGTCAGAACCCCACTTAAATAGGTTGCATTGAAAAATATTGTTTGAAATAGGCATAGTTTCCACTTTTCAAGAAAATCTGAGAATTTTGCTTGCCAAAAGGAGGAAATAAATGCCCTCTCTGAGGATCGAACTCAGGACCTTCAGATTATGAGACTGACGCGCTGCCTACTGCGCTAAGAAGGCTGCACACAAGCATCTCTAAACAAGACTATAGACCAGGAAGATAATCCAGGTGCGAGGCTTAAGGATTTTCCTGACTGAGACTTTATGCTGCAGTGTCAAGTGGGTTGACTTGGCAGACACTTACATTCAGGGTTTCCATGCATACAGTAAAACTTGGCATACAAGGGGATGTAGCTCAGTGGTAGAGCGCATGCTTTGCATGTATGAGGCCCCGGGTTCAATCCCCGGCATCTCCAGACTTTTGCCATGCTTATCTTGGATTTTGGCAGAAAACTAGGCTGGCTGTCAGTATTAAGGAAGAGATATGCCATGCAACTGGGATACGAACCCCACTTAAACTGTGAGACGTGTGCCTTGGAAAACCCCATGAAATGGGGCAATCTCATTTTTGATGCTTATAGAACCAAAGAATCTTACTTGTTTAAGCCATCAAAGTGATGATTAATCTTGGCAATCTTAATACATTTAGGATAGAAATCTGTGGCAGCCATCTTGGTCATTGTTAGACCTGGCATCATTGGCATGAGTCTCTCCTCCATTTTTTCTGTTTGCCTCCTCTGTTTACGATGTTTTTGCTGGTATATGCTTTGGGCACTGTGCCACTGCTGATCAGTGCCACAGTGCAAGTGCTCCCTATGTGAAATTGCTGTATTGATCGACTTCCATGTTTGGCTTATTTGGTTTACTATCAGTCCCTAGTAGAGTGCACCAGGAGTGCCAGGGCTTGTAAATACAAATGCTGCTAGTGGGCCTGCAGCACATGTTGTGCCACCCACAAGAGCGGCCTAGTAAAAGTATGTCTGAAGGTCTGCCATTGCCAGACCACGTGCAGTCTGACTGCCACGAGGACTGCGCAAGTACACCTACTTGCCAGTCCCTAAACCTTCCCTTAACTTCATGTTAGTCACCCCTATAGTAGGCCCACGGGCAGGGTGCATTGTAAGCATAAGGTAGGACAAGCCTGACAAGGTTGGCATGTCCTAATAGTGAATTACATCCATAGTCGTTTTTCACTATTGTAAGGTAGCCTGCTCTCCATCAGTTAGAATGGGCTGTCAGGATTATTAATGCTATAATCCTAGCGGGCTCGGGGAGCATGGTGCAATGTCGAGTTTGGTATCCCTGAACTCAGGGTTTAATAACGCATCCGTTTGTGTGGATGGTTTTTGGACTCTGTGTTTGAAAATAGCACTTTTAGAAAGTAGCTATTTTCTTGTCTAACTGTCTACCGGTCTCTGCTGGTTCTGGTGTGTGTGTGACAGGAGCTGGGTGGCTCCAGAGAGTCTGAATGAGTCAGTGTGGGATGAGTGGGGCATTTGCATTGAGAGTAGGGGAAGAGTAGCTCTTGATAGCCTGCCCTGCCTGATACAATGTTGGCTCCGCCCCCCTGCCAGGCGACTGATGACTCTGTGCTTGCCTGGGACTTCCCTGGCCCGCCTCCTGCCGGGCAGCTGATGGCCCTGCCCCTGCCAGTGACAATGCTGGCTCCGCTCCTGCTGAGCGGCTGAGGACTCTGCCCTGCCCAGTGAATAGGCCAGGTGCTCTGGCCTGGCAACACCCACAACAAACCCAGGATGGGGGGAATTTCCCCTGCATGGACAAAGGGATCAAAGCCAAAAAGGGGTATAAGAGAAGGACCCCTGAACCAAGAATTTAGATCACTTCTGACAAGGAAACCTGAACCAAGGACAAGAAGCCTGCTGATCTAAGGACTGCCTACCCCTTCTGCCAGAGTGCTGTTTGTTGGGGGAATCCTGCATTGCTTCTTTATTTTTGCCAAGGAACCAGGAGAGAGGAACTTTGTGTGTACTCTCACTCTTTGCTGAGAAAATCTCCAAGGGCTGGAAGAGTGCCAGTCTCCTGTTGAAGTCACAGGGCTAAAGGACTTCATCTGCTTAAAGTGCTATTTGCTGGGATTTGTGAATCCAGCACCTCTGAAAGAATCCAGCAATCTCGACGCCGACGGACGCCGCCGAATCCAGCTCGACATCGTGAGTAACGGCTCCAGTGTCCCGCTTCCTCGACGCCGGCCGCCGGGCCCGATCGACGCCAGCAGCAACGCCAGTGAGTAGTGAGTTCGGCTCCAGCTCCAAGTGACCCCGTGTCTGCACCGCCGCTGATCGCATCGACTTCGAGCTCTCTCGACGCCGTGAGCGCTGCTCACTCTTGCAACATCGACATCGACGACGCCGTATCCTGCTTCATCCCGTGAGCGCTGCTCCCGCCTGACTTCGGTCGACGCCGCTGCAGATCGCCCCGACTCCGAGGCCCGATCGACGCCGAAGACGCGACGCCGGACATCTCGATGCCGCTGATCATCGAGTGCTTCACTTTTCCAAGGTACTGTGTTGTTGGGGTCTGTGTGACTCCGGGCTCGACGTAGCGCTCCTCGCGGTCGACGCCGAACCTTTGGATTAACTTTGCCTCGACGTCATGTGACTCCCGTGTGGGTTACATTGTTGCCAAGAACTGTGTTTTAGAGAAGAAGAGTTGCTTTTGATACTAAAGACTTTTGTGCTAAGAAGAAACCGTGCTTGAACTATTATTTTTCCTTCCAAGAGTATTTATTAAGACTGTGGTATATTTTTGTCGTTATTTGGTCTTGTGCTAAACCTTATATAAAAATACTTATTTTTATAATACTACTGTGTCGTGTCCATTTGTAGTGTATTCACTTTATTACTGTATGTGGTCATAAATGCTTAACGCACTGCCTCTGAGATAAGCCTGTCTGCTTTGCCAAGCTACCAAGGGGGTGAGCAGGGGTTATCTAAGTGTGTGATCTCCTTGCCCTGACTAGAAAAGGTGTGTCCCTATTTGTCAGAAGTGTATACCTCTGCCAACTAGAGACAGCCGCTTCTAACATTGGTGGGTCAGCGGTGGGATTTTGAACTTTGCATTTATGACCCATGTGCAGTGATTAGTGTGCGCTACATAGTGAAAGCAGACCATAGCGCAGCCACAATCTGTTTTGGTTGGATATTCTATTTTTGTTCTCCGCTTTTCCTGAAGCTTGATTTTTGAAACTGCCAGTTTTGACCATGAGTACTGCTGGAAGCACTACACCTGTTGTTGCTGTTGTGGAGGAATTTGATAGGAGTAAGATAAATGGTTATTCCTTAAAGGAGCTGAAACACTTTTGCAAACAATTGAAAGTCCCTACTCCAGGCCTCTCCAAGAAAGCAGAATATTTCAAAGCATTGGAAGCCTGGTTAGAGGCCAGAAACCCCTCTGATCCGGTGGTGGGACCGACAGAGGAAGGGGAGGAGGAAGTGCCCGTGACTGGGCCTGTATCCCCTCCTGGCAGCAGTGTTTCCTCCAAGGGTCTTTCCCCTGAAGAAAGAGAAGAAAGGGCGAAGGAGCGAGCCTACAACGTGGAAATGGCAAAACTTAAGATAAATGGGCAGTTGGAGATAGAGAATGCAAGAGGCAGGAGAGAAGCCGATTTGGAGATCAAGAGATTAGAGTTTGAAAGAGAAGTTAGCTTTTGAGCGTGAGAAAATGGTGAGGGACATGGAGCTCAAAGCTAAGGAGTTAGAATTGAATCCCTCTGGTGGCAGCGTCCCATCTGTGCCTGCAGAAAGTAGGTTTTATTTTCCCAAAGATGTGATCAAAGATTTTCAGAAGAATGAGGATATTGGTCAGTGGTTTAAAGCATATGAGTTAGCATTGTTGGCCCACCGGGTCCCTGAGAAGGATTGGGGAGCGGGGTTGTGGGGTCGCTTTGTGAATGAGGGAAGAGATACCCTGTTAGACATGCCTGTTGAGAATAGGACGTCTTATGCTCACATGAAAGATGCTTTAATGTTAAGGTATGGCCTGACCCCAGAAAAGTACAGACAGGCCTTTAGAGAATGTAAGAAGTTGCCTGGTACCACGTGGGTGGAGTATGTGTCATATTTTTGCAGAGCCATGGATGGTTGGGTAAAGGGCAGCAAAGTGGAAAGTTATGATGCTCTTTATGATTTGTTTGCTTGGGAGCACTTGTCTAATAACTGTTTTCCAGAGCTGCGCCAGCACCTTATTGATAGCAAGATATCTAACCCTAGAAAACTTGCTGAAGAGGCGGACCGCTGGGTCAGTACCAGGGTCCACAAGGGTCCAGTGGGAGACTCAGCCAAAGGTGGGCAGGGTCCCCAGCAGAAGAATGGGGGGGACAAGGGTAAACAGAGGGAGTTCCAGAAAGGGCCCCAAAGTAATTCCCAAGGGAACCAAGGGAAAGGTTCCCAGCCTCCCCCTGTGAAGAAATCCGAGGCCCCGCCAGGTAAACCTGGTCATAGGGGCCCACTGACCTGCTTCGTTTGTAAGCAGGTAGGACACCGTTTTTATGACCCTCAGTGTCCCTTGAAGAAGTCTGGTGCACTACCCAGTGCACCACCCCGTCAGTTGGCTAGTGTAGCTCTGGGAGGGGAGGCGATGGTTGCCCATGGTGGGGAGGGTCCCGCAGAGATGTCCCTGGTCTCTCTAGGAGACATGGAATTGGTCCCGCCACCCCCTCTGCCTAGTAACACTAAGAAATATAGGCAGTGGGTGACCATTAATGGCCATAGAGTGGAAGCTCTCAGAGACACCGGAGCGAGTGTGACAGCTGTCAAGTGTCACTTGGTGTCCAGAGAGCAGGTTGTTCCCCACGCATTCTACCCTGTGATAGCTGCTGACAACTCCCAGAAAGAGTGTGAGGTAGCTCAAGTTTCCTTTGAATGGGGGGGAGTTTCAGGTACTCTTCAGGTTGCTGTGAGGCCCGCCATGCCTGTTGATTGTCTCCTGGGCAACGATTTAGAAGACTCCCCTTGGGCTAAGGTGGAGAGGGAGACACATTTGAAAATGTTGGGTGTGCCAGAGTGGGTGTGTGCAACCACTCGATCCATGACAGCAAGTAAGGGTGTTGATGGGGTTCTGGAGCCTGAAAGTATGGCCCAGGACCCAGCTGTGAAGAGAAGAGGCAGGGGGCGCGGGAAACCGTCCCCCGTAGTTCCCGTGGTCCAGGAGGAGGCAGACCTCGAGGGGGATGCCCTGGAACCCACAGGTGAACAAGTTGCCGAACTGGGAGACCTGCCCGAGCTGACCCATTGGCAGCAGGATGGTGGTCCCTCCAGGGAGGAATTCTGTGCAGAACAGAAAGTGTGCCCTTCTCTTGTGGGTATGAGGCAGCAGGCCTCAGCCCAAACCTCAGGTGATCAGTCAGGGTCACATTTTGTGTACTGGGAGAACGACCTCCTGTATAGCGAGCCTAAGGCTGCTGAGCCTGGGTCAGCCCGTGTGCTGGTGGTACCCCAGCGCTTCAGAGCCTTCCTACTGGGTTTGGCTCATGACGTTCCTTTAGCTGGACATCTGGGGCAGGACAAGACCTATGACAGGCTTGTCACCCATTTCTATTGGCCTCAGATGCGAAGGGACACAGATGTCCATTGCAAGACCTGTCAGACTTGCCAGGCAAGTGGGAAAAGCGGGCGGAAGCAGAAGGCTCCCCTCCAACCTTTTCCCGTGGTCAGTACCCCCTTTGACCGGGTGGGGATTGACATTGTTGGGCCACTGGACCCCAAGACAGCCCTGGGCAACAGGTTCATCCTGGTCTTGGTGGACCATGCCACACGGTACCCGGAAGCCATCCCTCTCAGAACAGTGACTGCCCCCGTGGTGGGACGGGCGCTGATGGGTGTTTTTTCCCGAATGGGGTTCCCCAGAGAGGTGGTGTCAGACCGGGGCACCAACTTCATTTCCAACTATATGAAGTCTCTGTGGAAGGAGTGTGGGGTAACTTATAAGTTCACCACTCCTTACCACCCTCAAGGTAATGGGTTGGTTGAAAGATTCAACCGTACCCTTAAAGGCATGATCATGGGTCTTGAAGAACCAATGAGGCGTAAATGGGACGTCCTCTTGCCATGCCTGTTGTTTGCTTACCGTGAGGTGCCACAGAAGTCTCTAGGGTTCAGCCCCTTTGAGCTTTTGTATGGTCACCCGGTAAGAGGACCTTTAAGTCTGGTCAGAGAAGGCTGGGAGCAATCTCCCAGGAAACCTCCCCAGGATGTATACAGTTACATGCTGACCTTTAGGAACCAGACTAGGCGCTTCAGAGATCTTGCTCAGGCAAATCTGGAGGCCAGCCAGGAGGAGATGAAGCGGTGGTACGACCAGAAGGCCACTCTGGTAGAGCTTCAGCCTGGACAGAAAGTTTGGGTCATGTCCCCTGTGGAACCTTGTGCGCTCAAGGACAGGTGGACTGGACCATTTGAGGTTGTGGAGAAGAAGAGCGATGTCACCTACCTGGTGGATTTAAAGTCTCCCAGGAACCCCTTGCGGGTCCTGCATGTCAACCGTTTGAAGCCCCACTTAGAAAGGTCCGAAGTGGGCATGCTCCTAGCTACAGATGCTGGAATGGAGGAGGAGAGTGAGCCTCTTCCTGACCTCCTGTATGCAAAAGAGCAAGATGGGTCAGTGGATGGTGTTGTCCTCTCTGACACACTGACCCCTGAACAGCAGCAGGATTGTCGCCATTTGTTGGGGCAATTCCCTGATCTGTTTTCCTTGATTCCTGGTGTTACTCAGTGGTGTGTCCATGATGTAGACACCGGGGACAGCACTCCTGTCAAGCACAAGGCTTACAGAGTGACTGACAAGGTCAGAGCATACATCAAGGAGGAGGTCTCCAAGATGTTTGCCCTAGGGGTGGTTGAGTCCTCTAGCAGTCCTTGGGCCAGCCCCGTGGTCTTGGTTCCAAAGGCTGCAGCGCCTGGTGCTTCACCGGAACTTCGGTTCTGTGTGGATTACCGAGGACTCAATTCAGTCACCAAGACTGACGCGCACCCCATCCCCAGAGCTGATGAGCTCATCGATCGGTTAGGGGCTGCCCAGTACCTTAGTACGTTTGATCTAACGTCTGGGTACTGGCAGATCGCCTTGACCGATGGGGCAAAAGAGAGGTCAGCATTCTCCACACCAGATGGGCACTACCAGTTCCGGGTTATGCCCTTTGGGATGAAGAATGCCCCTGCCACCTTCCAGAGGTTGGTCAACCAGGTCTTGGCTGGACTGGAGGATTTCAGTGCCGCCTACCTGGACGACATCGCAGTGTTCAGCGCCAGCTGGGAGGAACACTTGTGCCACCTCCAGGAAGTGTTGTTGGCCCTGCGCAGAGCAGGCCTCACAATCAAAGCCAGTAAGTGCCAGATTGGGCAGGGTTCAGTGGTGTACTTGGGGCACCAAGTAGGGAGCGGCAAGGTGGCCCCCCTGCAACCCAAGATTGATACCATCCTGGCATGGGCACCGCCCAAAACCCAGACTCAGGTGAGAGCCTTCTTGGGTCTCACGGGTTATTACAGGAGGTTTGTCAAGGATTATGGTAACATTGTGCACCCCTTGACTTCGCTGACTTCCAGGAAGCAGCCACGACTTGTGAACTGGACTGACGCCTGTCAGACGGCCTTTGACACCCTGAAAACTGCAATGTGCACAGCACCCATACTCCAGGCACCCGACTTTTCTAAAGAATTTGTTGTCCAGACGGACGCTTCAGAGCATGGCGTGGGGGCTGTTCTAGCTCAGGTGAATGAAGAGGGCCGAGACTTACCTGTAGCCTTCATCAGCAGGAGGTTACTCCCCAGGGAACAGAGGTGGAGTGCGATAGAGAGAGAAGCATTTGCTGTGGTCTGGGCACTGAAAAAGCTGAGACCCTACCTGTTTGGGACTCACTTCCGGGTGCAGACAGACCACAGGCCCCTCAGATGGTTGATGCAGATGAGGGGTGAGAATCCAAAGCTGTTGAGGTGGTCCATTTCCCTACAGGGGATGGACTTCACGGTGGAACACCGCCCTGGCACAGATCACGCCAATGCTGATGGTCTGTCCAGATTTTTCCGCCTTAGTGATGAGGACTCCCTAGGGTAAGGGTAGTTCTCCCCACATTTCAGCTGGAGGGGACACGTGTTAGACCTGGCATCATTGGCATGAGTCTCTCCTCCATTTTTTCTGTTTGCCTCCTCTGTTTACGATGTTTTTGCTGGTATATGCTTTGGGCACTGTGCCACTGCTGATCAGTGCCACAGTGCAAGTGCTCCCTATGTGAAATTGCTGTATTGATTGACTTCCATGTTTGGCTTATTTGGTTTACTATCAGTCCCTAGTAGAGTGCACCAGGAGTGCCAGGGCTTGTAAATACAAATGCTGCTAGTGGGCCTGCAGCACATGTTGTGCCACCCACAAGAGCGGCCTAGTAAAAGTATGTCTGAAGGTCTGCCATTGCCAGACCACGTGCAGTCTGACTGCCACGAGGACTGCGCAAGTACACCTACTTGCCAGTCCCTAAACCTTCCCTTAACTTCATGTTAGTCACCCCTATAGTAGGCCCACGGGCAGGGTGCATTGTAAGCATAAGGTAGGACAAGCCTGACAAGGTTGGCATGTCCTAATAGTGAATTACATCCATAGTCGTTTTTCACTATTGTAAGGTAGCCTGCTCTCCATCAGTTAGAATGGGCTGCCAGGATTATTAATGCTATAATCCTAGCGGGCTCGGGGAGCATGGTGCAATGTCGAGTTTGGTATCCCTGAACTCAGGGTTTAATAACGCATCCGTTTGTGTGGATGGTTTTTGGACTCTGTGTTTGAAAATAGCACTTTTAGAAAGTAGCTATTTTCTTGTCTAACTGTCTACCGGTCTCTGCTGGTTCTGGTGTGTGTGTGACAGGAGCTGGGTGGCTCCAGAGAGTCTGAATGAGTCAGTGTGGGATGAGTGGGGCATTTGCATTGAGAGTAGGGGAAGAGTAGCTCTTGATAGCCTGCCCTGCCTGATACAATGTTGGCTCCGCCCCCCTGCCAGGCGACTGATGACTCTGTGCTTGCCTGGGACTTCCCTGGCCCGCCTCCTGCCGGGCAGCTGATGGCCCTGCCCCTGCCAGTGACAATGCTGGCTCCGCTCCTGCTGAGCGGCTGAGGACTCTGCCCTGCCCAGTGAATAGGCCAGGTGCTCTGGCCTGGCAACACCCACAACAAACCCAGGATGGGGGGAATTTCCCCTGCATGGACAAAGGGATCAAAGCCAAAAAGGGGTATAAGAGAAGGACCCCTGAACCAAGAATTTAGATCACTTCTGACAAGGAAACCTGAACCAAGGACAAGAAGCCTGCTGATCTAAGGACTGCCTACCCCTTCTGCCAGAGTGCTGTTTGTTGGGGGAATCCTGCATTGCTTCTTTATTTTTGCCAAGGAACCAGGAGAGAGGAACTTTGTGTGTACTCTCACTCTTTGCTGAGAAAATCTCCAAGGGCTGGAAGAGTGCCAGTCTCCTGTTGAAGTCACAGGGCTAAAGGACTTCATCTGCTTAAAGTGCTATTTGCTGGGATTTGTGAATCCAGCACCTCTGAAAGAATCCAGCAATCTCGACGCCGACGGACGCCGCCGAATCCAGCTCGACATCGTGAGTAACGGCTCCAGTGTCCCGCTTCCTCGACGCCGGCCGCCGGGCCCGATCGACGCCAGCAGCAACGCCAGTGAGTAGTGAGTTCGGCTCCAGCTCCAAGTGACCCCGTGTCTGCACCGCCGCTGATCGCATCGACTTCGAGCCCTCTCGACGCCGTGAGCGCTGCTCACTCTTGCAACATCGACATCGACGACGCCGTATCCTGCTTCATCCCGTGAGCGCTGCTCCCGCCTGACTTCGGTCGACGCCGCTGCAGATCGCCCCGACTCCGAGGCCCGATCGACGCCGAAGACGCGACGCCGGACATCTCGACGCCGCTGATCATCGAGTGCTTCACTTTTCCAAGGTACTGTGTTGTTGGGGTCTGTGCGACTCCGGGCTCGACGTAGCGCTCCTCGCGGTCGACGCCGAACCTTTGGATTAACTTTGCCTCGACGTCGTGTGACTCCCGTGTGGGTTACATTGTTGCCAAGAACTGTGTTTTAGAGAAGAAGAGTTGCTTTTGATACTAAAGACTTTTGTGCTAAGAAGAAACCGTGCTTGAACTATTATTTTTCCTTCCAAGAGTATTTATTAAGACTGTGGTATATTTTTGTCGTTATTTGGTCTTGTGCTAAACCTTATATAAAAATACTTATTTTTATAATACTACTGTGTCGTGTCCATTTGTAGTGTATTCACTTTATTACTGTATGTGGTCATAAATGCTTAACGCACTGCCTCTGAGATAAGCCTGTCTGCTTTGCCAAGCTACCAAGGGGGTGAGCAGGGGTTATCTAAGTGTGTGATCTCCTTGCCCTGACTAGAAAAGGTGTGTCCCTATTTGTCAGAAGTGTATACCTCTGCCAACTAGAGACAGCCGCTTCTAACAGTCATTGGTAAGGGTTCTTCCTCTAAACCAGAGACTCTCTACAGTAGCTTCAAGAAAAACTGAATATGTTGCCTTTACTCTACTGATTTTTCCATTCTCTTTCCTTTCAAAAATGAACCCAAAATGCATGTTCTTGAAGCTGGGTGCGTGGTAATGACTCCCATAACTTTCTGTCATTTTTCTCACGGTTAAAGGCTTCCATCCATTTGCCACCAATGCTTCCTAAGGTCTTTGTATCAAAGTTCCTTTCCTTTCTGTAAAATTCATCATTGCGGCGCCCCTGCTTTTCACCAAGCCAAGACGGAACATCCACTTTGGTGTGAAATCCTCCTTTGAGGTGATAAGACTTAACTCACAGTGTGCTCTCAGAAGTGGTAGCTTTGAGAGGGAGCCGCGATTAATATTGATGATTTTCATCTGTCTGCTCCTGGTCCCCACCCCCCACAACCTTTCTTGAGCGAGAGGTAATTTCAGTGCTATGAGCTTCTGCTACCCCTCCTTCGATAGCTCAGTTGGTAGAGCGGAGGACTGTAGCATTAATTCGGGCATCCTTAGGTCGCTGGTTCAAATCCGGCTCGAAGGATTTTGTGGTTTCATTTCCATGTCTTTTGCTGTTAATCAACAATACCTTCCGTTGATTATGAAAAAGTCCCCGAGCTTCGATAAATACTGGAAAAGAAGCGTACTCTATCTGCTTTCAAAGGGAATTGATGACATAGTCATCGCTAGGGGAGGCGTGAAGAACAGTAAAGGAAACCTGCTGATCAAAACTGCTACCAAAGCATTGCATTAGTACATGTATGCCCTTGGCAGACTTCCAATTGCATTGCACCACGGTAGCTGCTTGGCAGCCAATCACACTGTGACTTGCCTTCAATTTGAGTGTCCACCGATGGGCAAGAGGGCATAGCCAATGGAATCATCCCCCGAAAGGCTGAGCAAGCTGGAAAGTAGACCAACAGTTTACACATTTGGGGAAATCCTGAGAAGTTTTGCATTCCAAACTGAGCAAATAAAAGCCCTGCCGGAGAATCGAACCCTGATTGCACTAAGTATATGCTCCATGAAGACAGCCCTCACGTAAGGCGTGGGCAATTTCATCCCTGACACTTTACATTCTAGTCTCAAATCGAGACTTTGCAGTCCGTGGGCTCCAGAGTCTCCTTGCATCCAGCAAAACTTTAGAGGGCAGTGGAGGGGATGTAGCTCAGTGGTAGAGCGCATGCTTCGCATGTATGAGGCCCCGGGTTCAATCCCCGGCATCTCCAGGAGTCGCTGTTCTGTATCTCGGCTTTTTCCAGAAGGCTAGCCTGCCACCTTGTGGAAAGTTGAGGTTTCTCAGGCAGTTGGGGGGTCAGAACCCCACTTAAATAGGTTGCATTGAAAAATATTGTTTGAAATAGGCATAGTTTCCACTTTTCAAGAAAATCTGAGAATTTTGCTTGCCAAAAGGAGGAAATAAATGCCCTCTCTGAGGAACGAACTCAGGACCTTCAGATTATGAGACTGACGCGCTGCCTACTGCGCTAAGAAGGCTGCACACAAGCATCTCTAAACAAGACTATAGACCAGGAAGATAATCCAGGTGCGAGGCTTAAGGATTTTCCTGACTGAGACTTTATGCTGCAGTGTCAAGTGGGTTGACTTGGCAGACACTTACATTCAGGGTTTCCATGCATACAGTAAAACTTGGCATACAAGGGGATGTAGCTCAGTGGTAGAGCGCATGCTTTGCATGTATGAGGCCCCGGGTTCAATCCCCGGCATCTCCAGACTTTTGCCATGCTTATCTTGGATTTTGGCAGAAAACTAGGCTGGCTGTCAGTATTAAGGAAGAGATATGTCATGCAACTGGGATACGAACCCCACTTAAACTGTGAGACGTGTGCCTTGGAAAACCCCATGAAATGGGGCTATCTCATTTTTGATGCTTATAGAACCAAAGAATCTTACTTGTTTAAGCCATCAAAGTGATGATTAATCTTGGCAATCTTAATACATTTAGGATAGAAATCGGTGGCAGCCATCTTGGTCATTGGTAAGGGTTCTTCCTCTAAACCAGAGACTCTCTACAGTAGCTTCAAGAAAAACTGAATATGTTGCCTTTACTCTACTGATTTTTCCATTCTCTTTCCTTTCAAAAATGAACCCAAAATGCATGTTCTTGAAGCTGGGTGCGTGGTAATGACTCCCATAACTTTCTGTCATTTTTCTCACGGTTAAAGGCTTCCATCCATTTGCCACCAATGCTTCCTAAGGTCTTTGTATCAAAGTTCCTTTCCTTTCTGTAAAATTCATCATTGCGGCGCCCCTGCTTTTCACCAAGCCAAGACGGAACATCCACTTTGGTGTGAAATCCTCCTTTGAGGTGATAAGACTTAACTCACAGTGTGCTCTCAGAAGTGGTAGCTTTGAGAGGGAGCCGCGATTAATATTGATGATTTTCATCTGTCTGCTCCTGGTCCCCACCCCCCACAACCTTTCTTGAGCGAGAGGTAATTTCAGTGCTATGAGCTTCTGCTACCCCTCCTTCGATAGCTCAGTTGGTAGAGCGGAGGACTGTAGCATTAATTCGGGCATCCTTAGGTCGCTGGTTCAAATCCGGCTCGAAGGATTTTGTGGTTTCATTTCCATGTCTTTTGCTGTTAATCAACAATACCTTCCGTTGATTATGAAAAAGTCCCCGAGCTTCGATAAATACTGGAAAAGAAGCGTACTCTATCTGCTTTCAAAGGGAATTGATGACATAGTCATCGCTAGGGGAGGCGTGAAGAACAGTAAAGGAAACCTGCTGATCAAAACTGCTACCAAAGCATTGCATTAGTACATGTATGCCCTTGGCAGACTTCCAATTGCATTGCACCACGGTAGCTGCTTGGCAGCCAATCACACTGTGACTTGCCTTCAATTTGAGTGTCCACCGATGGGCAAGAGGGCATAGCCAATGGAATCATCCCCCGAAAGGCTGAGCAAGCTAGAAAGTAGACCAACAGTTTACACATTTGGGGAAATCCTGAGAAGTTTTGCATTCCAAACTGAGCAAATAAAAGCCCTGCCGGAGAATCGAACCCTGATTGCACTAAGTATATGCTCCATGAAGACAGCCCTCACGTAAGGCGTGGGCAATTTCATGCCTGACACTTTACATTCTAGTCTCAAATCGAGACTTTGCAGTCCGTGGGCTCCAGAGTCTCCTTGCATCCAGCAAAACTTTAGAGGGCAGTGGAGGGGATGTAGCTCAGTGGTAGAGCGCATGCTTCGCATGTATGAGGCCCCGGGTTCAATCCCCGGCATCTCCAGGAGTCGCTGTTCTGTATCTCGGCTTTTTCCAGAAGGCTAGCCTGCCACCTTGTGGAAAGTTGAGGTTTCTCAGGCAGTTGGGGGGTCAGAACCCCACTTAAATAGGTTGCATTGAAAAATATTGTTTGAAATAGGCATAGTTTCCACTTTTCAAGAAAATCTGAGAATTTTGCTTGCCAAAAGGAGGAAATAAATGCCCTCTCTGAGGATCAAACTCAGGACCTTCAGATTATGAGACTGACGCGCTGCCTACTGCGCTAAGAAGGCTGCACACAAGCATCTCTAAACAAGACTATAGACCAGGAAGATAATCCAGGTGCGAGGCTTAAGGATTTTCCTGACTGAGACTTTATGCTGCAGTGTCAAGTGGGTTGACTTGGCAGACACTTACATTCAGGGTTTCCATGCATACAGTAAAACTTGGCATACAAGGGGATGTAGCTCAGTGGTAGAGCGCATGCTTTGCATGTATGAGGCCCCGGGTTCAATCCCCGGCATCTCCAGACTTTTGCCATGCTTATCTTGGATTTTGGCAGAAAACTAGGCTGGCTGTCAGTATTAAGGAAGAGATATGTCATGCAACTGGGATACGAACCCCACTTAAACTGTGAGACGTGTGCCTTGGAAAACCCCATGAAATGGGGCTATCTCATTTTTGATGCTTATAGAACCAAAGAATCTTACTTGTTTAAGCCATCAAAGTGATGATTAATCTTGGCAATCTTAATACATTTAGGATAGAAATCTGTGGCAGCCATCTTGGTCATTGGTAAGGGTTCTTCCTCTAAACCAGAGACTCTCTACAGTAGCTTCAAGAAAAACTGAATATGTTGCCTTTACTCTACTGATTTTTCCATTCTCTTTCCTTTCAAAAATGAACCCAAAATGCATGTTCTTGAAGCTGGGTGCGTGGTAATGACTCCCATAACTTTCTGTCATTTTTCTCACGGTTAAAGGCTTCCATCCATTTGCCACCAATGCTTCCTAAGGTCTTTGTATCAAAGTTCCTTTCCTTTCTGTAAAATTCATCATTGCGGCTCCCCTGCTTTTCACCAAGCCAAGACGGAACATCCACTTTGGTGTGAAATCCTCCTTTGAGGTGATAAGACGTAACTCACAGTGTGCTCTCAGAAGTGGTAGCTTTGAGAGGGAGCCGCGATTAATATTGATGATTTTCATCTGTCTGCTCCTGGTCCCCACCCCCCACAACCTTTCTTGAGCGAGAGGTAATTTCAGTGCTATGAGCTTCTGCTACCCCTCCTTCGATAGCTCAGTTGGTAGAGTGGAGGACTGTAGCATTAATTCGGGCATCCTTAGGTCGCTGGTTCAAATCCGGCTCGAAGGATTTTGTGGTTTCATTTCCATGTCTTTTGCTGTTAATCAACAATACCTTCCGTTGATTATGAAAAAGTCCCCGAGCTTCGATAAATACTGGAAAAGAAGCGTACTCTATCTGCTTTCAAAGGGAATTGATGACATAGTCATCGCTAGGGGAGGCGTGAAGAACAGTAAAGGAAACCTGCTGATCAAAACTGCTACCAAAGCATTGCATTAGTACATGTATGCCCTTGGCAGACTTCCAATTGCATTGCACCACGGTAGCTGCTTGGCAGCCAATCACACTGTGACTTGCCTTCAATTTGAGTGTCCACCGATGGGCAAGAGGGCATAGCCAATGGAATCATCCCCCGAAAGGCTGAGCAAGCTGGAAAGTAGACCAACAGTTTACACATTTGGGGAAATCCTGAGAAGTTTTGCATTCCAAACTGAGCAAATAAAAGCCCTGCCGGAGAATCGAACCCTGATTGCACTAAGTATATGCTCCATGAAGACAGCCCTCACGTAAGGCGTGGGCAATTTCATCCCTGACACTTTACATTCTAGTCTCAAATCGAGACTTTGCAGTCCGTGGGCTCCAGAGTCTCCTTGCATCCAGCAAAACTTTAGAGGGCAGTGGAGGGGATGTAGCTCAGTGGTAGAGCGCATGCTTCGCATGTATGAGGCCCCGGGTTCAATCCCCGGCATCTCCAGGAGTCGCTGTTCTGTATCTCGGCTTTTTCCAGAAGGCTAGCCTGCCACCTTGTGGAAAGTTGAGGTTTCTCAGGCAGTGGGGGGTCAGAACCCCACTTAAATAGGTTGCATTGAAAAATATTGTTTGAAATAGGCATAGTTTCCACTTTTCAAGAAAATCTGAGAATTTTGCTTGCCAAAAGGAGGAAATAAATGCCCTCTCTGAGGAACGAACTCAGGACCTTCAGATTATGAGACTGACGCGCTGCCTACTGCGCTAAGAAGGCTGCACACAAGCATCTCTAAACAAGACTATAGACCAGGAAGATAATCCAGGTGCGAGGCTTAAGGATTTTCCTGACTGAGACTTTATGCTGCAGTGTCAAGTGGGTTGACTTGGCAGACACTTACATTCAGGGTTTCCATGCATACAGTAAAACTTGGCATACAAGGGGATGTAGCTCAGTGGTAGAGCGCATGCTTTGCATGTATGAGGCCCCGGGTTCAATCCCCGGCATCTCCAGACTTTTGCCATGCTTATCTTGGATTTTGGCAGAAAACTAGGCTGGCTGTCAGTATTAAGGAAGAGATATGTCATGCAACTGGGATACGAACCCCACTTAAACTGTGAGACGTGTGCCTTGGAAAACCCCATGAAATGGGGCTATCTCATTTTTGATGCTTATAGAACCAAAGAATCTTACTTGTTTAAGCCATCAAAGTGATGATTAATCTTGGCAATCTTAATACATTTAGGATAGAAATCGGTGGCAGCCATCTTGGTCATTGGTAAGGGTTCTTCCTCTAAACCAGAGACTCTCTACAGTAGCTTCAAGAAAAACTGAATATGTTGCCTTTACTCTACTGATTTTTCCATTCTCTTTCCTTTCAAAAATGAACCCAAAATGCATGTTCTTGAAGCTGGGTGCGTGGTAATGACTCCCATAACTTTCTGTCATTTTTCTCACGGTTAAAGGCTTCCATCCATTTGCCACCAATGCTTCCTAAGGTCTTTGTATCAAAGTTCCTTTCCTTTCTGTAAAATTCATCATTGCGGCGCCCCTGCTTTTCACCAAGCCAAGACGGAACATCCACTTTGGTGTGAAATCCTCCTTTGAGGTGATAAGACTTAACTCACAGTGTGCTCTCAGAAGTGGTAGCTTTGAGAGGGAGCCGCGATTAATATTGATGATTTTCATCTGTCTGCTCCTGGTCCCCACCCCCCACAACCTTTCTTGAGCGAGAGGTAATTTCAGTGCTATGAGCTTCTGCTACCCCTCCTTCGATAGCTCAGTTGGTAGAGCGGAGGACTGTAGCATTAATTCGGGCATCCTTAGGTCGCTGGTTCAAATCCGGCTCGAAGGATTTTGTGGTTTCATTTCCATGTCTTTTGCTGTTAATCAACAATACCTTCCGTTGATTATGAAAAAGTCCCCGAGCTTCGATAAATACTGGAAAAGAAGCGTACTCTATCTGCTTTCAAAGGGAATTGATGACATAGTCATCGCTAGGGGAGGCGTGAAGAACAGTAAAGGAAACCTGCTGATCAAAACTGCTACCAAAGCATTGCATTAGTACATGTATGCCCTTGGCAGACTTCCAATTGCATTGCACCACGGTAGCTGCTTGGCAGCCAATCACACTGTGACTTGCCTTCAATTTGAGTGTCCACCGATGGGCAAGAGGGCATAGCCAATGGAATCATCCCCCGAAAGGCTGAGCAAGCTGGAAAGTAGACCAACAGTTTACACATTTGGGGAAATCCTGAGAAGTTTTGCATTCCAAACTGAGCAAATAAAAGCCCTGCCGGAGAATCGAACCCTGATTGCACTAAGTATATGCTCCATGAAGACAGCCCTCACGTAAGGCGTGGGCAATTTCATCCCTGACACTTTACATTCTAGTCTCAAATCGAGACTTTGCAGTCCGTGGGCTCCAGAGTCTCCTTGCATCCAGCAAAACTTTAGAGGGCAGTGGAGGGGATGTAGCTCAGTGGTAGAGCGCATGCTTCGCATGTATGAGGCCCCGGGTTCAATCCCCGGCATCTCCAGGAGTCGCTGTTCTGTATCTCGGCTTTTTCCAGAAGGCTAGCCTGCCACCTTGTGGAAAGTTGAGGTTTCTCAGGCAGTTGGGGGGTCAGAACCCCACTTAAATAGGTTGCATTGAAAAATATTGTTTGAAATAGGCATAGTTTCCACTTTTCAAGAAAATCTGAGAATTTTGCTTGCCAAAAGGAGGAAATAAATGCCCTCTCTGAGGAACGAACTCAGGACCTTCAGATTATGAGACTGACGCGCTGCCTACTGCGCTAAGAAGGCTGCACACAAGCATCTCTAAACAAGACTATAGACCAGGAAGATAATCCAGGTGCGAGGCTTAAGGATTTTCCTGACTGAGACTTTATGCTGCAGTGTCAAGTGGGTTGACTTGGCAGACACTTACATTCAGGGTTTCCATGCATACAGTAAAACTTGGCATACAAGGGGATGTAGCTCAGTGGTAGAGCGCATGCTTTGCATGTATGAGGCCCCGGGTTCAATCCCCGGCATCTCCAGACTTTTGCCATGCTTATCTTGGATTTTGGCAGAAAACTAGGCTGGCTGTCAGTATTAAGGAAGAGATATGTCATGCAACTGGGATACGAACCCCACTTAAACTGTGAGACGTGTGCCTTGGAAAACCCCATGAAATGGGGCTATCTCATTTTTGATGCTTATAGAACCAAAGAATCTTACTTGTTTAAGCCATCAAAGTGATGATTAATCTTGGCAATCTTAATACATTTAGGATAGAAATCGGTGGCAGCCATCTTGGTCATTGGTAAGGGTTCTTCCTCTAAACCAGAGACTCTCTACAGTAGCTTCAAGAAAAACTGAATATGTTGCCTTTACTCTACTGATTTTTCCATTCTCTTTCCTTTCAAAAATGAACCCAAAATGCATGTTCTTGAAGCTGGGTGCGTGGTAATGACTCCCATAACTTTCTGTCATTTTTCTCACGGTTAAAGGCTTCCATCCATTTGCCACCAATGCTTCCTAAGGTCTTTGTATCAAAGTTCCTTTCCTTTCTGTAAAATTCATCATTGCGGCGCCCCTGCTTTTCACCAAGCCAAGACGGAACATCCACTTTGGTGTGAAATCCTCCTTTGAGGTGATAAGACTTAACTCACAGTGTGCTCTCAGAAGTGGTAGCTTTGAGAGGGAGCCGCGATTAATATTGATGATTTTCATCTGTCTGCTCCTGGTCCCCACCCCCCACAACCTTTCTTGAGCGAGAGGTAATTTCAGTGCTATGAGCTTCTGCTACCCCTCCTTCGATAGCTCAGTTGGTAGAGCGGAGGACTGTAGCATTAATTCGGGCATCCTTAGGTCGCTGGTTCAAATCCGGCTCGAAGGATTTTGTGGTTTCATTTCCATGTCTTTTGCTGTTAATCAACAATACCTTCCGTTGATTATGAAAAAGTCCCCGAGCTTCGATAAATACTGGAAAAGAAGCGTACTCTATCTGCTTTCAAAGGGAATTGATGACATAGTCATCGCTAGGGGAGGCGTGAAGAACAGTAAAGGAAACCTGCTGATCAAAACTGCTACCAAAGCATTGCATTAGTACATGTATGCCCTTGGCAGACTTCCAATTGCATTGCACCACGGTAGCTGCTTGGCAGCCAATCACACTGTGACTTGCCTTCAATTTGAGTGTCCACCGATGGGCAAGAGGGCATAGCCAATGGAATCATCCCCCGAAAGGCTGAGCAAGCTAGAAAGTAGACCAACAGTTTACACATTTGGGGAAATCCTGAGAAGTTTTGCATTCCAAACTGAGCAAATAAAAGCCCTGCCGGAGAATCGAACCCTGATTGCACTAAGTATATGCTCCATGAAGACAGCCCTCACGTAAGGCGTGGGCAATTTCATGCCTGACACTTTACATTCTAGTCTCAAATCGAGACTTTGCAGTCCGTGGGCTCCAGAGTCTCCTTGCATCCAGCAAAACTTTAGAGGGCAGTGGAGGGGATGTAGCTCAGTGGTAGAGCGCATGCTTCGCATGTATGAGGCCCCGGGTTCAATCCCCGGCATCTCCAGGAGTCGCTGTTCTGTATCTCGGCTTTTTCCAGAAGGCTAGCCTGCCACCTTGTGGAAAGTTGAGGTTTCTCAGGCAGTTGGGGGGTCAGAACCCCACTTAAATAGGTTGCATTGAAAAATATTGTTTGAAATAGGCATAGTTTCCACTTTTCAAGAAAATCTGAGAATTTTGCTTGCCAAAAGGAGGAAATAAATGCCCTCTCTGAGGATCAAACTCAGGACCTTCAGATTATGAGACTGACGCGCTGCCTACTGCGCTAAGAAGGCTGCACACAAGCATCTCTAAACAAGACTATAGACCAGGAAGATAATCCAGGTGCGAGGCTTAAGGATTTTCCTGACTGAGACTTTATGCTGCAGTGTCAAGTGGGTTGACTTGGCAGACACTTACATTCAGGGTTTCCATGCATACAGTAAAACTTGGCATACAAGGGGATGTAGCTCAGTGGTAGAGCGCATGCTTTGCATGTATGAGGCCCCGGGTTCAATCCCCGGCATCTCCAGACTTTTGCCATGCTTATCTTGGATTTTGGCAGAAAACTAGGCTGGCTGTCAGTATTAAGGAAGAGATATGTCATGCAACTGGGATACGAACCCCACTTAAACTGTGAGACGTGTGCCTTGGAAAACCCCATGAAATGGGGCTATCTCATTTTTGATGCTTATAGAACCAAAGAATCTTACTTGTTTAAGCCATCAAAGTGATGATTAATCTTGGCAATCTTAATACATTTAGGATAGAAATCTGTGGCAGCCATCTTGGTCATTGGTAAGGGTTCTTCCTCTAAACCAGAGACTCTCTACAGTAGCTTCAAGAAAAACTGAATATGTTGCCTTTACTCTACTGATTTTTCCATTCTCTTTCCTTTCAAAAATGAACCCAAAATGCATGTTCTTGAAGCTGGGTGCGTGGTAATGACTCCCATAACTTTCTGTCATTTTTCTCACGGTTAAAGGCTTCCATCCATTTGCCACCAATGCTTCCTAAGGTCTTTGTATCAAAGTTCCTTTCCTTTCTGTAAAATTCATCATTGCGGCTCCCCTGCTTTTCACCAAGCCAAGACGGAACATCCACTTTGGTGTGAAATCCTCCTTTGAGGTGATAAGACGTAACTCACAGTGTGCTCTCAGAAGTGGTAGCTTTGAGAGGGAGCCGCGATTAATATTGATGATTTTCATCTGTCTGCTCCTGGTCCCCACCCCCCACAACCTTTCTTGAGCGAGAGGTAATTTCAGTGCTATGAGCTTCTGCTACCCCTCCTTCGATAGCTCAGTTGGTAGAGTGGAGGACTGTAGCATTAATTCGGGCATCCTTAGGTCGCTGGTTCAAATCCGGCTCGAAGGATTTTGTGGTTTCATTTCCATGTCTTTTGCTGTTAATCAACAATACCTTCCGTTGATTATGAAAAAGTCCCCGAGCTTCGATAAATACTGGAAAAGAAGCGTACTCTATCTGCTTTCAAAGGGAATTGATGACATAGTCATCGCTAGGGGAGGCGTGAAGAACAGTAAAGGAAACCTGCTGATCAAAACTGCTACCAAAGCATTGCATTAGTACATGTATGCCCTTGGCAGACTTCCAATTGCATTGCACCACGGTAGCTGCTTGGCAGCCAATCACACTGTGACTTGCCTTCAATTTGAGTGTCCACCGATGGGCAAGAGGGCATAGCCAATGGAATCATCCCCCGAAAGGCTGAGCAAGCTGGAAAGTAGACCAACAGTTTACACATTTGGGGAAATCCTGAGAAGTTTTGCATTCCAAACTGAGCAAATAAAAGCCCTGCCGGAGAATCGAACCCTGATTGCACTAAGTATATGCTCCATGAAGACAGCCCTCACGTAAGGCGTGGGCAATTTCATCCCTGACACTTTACATTCTAGTCTCAAATCGAGACTTTGCAGTCCGTGGGCTCCAGAGTCTCCTTGCATCCAGCAAAACTTTAGAGGGCAGTGGAGGGGATGTAGCTCAGTGGTAGAGCGCATGCTTCGCATGTATGAGGCCCCGGGTTCAATCCCCGGCATCTCCAGGAGTCGCTGTTCTGTATCTCGGCTTTTTCCAGAAGGCTAGCCTGCCACCTTGTGGAAAGTTGAGGTTTCTCAGGCAGTGGGGGGTCAGAACCCCACTTAAATAGGTTGCATTGAAAAATATTGTTTGAAATAGGCATAGTTTCCACTTTTCAAGAAAATCTGAGAATTTTGCTTGCCAAAAGGAGGAAATAAATGCCCTCTCTGAGGAACGAACTCAGGACCTTCAGATTATGAGACTGACGCGCTGCCTACTGCGCTAAGAAGGCTGCACACAAGCATCTCTAAACAAGACTATAGACCAGGAAGATAATCCAGGTGCGAGGCTTAAGGATTTTCCTGACTGAGACTTTATGCTGCAGTGTCAAGTGGGTTGACTTGGCAGACACTTACATTCAGGGTTTCCATGCATACAGTAAAACTTGGCATACAAGGGGATGTAGCTCAGTGGTAGAGCGCATGCTTTGCATGTATGAGGCCCCGGGTTCAATCCCCGGCATCTCCAGACTTTTGCCATGCTTATCTTGGATTTTGGCAGAAAACTAGGCTGGCTGTCAGTATTAAGGAAGAGATATGTCATGCAACTGGGATACGAACCCCACTTAAACTGTGAGACGTGTGCCTTGGAAAACCCCATGAAATGGGGCTATCTCATTTTTGATGCTTATAGAACCAAAGAATCTTACTTGTTTAAGCCATCAAAGTGATGATTAATCTTGGCAATCTTAATACATTTAGGATAGAAATCGGTGGCAGCCATCTTGGTCATTGGTAAGGGTTCTTCCTCTAAACCAGAGACTCTCTACAGTAGCTTCAAGAAAAACTGAATATGTTGCCTTTACTCTACTGATTTTTCCATTCTCTTTCCTTTCAAAAATGAACCCAAAATGCATGTTCTTGAAGCTGGGTGCGTGGTAATGACTCCCATAACTTTCTGTCATTTTTCTCACGGTTAAAGGCTTCCATCCATTTGCCACCAATGCTTCCTAAGGTCTTTGTATCAAAGTTCCTTTCCTTTCTGTAAAATTCATCATTGCGGCGCCCCTGCTTTTCACCAAGCCAAGACGGAACATCCACTTTGGTGTGAAATCCTCCTTTGAGGTGATAAGACTTAACTCACAGTGTGCTCTCAGAAGTGGTAGCTTTGAGAGGGAGCCGCGATTAATATTGATGATTTTCATCTGTCTGCTCCTGGTCCCCACCCCCCACAACCTTTCTTGAGCGAGAGGTAATTTCAGTGCTATGAGCTTCTGCTACCCCTCCTTCGATAGCTCAGTTGGTAGAGCGGAGGACTGTAGCATTAATTCGGGCATCCTTAGGTCGCTGGTTCAAATCCGGCTCGAAGGATTTTGTGGTTTCATTTCCATGTCTTTTGCTGTTAATCAACAATACCTTCCGTTGATTATGAAAAAGTCCCCGAGCTTCGATAAATACTGGAAAAGAAGCGTACTCTATCTGCTTTCAAAGGGAATTGATGACATAGTCATCGCTAGGGGAGGCGTGAAGAACAGTAAAGGAAACCTGCTGATCAAAACTGCTACCAAAGCATTGCATTAGTACATGTATGCCCTTGGCAGACTTCCAATTGCATTGCACCACGGTAGCTGCTTGGCAGCCAATCACACTGTGACTTGCCTTCAATTTGAGTGTCCACCGATGGGCAAGAGGGCATAGCCAATGGAATCATCCCCCGAAAGGCTGAGCAAGCTAGAAAGTAGACCAACAGTTTACACATTTGGGGAAATCCTGAGAAGTTTTGCATTCCAAACTGAGCAAATAAAAGCCCTGCCGGAGAATCGAACCCTGATTGCACTAAGTATATGCTCCATGAAGACAGCCCTCACGTAAGGCGTGGGCAATTTCATGCCTGACACTTTACATTCTAGTCTCAAATCGAGACTTTGCAGTCCGTGGGCTCCAGAGTCTCCTTGCATCCAGCAAAACTTTAGAGGGCAGTGGAGGGGATGTAGCTCAGTGGTAGAGCGCATGCTTCGCATGTATGAGGCCCCGGGTTCAATCCCCGGCATCTCCAGGAGTCGCTGTTCTGTATCTCGGCTTTTTCCAGAAGGCTAGCCTGCCACCTTGTGGAAAGTTGAGGTTTCTCAGGCAGTTGGGGGGTCAGAACCCCACTTAAATAGGTTGCATTGAAAAATATTGTTTGAAATAGGCATAGTTTCCACTTTTCAAGAAAATCTGAGAATTTTGCTTGCCAAAAGGAGGAAATAAATGCCCTCTCTGAGGATCGAACTCAGGACCTTCAGATTATGAGACTGACGCGCTGCCTACTGCGCTAAGAAGGCTGCACACAAGCATCTCTAAACAAGACTATAGACCAGGAAGATAATCCAGGTGCGAGGCTTAAGGATTTTCCTGACTGAGACTTTATGCTGCAGTGTCAAGTGGGTTGACTTGGCAGACACTTACATTCAGGGTTTCCATGCATACAGTAAAACTTGGCATACAAGGGGATGTAGCTCAGTGGTAGAGCGCATGCTTTGCATGTATGAGGCCCCGGGTTCAATCCCCGGCATCTCCAGACTTTTGCCATGCTTATCTTGGATTTTGGCAGAAAACTAGGCTGGCTGTCAGTATTAAGGAAGAGATATGTCATGCAACTGGGATACGAACCCCACTTAAACTGTGAGACGTGTGCCTTGGAAAACCCCATGAAATGGGGCTATCTCATTTTTGATGCTTATAGAACCAAAGAATCTTACTTGTTTAAGCCATCAAAGTGATGATTAATCTTGGCAATCTTAATACATTTAGGATAGAAATCTGTGGCAGCCATCTTGGTCATTGGTAAGGGTTCTTCCTCTAAACCAGAGACTCTCTACAGTAGCTTCAAGAAAAACTGAATATGTTGCCTTTACTCTACTGATTTTTCCATTCTCTTTCCTTTCAAAAATGAACCCAAAATGCATGTTCTTGAAGCTGGGTGCGTGGTAATGACTCCCATAACTTTCTGTCATTTTTCTCACGGTTAAAGGCTTCCATCCATTTGCCACCAATGCTTCCTAAGGTCTTTGTATCAAAGTTCCTTTCCTTTCTGTAAAATTCATCATTGCGGCTCCCCTGCTTTTCACCAAGCCAAGACGGAACATCCACTTTGGTGTGAAATCCTCCTTTGAGGTGATAAGACGTAACTCACAGTGTGCTCTCAGAAGTGGTAGCTTTGAGAGGGAGCCGCGATTAATATTGATGATTTTCATCTGTCTGCTCCTGGTCCCCACCCCCCACAACCTTTCTTGAGCGAGAGGTAATTTCAGTGCTATGAGCTTCTGCTACCCCTCCTTCGATAGCTCAGTTGGTAGAGTGGAGGACTGTAGCATTAATTCGGGCATCCTTAGGTCGCTGGTTCAAATCCGGCTCGAAGGATTTTGTGGTTTCATTTCCATGTCTTTTGCTGTTAATCAACAATACCTTCCGTTGATTATGAAAAAGTCCCCGAGCTTCGATAAATACTGGAAAAGAAGCGTACTCTATCTGCTTTCAAAGGGAATTGATGACATAGTCATCGCTAGGGGAGGCGTGAAGAACAGTAATGGAAACCTGCTGATCAAAACTGCTACCAAAGCATTGCATTAGTACATGTATGCCCTTGGCAGACTTCCAATTGCATTGCACCACGGTAGCTGCTTGGCAGCCAATCACACTGTGATTTGCCTTCAATTTGAGTGTCCACCGATGGGCAAGAGGGCATAGCCAATGGAATCATCCCCCGAAAGGCTGAGCAAGCTGGAAAGTAGACCAACAGTTTACACATTTGGGGAAATCCTGAGAAGTTTTGCATTCCAAACTGAGCAAATAAAAGCCCTGCCGGAGAATCGAACCCTGATTGCACTAAGTATATGCTCCATGAAGACAGCCCTCACGTAAGGCGTGGGCAATTTCATGCCTGACACTTTACATTCTAGTCTCAAATCGAGACTTTGCAGTCCGTGGGCTCCAGAGTCTCCTTGCATCCAGCAAAACTTTAGAGGGCAGTGGAGGGGATGTAGCTCAGTGGTAGAGCGCATGCTTCGCTTGTATGAGGCCCCGGGTTCAATCCCCGGCATCTCCAGGAGTCGCTGTTCTGTATCTCGGCTTTTTCCAGAAGGCTAGCCTGCCACCTTGTGGAAAGTTGAGGTTTCTCAGGCAGTTGGGGGGTCAGAACCCCACTTAAATAGGTTGCATTGAAAAATATTGTTTGAAATAGGCATAGTTTCCACTTTTCAAGAAAATCTGAGAATTTTGCTTGCCAAAAGGAGGAAATAAATGCCCTCTCTGAGGATCGAACTCAGGACCTTCAGATTATGAGACTGACGCGCTGCCTACTGCGCTAAGAAGGCTGCACACAAGCATCTCTAAACAAGACTATAGACCAGGAAGATAATCCAGGTGCGAGGCTTAAGGATTTTCCTGACTGAGACTTTATGCTGCAGTGTCAAGTGGGTTGACTTGGCAGACACTTACATTCAGGGTTTCCATGCATACAGTAAAACTTGGCATACAAGGGGATGTAGCTCAGTGGTAGAGCGCATGCTTTGCATGTATGAGGCCCCGGGTTCAATCCCCGGCATCTCCAGACTTTTGCCATGCTTATCTTGGATTTTGGCAGAAAACTAGGCTGGCTGTCAGTATTAAGGAAGAGATATGTCATGCAACTGGGATACGAACCCCACTTAAACTGTGAGACGTGTGCCTTGGAAAACCCCATGAAATGGGGCTATCTCATTTTTGATGCTTATAGAACCAAAGAATCTTACTTGTTTAAGCCATCAAAGTGATGATTAATCTTGGCAATCTTAATACATTTAGGATAGAAATCTGTGGCAGCCATCTTGGTCATTGGTAAGGGTTCTTCCTCTAAACCAGAGACTCTCTACAGTAGCTTCAAGAAAAACTGAATATGTTGCCTTTACTCTACTGATTTTTCCATTCTCTTTCCTTTCAAAAATGAACCCAAAATGCATGTTCTTGAAGCTGGGTGCGTGGTAATGACTCCCATAACTTTCTGTCATTTTTCTCACGGTTAAAGGCTTCCATCCATTTGCCACCAATGCTTCCTAAGGTCTTTGTATCAAAGTTCCTTTCCTTTCTGTAAAATTCATCATTGCGGCGCCCCTGCTTTTCACCAAGCCAAGACGGAACATCCACTTTGGTGTGAAATCCTCCTTTGAGGTGATAAGACGTAACTCACAGTGTGCTCTCAGAAGTGGTAGCTTTGAGAGGGAGCCGCGATTAATATTGATGATTTTCATCTGTCTGCTCCTGGTCCCCACCCCCCACAACCTTTCTTGAGCGAGAGGTAATTTCAGTGCTATGAGCTTCTGCTACCCCTCCTTCGATAGCTCAGTTGGTAGAGTGGAGGACTGTAGCATTAATTCGGGCATCCTTAGGTCGCTGGTTCAAATCCGGCTCGAAGGATTTTGTGGTTTCATTTCCATGTCTTTTGCTGTTAATCAACAATACCTTCCGTTGATTATGAAAAAGTCCCCGAGCTTCGATAAATACTGGAAAAGAAGCGTACTCTATCTGCTTTCAAAGGGTATTGATGACATAGTCATCGCTAGGGGAGGCGTGAAGAACAGTAAAGGAAACCTGCTGATCAAAACTGCTACCAAAGCATTGCATTAGTACATGTATGCCCTTGGCAGACTTCCAATTGCATTGCACCACGGTAGCTGCTTGGCAGCCAATCACACTGTGACTTGCCTTCAATTTGAGTGTCCACCGATGGGCAAGAGGGCATAGCCAATGGAATCATCCCCCGAAAGGCTGAGCAAGCTGGAAAGTAGACCAACAGTTTACACATTTGGGGAAATCCTGAGAAGTTTTGCATTCCAAACTGAGCAAATAAAAGCCCTGCCGGAGAATCGAACCCTGATTGCACTAAGTATATGCTCCATGAAGACAGCCCTCACGTAAGGCGTGGGCAATTTCATCCCTGACACTTTACATTCTAGTCTCAAATCGAGACTTTGCAGTCCGTGGGCTCCAGAGTCTCCTTGCATCCAGCAAAACTTTAGAGGGCAGTGGAGGGGATGTAGCTCAGTGGTAGAGCGCATGCTTCGCATGTATGAGGCCCCGGGTTCAATCCCCGGCATCTCCAGGAGTCGCTGTTCTGTATCTCGGCTTTTTCCAGAAGGCTAGCCTGCCACCTTGTGGAAAGTTGAGGTTTCTCAGGCAGTTGGGGGGTCAGAACCCCACTTAAATAGGTTGCATTGAAAAATATTGTTTGAAATAGGCATAGTTTCCACTTTTCAAGAAAATCTGAGAATTTTGCTTGCCAAAAGGAGGAAATAAATGCCCTCTCTGAGGAACGAACTCAGGACCTTCAGATTATGAGACTGACGCGCTGCCTACTGCGCTAAGAAGGCTGCACACAAGCATCTCTAAACAAGACTATAGACCAGGAAGATAATCCAGGTGCGAGGCTTAAGGATTTTCCTGACTGAGACTTTATGCTGCAGTGTCAAGTGGGTTTGATGAAGCAAAGCTTCGCATATTTTGCGGCTTGCCGAAATCAAGAACCTCGTTTATGTGTAATAAGGTAACAAAAGTGTATGTTTTACTAACATTTATTTTGTTTAGGTAAAGTTCCCGAAGCTTGCCTATGTGTATTTCTAATGAATTAATCCGTGTCCCTAAAAATGGCCGCCGCTTGTATTTTAGTTACTGCGCATGCGTCAGCCACACTCACGTGTCCTGACGCGTCTGCAGAAGTGGAGGGAAAGTTATGCGCATGCGTAATTCATAGCTGTGCTTATCATGTGGTACTGCTCGTGCCACTGCTCTTGTGTCCGTATCAATGTAGCTAACATTTAGATGCAATAAGTTTATTTCTTGATGATGAGTTAAAAGTACAAACCCTGTGATGTGTTTTCATAATGACATTATTATGTATTAATTTGTTTTCGCTTACTTTTCATGTACCGCGGGAAATGGGGGTCTGAGTGAGAGGAGAGCCATATTGGAGGTCCCTTCTGCGCCTGTGCGACATTCGGCAGCACGAGGGACCTTGGCTGATGGAACATAGCCAGTTGGCAGTGATGGGCGAGATGCTCCTGAGAAAGTCACCTCTGCCCTGCGAGAACAGCGAATGTTGCTCCTCATATGATACAATGTTAAATTGTCATTGTGTTTCTGCACAGTTTCTCCTGGGAACCCCAAACCTGCTAGGCGGTACCCAAATATGTTAATGAAGGCTTCAAATCGTGTATTGTGATTGGTGTGTTACCCAAACGCTACCTTAGGACCAATCGAAATTGAGGGATTCTGACACTTTGCAACATTGGGGGGTGGTACACTGTCCCCAAACTGTATATCTACCCTGGGTTCACCTAGTGAACCGTCCGACTTGTCTGGTTTAGCTGACCTGTCACTGACCCAACGCACTCAATAGGTGACTGAAGATACAGAGCGCTGCGAAGCACTCTGTCCGAATTTGACCATAGACTGAGGTTCTACTGAACCTTAAAGTGCTGGCAAAGCACTTAGCTGGGAGTTCGCTGACCCAATCGGGGTCTTGATCGATAGCTGCAGAGCGGGTGGAGCGCAGGCGTTGCTTCCGAACTGTGGGTTCCGGTCCTGTCCTGAAGAGGGTCCTGTCCTGAGGGTTTGCTGTCCTGTCCTGAGGGTCCTGTCCTGATTCCTATTCTGAGGGTATCCTGTCCTATCCTGGGTGTCCATTCTGCACCTGCTGTCCTTTGAGGGGTATCCTTCCTTGAGGGTTTCCTGTCCTTAACTGACCCGTGGCCAGGGTTTGGTTTCCACACCTTTCTAGGTAAATATTGCTCTGAACCTCTTGAAATTCTTGCACCTTCTGAATTTCTAACTTTTGCTTTAATAAAGTTCAACATTGCATATGTTATATTTTCCATGCCTTTCCGCAACTATTGAAAGTCATTTATAATTTTTGCAAAGTTATTCCTATGCCTTCTCATTTGTTAGAAATTATATTTTGCATAGCAGTGTGTCATTTCCTGATATGGTCTAGAACTTCGTTGCCTAGATTGTTCAAAGGCCCCTTCACCTTAAGTGAAGCGTGTTATTCATTATAAGCTCTCCTATAGTCACCCACACTTAGTCTATCCCTGTCTAGATAATACTGACTTGCATAGTATTTTCTCGCTACATTTTATTAGTACCTTGATGATTACTCTGTCATTATTTCTTCATGCTTATGTGATTTACGTTATCTTGGTTATTGATTGCCTTATTTTACTGTACCTCATGCAAGAAAATATTGAACTTTAGATAAACATTTTAAAACTTCCAGTTGTCCGTGGTCATTTTAACAGTATTTGAATGTTATTGGTTGGGTTTGTATTTTGCTGCCTTTCTTTTACAGCTAGCTCCCTGATTCATTGTGGTCATTAGGCACCCGCATCGGTGGATGGTAAGTCGGGTGCACCGAAATTTGGTAGCAGGGAACACACACACATCAACCTGGTAGAGCTCGTGAAGTCACCCGATCGATGTATATGGTGATTTGGAAAGTATATGGGCCCTGAAGCCGGAAACGGCGGAAACTATTGGTCGGGTGGCCTCGCGCGCTCTATCAGTTTTCTGGTAGCTAGAGGATGGTTAGGGACTAGTTGAGAGTAAGGCAGGGATTAGTTGGACTAGTTAAGTCGGAAGCTGCTATTATATTAATGCTGCTATAAGAGCGGCTGTTCTGAGGGAACTGATCACTCTCTTGTGAATACGCTGCTGAAACTCATGAATTTTTGTATTGTCATTATTCTTGTTCTTATATTGTTATATGTACTAATCCATGCATTTGTAAATCGAATCGTTAAGTGTTGTCCGAACTCCCCGGGGAATTGAAAGGGCAAGTGGTGAATAGAATCCATTGTCCTGAGGTCACAGGTTCGAGGAAAGTTAGGTGCAGGTTAGGATAACCGGGAAGCACTAACTAGGGTTTTCTGAATACATGTGTGAATAAATGACAGTAACGGGGTTCATTGGCAAAATTCCCATAGTGGCGTAACCTAGTAAGGGTCACATCGGAAGAGTAGCAGGTTCCTCGGAGCTAGCGTGAAAGCAGAGGGGTCCGCTGAGAAACCTTAAACTCGGAATATATCCCGGAAAGAAGTGGATGAGTTTAGGGGAATAACAGGTTCACCGATGCTAGAGTGAAGGGTAGGCGGAAGAGATCTGCCCGCAGCGAGTGAAAAGTAAATGGAAGTAGTTTACTTGCAGTAAAAGAATTCTTTCTCTGTCTAGACACTTGAGCACTGTGGCGAATGTGTATTTGTTGTAAAATAACCAAGCACTGAGCACTTTTAAAGAAAGAAAGTTTCCGTTACCTTGTGAAGGGAGGGAGTCAGTCGCGAAGCGCCTCTGACGTCACTCTGTGCCGCGCTGGGATTGGTAGAAGCAGCGGGCGGGTAGCGGAGCTGAAATTGTAAAGGAGGGGTGAGCGCCGGAGCGTGGGAACTGTCTCACGAAGGGGCCGCGCACCCATTGGTGGAGCTTATTTTGTGTCGCGCACCCATTGGTTGCACGAATTTTTCTGAAGCGCGTTCTGATCGGAGGTAGTTTGTAAACAAAGTTAGCGCAGAAGTCGTATGTGGCACTCGCAGACTACAGAGACTCGACCTGATCCAAGGCATCTAGGGTTTGAAAGGGATCAGTGGAAGGCTAACAGATACGATATTATGTACGGAACCAAGAGAAAAATGTCCCTTGTAAGTAAGGTGAAAAATTATTTTAAAACGGACAAACCGATTAAATCTAGAGAAGGTGTTCTTGTCCCAGCACCCAATACTCCCGCCTCATTCATGATGTTTGACCGAGGGTACAATACCTGTGTGTGGCTGGAGAATTGGGTGAAGTACACAAAAGATGACGGAGTATTGGCTTTTCCGTTAGATGGTACTTTCAATGGTAGGATCTTATTTAATTTAAGAACCCGAATGAATGAACTGCATCCCAGACCAAGACTAACGCAGTATGAGGCATTAGAGGAATGGGAGATTGAGGCTTTTGAAAGAGAAAGACCCCGATTGGACAAGGGTTTGACCAAGTGGTACCCCAGGCAGAAACAGGAATCCAGGGATAAAAGGATGAAACAGTGGAGGCAGAGCATGATTGTTGAGGGTCTGTTTCCCATGATGCCGGCATGTCATAACATTGGAGCGGGTGAGAAAAGTACTGAAAAATGTAAGCATTGGGGGGCCCTGGGGGATTCAGATGATGAATTAATAGATGACATCTGTACCAGAAGTCCGCCACCTTACAATGAGGGAACCCGACCTTCCAGTGTAGGAGATGTTCCCCGACGCCACTTCCTAAAGGAAGAAGACAGGTCCCTGGGACTGGGAGGGGGTGGTCAAGTATTGCCCTATCCTGAAAAACCCGAACTGACGGAAACAAGGGATATATATCCCAAAGTGCCCGCAAGTCAGGAAGAAAAATATTCACGTACGAAAACCTTTTTTCCCAGACCCTTGTATGAAAGCGAAGAGAAACCCTCGAATTCAGGACTGCCTTTTGTTCAACCTCCATATGGGGAAGAGCGCAGGTCCTTTAATACTGGAACTTTATTCCCGAAACCAAATTATGGGGGAGGACCAAGTGAAACGCATCCTACTGCCCCGAGTTTTACTCCTCCATTGACACCCCAGATATTACAGGACACAACTCTAAGAAGGGTACTAGTGGAAAAGGAGCAAGAGGCTCTAGCTAGACAAAGAACAGAAATAATTCAGAAAATTTCTCAGTTAAATACCAGTCCTGAGGCATTGACTATTCCAGTAACTATTGGACCGGTGGTCCCGTTATACGGAAATGGTCAGGGAAATCCGATTACTCCAGTTATGACCCCAGTCATGGCAACCCCGAGACAGGAACCGATCATCATAGATGATCAGTCCAGTGAGTGCGAGTCTGAAGTTGCGTTTTTGGAATTACCAAACAAACAGACTGGAAAGGGAATACAGCCGAGGTATAACCCTTTTAATACAAAAGAAATTAAATTAGAGACAGCAACAGGTACTAGAAATGTCTCTCTGGTAACTCCGGATGAAATTGAGAGTTGGAGTCGTGAATTAGAGAAGCAGACTCCGCAAACAAAGCCTTTAGATCTCTACAAGCTGAGGGTCGAAATAGAAGAATTAATGGCAGGAAATGTGGGGTTGGATCGATTGAATACCTACTCTGAAGAAGAATTGTCGTTCATATGTAAAAGCTTTACAAGGAACACCAGAGTGCTCCACGAAAAACTGACCGAAACAGCAGTTAGTATGGGGGTAGATATCTCAAAATCCAAGCCCTTACAGAAACCGTACAGAGCAGACTTCTCAGACAAAGACATAGAACACCTGAATGTGGCAGGGAAGAAGTTGCAGATTAAAGAATTAATGGGGGTACTGCAGAAATGGGGAGATGTGGAAAGATGGAGAAGCAGGTGGGCGAAAAAGAGGGAAGAGGTTCGCTCCCGACAAGTGACTCCCGAGTTTGCTTTAAGAGAGGTAGAAAAACCTGAGCAGTTATGCCCCATGCGCGAAGTTCCAGGAGGGAAATATGTGCATGTTCCCTGGTCTAGGCAGGATATTGTGTCCTTCACGAACGATTTTCCAAAATTACGAGAGAAACCAGTTGACTGGTACAGGCAGGTGGAAAGGTTCGTGAAGGTACAGAAATGTCTGTGGAAAGACCTGGATGGGTTTTTCGACATTGTGGTTCCAGTAGATTTATGGACCCAGTGTAAAATAAACATAGACTGGCCGAGTGAGGAGTACCCCAGAAACAAGGAAACTGGAGAGCCATCAAAGGATGTCATGCGAAAATATGAACAGGTAATTCAGCATTTGAAAGAAAAGGTGCCCGCAAAGGAAACTGATTGGACAAAAATAGATAGGACAACACAGGAAAGGGACGAGACAGTGCACTCCTTCTATGAGAGGTTATTGCAGGTATTTAAAACATACAGCGGTATTGATAACATCGACCTGAAGGATATGACGCACTTTATTTACAGGTTTGTAAATGGTTTAAGACCTGAAATTTGTCAGTGGATAAAAGATAATAAAATCTGTTGGCATACTAAGAAAATGGATGAGGTCCTGCGGTACGCTAAGTACTGCGAGGACGAGATGGCAGAAAAGAAAAAGGCCCTTAAGGAGAAGGTTATGTGGGCTCAGGTGAAGCTCGCAGAACAACAGGAAAAACAATTGAGTAACATGGTTAAAAATGCTGAGAACAAAGGTCCTGGGGGAGGGGGTGGAGGAAAGCCCCGGCCCAAATTTAGCAGGGAAGAGGCTATGAAAAAATTTCCCTGCCATCAGTGCGGCGAAATTGGACACTGGCGAAACGAGTGTCCCCAATTAGTCGATGTTAATGAGAAAACTCCTGATTTAACTCCACAGACGCAGAAAGAAAGACCAAGAAAGACTCAACCCCAGGTAAAAACAGTTCAGGTGCCTCGAGCACCCAAGCAGGTATACAGGGGAAGACAGGCAGAAAATGAAGAGATAGAGGTTTGGGAAAGCGGGGAGAACAGAAATACAGCAACTTCGCAGTATCTGCTAAATGATACCTTCCTTTGTAACGATCAGGACTGACGGGGCCTGAGAGGGGAGGACGAGGAGTGCGTACTTGGCGCTTCCTTGCCGGTAGACCAGTCTGGACCATATATTGAAGGAAAGGTTGACGGAAATGATGTCACCTTCCTGTTGGACACTGGCGCTACCCGTTCTACTGTAAGAACAGTGGACGTTCCAAACCTACCCCTCTCGGGAGAAAATATCCAAGTAGTGGGTGTATCTAATCAATTGATTAGTACTCCTGTTACCGAACCAATGGAGATTTCAATTGGAAATTTTAAACAGATGCATAGATTTGTCGTCTGTGACACCAGTCCAGTGAATCTACTGGGTCGTGATTTGCTGTGCAAAATGAACTGTACCATCTTTTGCACACCAAAGGGTGTTGAAATACAGACCCCAGATGAAGACGGCATTTATAAATTATTGTTGCTTAGACCTGACTCAGAAATTAAAAGATTGACCCTGCAGGACTTGCCCCAAGAACTACAGGAAGCCGTAAAGCCAGAGGTGTGGGATTTCACTGGAAAGGATGTGGGGTTGATGAAAGATGTGGACCCCATACAAATAGCCATCAAGGACAATGCAGTATATCCTAACACTAGGCCCTACCGAATGAATGCTGAGGTGAAAGCAGGTGTCACTCTGGAAATACAAAAATTATTGGAAGGAAACATCATACAGGAAGTGATGAGCAGCCCATGCAACTCACCGATTATGGGCATCAAAAAGCCTAGTGGCAAGTATAGGGTAGTGCAGGACCTGAGAAAGGTTAACAAAATTGTAGTTCCTTGCTGCCCTATTGTCCCAAACCCTGCAGTGATATTATACCAGATTCCTTGGGATGCTGAATGGTTCACTGTGATTGATTTGTGTCATGCATTCTTTTCGATACCCCTGCACCCCGACAGCAAATTTCTTTTCTCATTTGCTTTTGAGGGTCACGTGTATTGTTGGAACAGGGTCCCTCAGGGGTATACAGAGAGCCCCTCTATCTTTAATCAGATCTTGAAAAAATGTCTAGAGACTTTGATCTTACCTGGGAACTCTGTGTTAGTGCAGTACATAGACGACCTTCTACTGGCGTCTAAAAGTCACCGGGACTGTGTAGTTGACACCATTGCCCTCCTAAATCATCTGTGCGAGAAAGGGCATAAAGTGGCCCCTGACAAACTACAGTTCTGTGCGAAATCTGTAAAATATCTGGGACACCAAATAGAAAAGGGTGTCAGAAAAGTCACATCAGAAAGAGTGAGAATAATTCAAAAAATGCAGTTGCCCCGTACTCAAAAAGATGTCAGAATGTTCCTGGGTGTATTAGGGTACTGCAGGCAGTGGATTCTGGGATTTGCAGCCTTAGCCAGGCCCTTGATAAAAATGACCACAAGAGGAATGCCAGATGTTGTACAGTGGGACGATGAAAGTCTAATGGCTTTCACAAGATTGAAGAACTGTCTGTGTACCGCCCCTGCGTTGGGAATGCCAGATTATTCCAAAGAGTTTGCCCTTTTCTGTGACACTCGCGATAATTGCGCATTGTCTGTCCTGACTCAAGAACATGGCACGACCAGAAGGCCTGTGGCTTATTTCTCTGCCACATTGGACCCAGTAGCTGCTGGGTTACCAGGCTGTCTGAAAGCGGTAGCTGCTACCTGTGCAAGTTTGGAACAGAGTGAGTCCATTGTCATGGGACATCCTGTGACCGTGTATGTTTCACATGGAGTGGTAATTCTATTGACCAGAACTAAAACACAGTATCTCACCCCTAGTCGGCTGACTAAATACGAGAGGATTCTTGTGGGTGCAGCAAATGTAAGCATTGTTAGGTGCGGTATTCTGAACCCTGCCACCTTACTCCCCGACCCATTGGAAATAGAAGGTGGGGATGATGATGAACATGATTGTATTGACCTGACAGAGTTCAGTACTAAGCCACGCCCAGACATAAAAGAAGTACCATTGCCTGAGCATGATAAAGAACTATTTGTGGATGGTTCCTGTCTAAGACATGAATTAGGAGGCTTGAGTGCTGCTTATGCAGTAGTGTCTTTCACAAAAATTGAACAAGCAGGTTACCTATATAACATCAAGTCTGCACAAGTAGCCGAATTGATAGCCATGATAAAGGCTTGCAAAATTGGGAAGGACTTACGCATAACAGTGTATACTGACAGTCAGTACTGTTATGGCGTTGTGCATGACTTTGGCCAATTATGGCTACAGAGGGAATTCATGACTTCCTCAGGTACTCCCATTCGGAATGCAAAAGTTGTTCATGACCTTTTAGAGGCCATCCAGTTGCCCAAAGAACTGGCAGTGGTAAAATGTACTGCTCATCAAAGGAGCATGGACAGAGTATCACTGGGAAACGATTATGCTGATCGAGTGGCTCAATGGTGTGCCAAAGATCGGTATATTGTAAATCCAAAACGAGGGGGGCCAGGAACCAGCTGCCAGCTTCAGGTGTTTGAGGAAGTGCCTACATGGGATGAGGTGAGAGAGTGGCAGGAGTCGGCTCCTTGGCAAGAAAGAGAGAAATGGAAGGAGGATGGATGTAGACCGAGACGTGTGGATGGTGTCATCTTGGGCCCAACTGGTATGCCTGTGTTACCCCGCCACTTGCTTGGCACAATGGCTAGATTAATACATGAAGGATCACACATTGGTAGGGATGCCATGATTCTGGTATTTCAACAGACTTGGTACAGTAAAAAGTTCAGGAAGGTAGCAGAGTCCCTTTGCCAGAGGTGCCTGTCATGTCAACAGATGAACCCAGGCAAGAGGACAATGGTTGAACTGAGCAAGATTGGGAGATCAGGGGGTCCCTTTATAAGGATACAGGTTGATTTCATCACCATGCCCCGTTGTGAAGGGAAACGATATGTCCTTGTCATTGTTTGCGTATTTTCAAAATGGGTAGAAGCTTACCCTACTCCTCAAAGTGACGCACTGACAGTAGCGAAGTGTTTACTAAAAGAACTGATACCTAGGTTCGGAATACCATGCATTATTGAATCAGATAAGGGTGGACATTTCCAGAATGACATATTGGCTGAACTCTGTAAGGCCTTTGGAATAAGGCAGAAACTCCATTGTGCATACCACCCAGAGGCTTCTGGAATAGTGGAACAAGTAAATGGAACTATCAAAAACAGACTAGCAAAGCTGACAGATGCTACTGGCATGACCTGGGTGAAGGCCCTGCCCCTGGTCCTGATGGGACTGAGAAGTGTTCCAGACCGCAAGACAGGCCTAAGTCCCCATGAAATCATTATGGGAAGAGTGATGAGACAAGCATGGGTGCCAGGAAGCAAACTGTTGAGTATTACTGATGATTTGGTGCTTGAATACTGCAGAAGATTGGGTGACCAAGTGCGTTCTATCTCTCGCCAGATTGGAGACGACGGCATCCTCAATCCAACGACTCCTCTCCACAGCTTGGTTCCAGGAGATTGGGTCAAAATAAAGAAGCACACTCGATCAAGCTGTCTGGCACCAAGGTGGGGAAAGAAACGCCAAGTAATCCTGGTAACAACCACAGCAGTGAAAGTCGCAGGTGTTCCTCAGTGGATCCACGCTGGACACACCCAGAAGGTATTGCCAGACAGAGGATTTGAAGAAGAAGGGCAACCAGCAGAGGACCCTGAAGGAGCCAGACCAGAAGCAACTGACAACGAGCAGCCCAGCACCAGTCAGGTTGCAGGAACAGCAGACGTTGGCCCAGGAGTAGTTGACTACGAACTGCCAAGAATCCAGCCTGCTGAAGAGGTCCAGGAAACTGAGCCAGGAGTAGCTGAAGACGAGCTGCCAAGCATATGGCCAGAAGAATGGATACCGATGATTGATCTGACCGAAGATCCTATCAGAACAAGAGAACGACTTAGTGAAGGTAGAGAGTGGACTAGTCAGGAAAAGCAAGGCACAGGCGAAGAACCTCAGCCGCTTGAGATTCAAATCAAAACTGAGGAAGGAGAAGGTCAGACAGGGACAGAACAGGTATTCGATACACCACCACGAACACCTGATGCAGATAAGGGAGAGACTAGAAATAGAGTGATAGTTCGAGCAGAAGAAAATCAAGAGATCGAAGTGCTTGAACAGGATCAAAGAGGGTTAGAAGAACGGGTTCAGGAAACAGAAACAGAAACAAAGACAATCGAAAGCCAAAAACAAAATATTCCTGAACAAGGCCAGATTAGCAACCAGGCAGAAGAATTTGATGCTAGCCCTGGAACTAGCCAGATAAGGGAAGTAGGAGAAGAAAGTGGAGAAGAATTACCACGAGATAAAGAGAACAAGAGAATAAGAAAAGAAAGTGAAGTCCAAGTACCGACTAAGAGACTAAAGAAAAGAAACAACCTTGAGCCTAGGTTTGTAAAAAGATTGAGACTTAGGATAAAGACAGTGGAAGAAAAACGTGCAGAGGCAAGAAGAAGTGCTCGGATAGCAGAGCAAGAAGAAGACTCTTCCAAAAGAAGGAGTGAGCGAATAAAAAGACAAAACAAAAAGTACAAGTCTCCTGAATGGACACTGGTTTTGGAGGAACTTGAAGATCTTGATATAACTGACGTGAGCGACGGAGAACCCGTCCCAGAGTACTCAGCTGAAGAGGAGGACGAACCACCGTGAATTTGCACAAAGTAAGCTAGTTGTGTAAAAAGCTAAAAAGAGGGGTGAGAACACTCCTTCTGAGCCAAAATGTCTGATTCAACAGTGAATGGTAGACCTAGTTGCAGCCGTTTTAAGACGTGTTGCAAGGTGTGTATATGTAGTGTAGTAGTACTGATAGTTATCTGGATAGGATTAACAATTTTCATTCCCTTTGCTGTAAGTAAAGATACTAACATTGTCCCTACTGAAGTTGTAAATACTGACAGTGAGGAGCTAACAACACAGAGTGTAACACGACATGAAAGAGCCTTGAGACAAACAAAACAGAATTTAGAAGCATCAGATGAGGGAGGACTACATTATCATGGAATGAAGAACAGGACACACTTAAATGTTTTCGCAAACTTGTTAATACACTATGTAGAGACTATGGAAATTGAAGATTGCTATGTCTGCATGAAGCTACCTACTTCTGTGGCTGAAGGCGTGACATACCATCATCTGCCATTGACATATGGAATTTCCTGTAGCATTTTAGCTAGTTTATTTTACAAAAGGGGACCGTTACAGTATTATTACTCTAACAATGACGTGATCTTTTCTGAACTTCCTATACGTGGGAACTTGAATCCTGTACATACCAAAACTGACACCATAAGATATATGGGAGACTACTTTCTGACTATAGGGAACATTGACATAGCAGACGCACACAGAGATAACTTGACTTGTTCTTTGCGTGAGCAGGAAAAGATGTTCCTGAACATGGCAGAGAAAAGGAGAATTAAAATTCAGAAGAAGGCTAATGACGAAAGTCAGAAAAAGCCAAAGTGGGCAGAAAACATGGAAGGCACCTCATCTGGTGGAGCGGGTCCTGCTCTGTTGCTGGATTTTGAAAAGAAAGGCAAGCTATGTCTTCACCGCGAGAAGACTAGCTATTATAATAATGTTTTCATTGGTTCCAGTGAATGCGAACATAATTACAAGGTAATTGGAGGTTGGGGTTTCAAAAATGGGTCAGAGCCTGTGTTTCCTGGAATTTATTATATTTGTGGGGACAAGGCTTATTTCAAATTGCCGGATCACTGGTATGGAAGCTGCTACTTTGGCATTGTTTTCCCAAAAATATACCATGTGAATGGGAAAGCTGGAAGCAATGAAGATACTAATGGCTTAGTGCGTAGTAAAAGAGAAAGTATAGGTGAAATTATGGGTAGTATTTTCAGTGCACTGATACCTGGAGTGGGAGTGGTTCTGAACACTCACAGAATTTGCAAATTGTCTACTATAGTAGATGTGCTGTCTACTGAAACAGCTCATGGATTTCTGCTGGTCAATACCGAAATGGTTGCGATCAGATCAATGGTTTTACAAAATCGACTTGCTCTTGACACCTTATTAGCGAAAGAGGGCGGAGTCTGCCGGATGTTGAAGGCGCAACATTGTTGCACTTATATTCCGGATAAAAGTGTACAGATCAAAAGATATGTGAAAAACATTACTAATTTGGCAAAGGAACTCAAACCACTCGAGGTTGATAGTGCCTGGAAGAGACTGGTAGATGGTCTCTCAAATGTAGGCCATTGGCTTGCTAGCATAGGTAAAAGCTTATTATTCAAAATTCTGATGCCAATTGGTATTATAGGTCTTATTATACTTTTCATTTTCTTATGCTGTAAATACCGCAAGCGCACCAAAAAGCACGAGGTAAATGCAAGAGGAGTGAAACGAAGTGTGGATGAGATTGAATTAGAGGAAGTGAATGATCAGATATACAAAAAGGTGAAGACTTCTCACCCTGCTAAAACTGAAAGAGAAAAGTTAGAACGGTTGCTGGAAGAAATAGAACTTTATAAAGTGTGAAAGAAAGTTGGCATCTGGTTCCATTATAATTTGTGATGATAGTAGATATCATCAAAGAGGGGATTGATGAAGCAAAGCTTCGCATATTTTGCGGCTTGCCGAAATCAAGAACCTCGTTTATGTGTAATAAGGTAACAAAAGTGTATGTTTTACTAACATTTATTTTGTTTAGGTAAAGTTCCCGAAGCTTGCCTATGTGTATTTCTAATGAATTAATCCGTGTCCCTAAAAATGGCCGCCGCTTGTATTTTAGTTACTGCGCATGCGTCAGCCACACTCACGTGTCCTGACGCGTCTGCAGAAGTGGAGGGAAAGTTATGCGCATGCGTAATTCATAGCTGTGCTTATCATGTGGTACTGCTCGTGCCACTGCTCTTGTGTCCGTATCAATGTAGCTAACATTTAGATGCAATAAGTTTATTTCTTGATGATGAGTTAAAAGTACAAACCCTGTGATGTGTTTTCATAATGACATTATTATGTATTAATTTGTTTTCGCTTACTTTTCATGTACCGCGGGAAATGGGGGTCTGAGTGAGAGGAGAGCCATATTGGAGGTCCCTTCTGCGCCTGTGCGACATTCGGCAGCACGAGGGACCTTGGCTGATGGAACATAGCCAGTTGGCAGTGATGGGCGAGATGCTCCTGAGAAAGTCACCTCTGCCCTGCGAGAACAGCGAATGTTGCTCCTCATATGATACAATGTTAAATTGTCATTGTGTTTCTGCACAGTTTCTCCTGGGAACCCCAAACCTGCTAGGCGGTACCCAAATATGTTAATGAAGGCTTCAAATCGTGTATTGTGATTGGTGTGTTACCCAAACGCTACCTTAGGACCAATCGAAATTGAGGGATTCTGACACTTTGCAACATTGGGGGGTGGTACACTGTCCCCAAACTGTATATCTACCCTGGGTTCACCTAGTGAACCGTCCGACTTGTCTGGTTTAGCTGACCTGTCACTGACCCAACGCACTCAATAGGTGACTGAAGATACAGAGCGCTGCGAAGCACTCTGTCCGAATTTGACCATAGACTGAGGTTCTACTGAACCTTAAAGTGCTGGCAAAGCACTTAGCTGGGAGTTCGCTGACCCAATCGGGGTCTTGATCGATAGCTGCAGAGCGGGTGGAGCGCAGGCGTTGCTTCCGAACTGTGGGTTCCGGTCCTGTCCTGAAGAGGGTCCTGTCCTGAGGGTTTGCTGTCCTGTCCTGAGGGTCCTGTCCTGATTCCTATTCTGAGGGTATCCTGTCCTATCCTGGGTGTCCATTCTGCACCTGCTGTCCTTTGAGGGGTATCCTTCCTTGAGGGTTTCCTGTCCTTAACTGACCCGTGGCCAGGGTTTGGTTTCCACACCTTTCTAGGTAAATATTGCTCTGAACCTCTTGAAATTCTTGCACCTTCTGAATTTCTAACTTTTGCTTTAATAAAGTTCAACATTGCATATGTTATATTTTCCATGCCTTTCCGCAACTATTGAAAGTCATTTATAATTTTTGCAAAGTTATTCCTATGCCTTCTCATTTGTTAGAAATTATATTTTGCATAGCAGTGTGTCATTTCCTGATATGGTCTAGAACTTCGTTGCCTAGATTGTTCAAAGGCCCCTTCACCTTAAGTGAAGCGTGTTATTCATTATAAGCTCTCCTATAGTCACCCACACTTAGTCTATCCCTGTCTAGATAATACTGACTTGCATAGTATTTTCTCGCTACATTTTATTAGTACCTTGATGATTACTCTGTCATTATTTCTTCATGCTTATGTGATTTACGTTATCTTGGTTATTGATTGCCTTATTTTACTGTACCTCATGCAAGAAAATATTGAACTTTAGATAAACATTTTAAAACTTCCAGTTGTCCGTGGTCATTTTAACAGTATTTGAATGTTATTGGTTGGGTTTGTATTTTGCTGCCTTTCTTTTACAGCTAGCTCCCTGATTCATTGTGGTCATTAGGCACCCGCATCGGTGGATGGTAAGTCGGGTGCACCGAAATTTGGTAGCAGGGAACACACACACATCAACCTGGTAGAGCTCGTGAAGTCACCCGATCGATGTATATGGTGATTTGGAAAGTATATGGGCCCTGAAGCCGGAAACGGCGGAAACTATTGGTCGGGTGGCCTCGCGCGCTCTATCAGGTTGACTTGGCAGACACTTACATTCAGGGTTTCCATGCATACAGTAAAACTTGGCATACAAGGGGATGTAGCTCAGTGGTAGAGCGCATGCTTTGCATGTATGAGGCCCCGGGTTCAATCCCCGGCATCTCCAGACTTTTGCCATGCTTATCTTGGATTTTGGCAGAAAACTAGGCTGGCTGTCAGTATTAAGGAAGAGATATGTCATGCAACTGGGATACGAACCCCACTTAAACTGTGAGACGTGTGCCTTGGAAAACCCCATGAAATGGGGCTATCTCATTTTTGATGCTTATAGAACCAAAGAATCTTACTTGTTTAAGCCATCAAAGTGATGATTAATCTTGGCAATCTTAATACATTTAGGATAGAAATCTGTGGCAGCCATCTTGGTCATTGGTAAGGGTTCTTCCTCTAAACCAGAGACTCTCTACAGTAGCTTCAAGAAAAACTGAATATGTTGCCTTTACTCTACTGATTTGTCCATTCTCTTTCCTTTCAAAAATGAACCCAAAATGCATGTTCTTGAAGCTGGGTGCGTGGTAATGACTCCCATAACTTTCTGTCATTTTTCTCACGGTTAAAGGCTTCCATCCATTTGCCACCAATGCTTCCTAAGGTCTTTGTATCAAAGTTCCTTTCCTTTCTGTAAAATTCATCATTGCGGCGCCCCTGCTTTTCACCAAGCCAAGACGGAACATCCACTTTGGTGTGAAATCCTCCTTTGAGGTGATAAGACGTAACTCACAGTGTGCTCTCAGAAGTGGTAGCTTTGAGAGGGAGCCGCGATTAATATTGATGATTTTCATCTGTCTGCTCCTGGTCCCCACCCCCCACAACCTTTCTTGAGCGAGAGGTAATTTCAGTGCTATGAGCTTCTGCTACCCCTCCTTCGATAGCTCAGTTGGTAGAGCGGAGGACTGTAGCATTAATTCGGGCATCCTTAGGTCGCTGGTTCAAATCCGGCTCGAAGGATTTTGTGGTTTCATTTCCATGTCTTTTGCTGTTAATCAACAATACCTTCCGTTGATTATGAAAAAGTCCCCGAGCTTCGATAAATACTGGAAAAGAAGCGTACTCTATCTGCTTTCAAAGGGAATTGATGACATAGTCATCGCTAGGGGAGGCGTGAAGAACAGTAAAGGAAACCTGCTGATCAAAACTGCTACCAAAGCATTGCATTAGTACATGTATGCCCTTGGCAGACTTCCAATTGCATTGCACCACGGTAGCTGCTTGGCAGCCAATCACACTGTGACTTGCCTTCAATTTGAGTGTCCACCGATGGGCAAGAGGGCATAGCCAATGGAATCATCCCCCGAAAGGCTGAGCAAGCTGGAAAGTAGACCAACAGTTTACACATTTGGGGAAATCCTGAGAAGTTTTGCATTCCAAACTGAGCAAATAAAAGCCCTGCCGGAGAATCGAACCCTGATTGCACTAAGTATATGCTCCATGAAGACAGCCCTCACGTAAGGCGTGGGCAATTTCATCCCTGACACTTTACATTCTAGTCTCAAATCGAGACTTTGCAGTCCGTGGGCTCCAGAGTCTCCTTGCATCCAGCAAAACTTTAGAGGGCAGTGGAGGGGATGTAGCTCAGTGGTAGAGCGCATGCTTCGCATGTATGAGGCCCCGGGTTCAATCCCCGGCATCTCCAGGAGTCGCTGTTCTGTATCTCGGCTTTTTCCAGAAGGCTAGCCTGCCACCTTGTGGAAAGTTGAGGTTTCTCAGGCAGTTGGGGGGTCAGAACCCCACTTAAATAGGTTGCATTGAAAAATATTGTTTGAAATAGGCATAGTTTCCACTTTTCAAGAAAATCTGAGAATTTTGCTTGCCAAAAGGAGGAAATAAATGCCCTCTCTGAGGAACGAACTCAGGACCTTCAGATTATGAGACTGACGCGCTGCCTACTGCGCTAAGAAGGCTGCACACAAGCATCTCTAAACAAGACTATAGACCAGGAAGATAATCCAGGTGCGAGGCTTAAGGATTTTCCTGACTGAGACTTTATGCTGCAGTGTCAAGTGGGTTGACTTGGCAGACACTTACATTCAGGGTTTCCATGCATACAGTAAAACTTGGCATACAAGGGGATGTAGCTCAGTGGTAGAGCGCATGCTTTGCATGTATGAGGCCCCGGGTTCAATCCCCGGCATCTCCAGACTTTTGCCATGCTTATCTTGGATTTTGGCAGAAAACTAGGCTGGCTGTCAGTATTAAGGAAGAGATATGTCATGCAACTGGGATACGAACCCCACTTAAACTGTGAGACGTGTGCCTTGGAAAACCCCATGAAATGGGGCTATCTCATTTTTGATGCTTATAGAACCAAAGAATCTTACTTGTTTAAGCCATCAAAGTGATGATTAATCTTGGCAATCTTAATACATTTAGGATAGAAATCTGTGGCAGCCATCTTGGTCATTGGTAAGGGTTCTTCCTCTAAACCAGAGACTCTCTACAGTAGCTTCAAGAAAAACTGAATATGTTGCCTTTACTCTACTGATTTGTCCATTCTCTTTCCTTTCAAAAATGAACCCAAAATGCATGTTCTTGAAGCTGGGTGCGTGGTAATGACTCCCATAACTTTCTGTCATTTTTCTCACGGTTAAAGGCTTCCATCCATTTGCCACCAATGCTTCCTAAGGTCTTTGTATCAAAGTTCCTTTCCTTTCTGTAAAATTCATCATTGCGGCGCCCCTGCTTTTCACCAAGCCAAGACGGAACATCCACTTTGGTGTGAAATCCTCCTTTGAGGTGATAAGACGTAACTCACAGTGTGCTCTCAGAAGTGGTAGCTTTGAGAGGGAGCCGCGATTAATATTGATGATTTTCATCTGTCTGCTCCTGGTCCCCACCCCCCACAACCTTTCTTGAGCGAGAGGTAATTTCAGTGCTATGAGCTTCTGCTACCCCTCCTTCGATAGCTCAGTTGGTAGAGTGGAGGACTGTAGCATTAATTCGGGCATCCTTAGGTCGCTGGTTCAAATCCGGCTCGAAGGATTTTGTGGTTTCATTTCCATGTCTTTTGCTGTTAATCAACAATACCTTCCGTTGATTATGAAAAAGTCCCCGAGCTTCGATAAATACTGGAAAAGAAGCGTACTCTATCTGCTTTCAAAGGGAATTGATGACATAGTCATCGCTAGGGGAGGCGTGAAGAACAGTAAAGGAAACCTGCTGATCAAAACTGCTACCAAAGCATTGCATTAGTACATGTATGCCCTTGGCAGACTTCCAATTGCATTGCACCACGGTAGCTGCTTGGCAGCCAATCACACTGTGACTTGCCTTCAATTTGAGTGTCCACCGATGGGCAAGAGGGCATAGCCAATGGAATCATCCCCCGAAAGGCTGAGCAAGCTGGAAAGTAGACCAACAGTTTACACATTTGGGGAAATCCTGAGAAGTTTTGCATTCCAAACTGAGCAAATAAAAGCCCTGCCGGAGAATCGAACCCTGATTGCACTAAGTATATGCTCCATGAAGACAGCCCTCACGTAAGGCGTGGGCAATTTCATCCCTGACACTTTACATTCTAGTCTCAAATCGAGACTTTGCAGTCCGTGGGCTCCAGAGTCTCCTTGCATCCAGCAAAACTTTAGAGGGCAGTGGAGGGGATGTAGCTCAGTGGTAGAGCGCATGCTTCGCATGTATGAGGCCCCGGGTTCAATCCCCGGCATCTCCAGGAGTCGCTGTTCTGTATCTCGGCTTTTTCCAGAAGGCTAGCCTGCCACCTTGTGGAAAGTTGAGGTTTCTCAGGCAGTTGGGGGGTCAGAACCCCACTTAAATAGGTTGCATTGAAAAATATTGTTTGAAATAGGCATAGTTTCCACTTTTCAAGAAAATCTGAGAATTTTGCTTGCCAAAAGGAGGAAATAAATGCCCTCTCTGAGGAACGAACTCAGGACCTTCAGATTATGAGACTGACGCGCTGCCTACTGCGCTAAGAAGGCTGCACACAAGCATCTCTAAACAAGACTATAGACCAGGAAGATAATCCAGGTGCGAGGCTTAAGGATTTTCCTGACTGAGACTTTATGCTGCGGTGTCAAGTGGGTTGACTTGGCAGACACTTACATTCAGGGTTTCCATGCATACAGTAAAACTTGGCATACAAGGGGATGTAGCTCAGTGGTAGAGCGCATGCTTTGCATGTATGAGGCCCCGGGTTCAATCCCCGGCATCTCCAGACTTTTGCCATGCTTATCTTGGATTTTGGCAGAAAACTAGGCTGGCTGTCAGTATTAAGGAAGAGATATGTCATGCAACTGGGATACGAACCCCACTTAAACTGTGAGACGTGTGCCTTGGAAAACCCCATGAAATGGGGCTATCTCATTTTTGATGCTTATAGAACCAAAGAATCTTACTTGTTTAAGCCATCAAAGTGATGATTAATCTTGGCAATCTTAATACATTTAGGATAGAAATCTGTGGCAGCCATCTTGGTCATTGGTAAGGGTTCTTCCTCTAAACCAGAGACTCTCTACAGTAGCTTCAAGAAAAACTGAATATGTTGCCTTTACTCTACTGATTTGTCCATTCTCTTTCCTTTCAAAAATGAACCCAAAATGCATGTTCTTGAAGCTGGGTGCGTGGTAATGACTCCCATAACTTTCTGTCATTTTTCTCACGGTTAAAGGCTTCCATCCATTTGCCACCAATGCTTCCTAAGGTCTTTGTATCAAAGTTCCTTTCCTTTCTGTAAAATTCATCATTGCGGCGCCCCTGCTTTTCACCAAGCCAAGACGGAACATCCACTTTGGTGTGAAATCCTCCTTTGAGGTGATAAGACGTAACTCACAGTGTGCTCTCAGAAGTGGTAGCTTTGAGAGGGAGCCGCGATTAATATTGATGATTTTCATCTGTCTGCTCCTGGTCCCCACCCCCCACAACCTTTCTTGAGCGAGAGGTAATTTCAGTGCTATGAGCTTCTGCTACCCCTCCTTCGATAGCTCAGTTGGTAGAGCGGAGGACTGTAGCATTAATTCGGGCATCCTTAGGTCGCTGGTTCAAATCCGGCTCGAAGGATTTTGTGGTTTCATTTCCATGTCTTTTGCTGTTAATCAACAATACCTTCCGTTGATTATGAAAAAGTCCCCGAGCTTCGATAAATACTGGAAAAGAAGCGTACTCTATCTGCTTTCAAAGGGAATTGATGACATAGTCATCGCTAGGGGAGGCGTGAAGAACAGTAAAGGAAACCTGCTGATCAAAACTGCTACCAAAGCATTGCATTAGTACATGTATGCCCTTGGCAGACTTCCAATTGCATTGCACCACGGTAGCTGCTTGGCAGCCAATCACACTGTGACTTGCCTTCAATTTGAGTGTCCACCGATGGGCAAGAGGGCATAGCCAATGGAATCATCCCCCGAAAGGCTGAGCAAGCTGGAAAGTAGACCAACAGTTTACACATTTGGGGAAATCCTGAGAAGTTTTGCATTCCAAACTGAGCAAATAAAAGCCCTGCCGGAGAATCGAACCCTGATTGCACTAAGTATATGCTCCATGAAGACAGCCCTCACGTAAGGCGTGGGCAATTTCATCCCTGACACTTTACATTCTAGTCTCAAATCGAGACTTTGCAGTCCGTGGGCTCCAGAGTCTCCTTGCATCCAGCAAAACTTTAGAGGGCAGTGGAGGGGATGTAGCTCAGTGGTAGAGCGCATGCTTCGCATGTATGAGGCCCCGGGTTCAATCCCCGGCATCTCCAGGAGTCGCTGTTCTGTATCTCGGCTTTTTCCAGAAGGCTAGCCTGCCACCTTGTGGAAAGTTGAGGTTTCTCAGGCAGTTGGGGGGTCAGAACCCCACTTAAATAGGTTGCATTGAAAAATATTGTTTGAAATAGGCATAGTTTCCACTTTTCAAGAAAATCTGAGAATTTTGCTTGCCAAAAGGAGGAAATAAATGCCCTCTCTGAGGAACGAACTCAGGACCTTCAGATTATGAGACTGACGCGCTGCCTACTGCGCTAAGAAGGCTGCACACAAGCATCTCTAAACAAGACTATAGACCAGGAAGATAATCCAGGTGCGAGGCTTAAGGATTTTCCTGACTGAGACTTTATGCTGCAGTGTCAAGTGGGTTGACTTGGCAGACACTTACATTCAGGGTTTCCATGCATACAGTAAAACTTGGCATACAAGGGGATGTAGCTCAGTGGTAGAGCGCATGCTTTGCATGTATGAGGCCCCGGGTTCAATCCCCGGCATCTCCAGACTTTTGCCATGCTTATCTTGGATTTTGGCAGAAAACTAGGCTGGCTGTCAGTATTAAGGAAGAGATATGTCATGCAACTGGGATACGAACCCCACTTAAACTGTGAGACGTGTGCCTTGGAAAACCCCATGAAATGGGGCTATCTCATTTTTGATGCTTATAGAACCAAAGAATCTTACTTGTTTAAGCCATCAAAGTGATGATTAATCTTGGCAATCTTAATACATTTAGGATAGAAATCTGTGGCAGCCATCTTGGTCATTGGTAAGGGTTCTTCCTCTAAACCAGAGACTCTCTACAGTAGCTTCAAGAAAAACTGAATATGTTGCCTTTACTCTACTGATTTGTCCATTCTCTTTCCTTTCAAAAATGAACCCAAAATGCATGTTCTTGAAGCTGGGTGCGTGGTAATGACTCCCATAACTTTCTGTCATTTTTCTCACGGTTAAAGGCTTCCATCCATTTGCCACCAATGCTTCCTAAGGTCTTTGTATCAAAGTTCCTTTCCTTTCTGTAAAATTCATCATTGCGGCGCCCCTGCTTTTCACCAAGCCAAGACGGAACATCCACTTTGGTGTGAAATCCTCCTTTGAGGTGATAAGACGTAACTCACAGTGTGCTCTCAGAAGTGGTAGCTTTGAGAGGGAGCCGCGATTAATATTGATGATTTTCATCTGTCTGCTCCTGGTCCCCACCCCCCACAACCTTTCTTGAGCGAGAGGTAATTTCAGTGCTATGAGCTTCTGCTACCCCTCCTTCGATAGCTCAGTTGGTAGAGTGGAGGACTGTAGCATTAATTCGGGCATCCTTAGGTCGCTGGTTCAAATCCGGCTCGAAGGATTTTGTGGTTTCATTTCCATGTCTTTTGCTGTTAATCAACAATACCTTCCGTTGATTATGAAAAAGTCCCCGAGCTTCGATAAATACTGGAAAAGAAGCGTACTCTATCTGCTTTCAAAGGGAATTGATGACATAGTCATCGCTAGGGGAGGCGTGAAGAACAGTAAAGGAAACCTGCTGATCAAAACTGCTACCAAAGCATTGCATTAGTACATGTATGCCCTTGGCAGACTTCCAATTGCATTGCACCACGGTAGCTGCTTGGCAGCCAATCACACTGTGACTTGCCTTCAATTTGAGTGTCCACCGATGGGCAAGAGGGCATAGCCAATGGAATCATCCCCCGAAAGGCTGAGCAAGCTGGAAAGTAGACCAACAGTTTACACATTTGGGGAAATCCTGAGAAGTTTTGCATTCCAAACTGAGCAAATAAAAGCCCTGCCGGAGAATCGAACCCTGATTGCACTAAGTATATGCTCCATGAAGACAGCCCTCACGTAAGGCGTGGGCAATTTCATCCCTGACACTTTACATTCTAGTCTCAAATCGAGACTTTGCAGTCCGTGGGCTCCAGAGTCTCCTTGCATCCAGCAAAACTTTAGAGGGCAGTGGAGGGGATGTAGCTCAGTGGTAGAGCGCATGCTTCGCATGTATGAGGCCCCGGGTTCAATCCCCGGCATCTCCAGGAGTCGCTGTTCTGTATCTCGGCTTTTTCCAGAAGGCTAGCCTGCCACCTTGTGGAAAGTTGAGGTTTCTCAGGCAGTTGGGGGGTCAGAACCCCACTTAAATAGGTTGCATTGAAAAATATTGTTTGAAATAGGCATAGTTTCCACTTTTCAAGAAAATCTGAGAATTTTGCTTGCCAAAAGGAGGAAATAAATGCCCTCTCTGAGGAACGAACTCAGGACCTTCAGATTATGAGACTGACGCGCTGCCTACTGCGCTAAGAAGGCTGCACACAAGCATCTCTAAACAAGACTATAGACCAGGAAGATAATCCAGGTGCGAGGCTTAAGGATTTTCCTGACTGAGACTTTATGCTGCGGTGTCAAGTGGGTTGACTTGGCAGACACTTACATTCAGGGTTTCCATGCATACAGTAAAACTTGGCATACAAGGGGATGTAGCTCAGTGGTAGAGCGCATGCTTTGCATGTATGAGGCCCCGGGTTCAATCCCCGGCATCTCCAGACTTTTGCCATGCTTATCTTGGATTTTGGCAGAAAACTAGGCTGGCTGTCAGTATTAAGGAAGAGATATGTCATGCAACTGGGATACGAACCCCACTTAAACTGTGAGACGTGTGCCTTGGAAAACCCCATGAAATGGGGCTATCTCATTTTTGATGCTTATAGAACCAAAGAATCTTACTTGTTTAAGCCATCAAAGTGATGATTAATCTTGGCAATCTTAATACATTTAGGATAGAAATCTGTGGCAGCCATCTTGGTCATTGGTAAGGGTTCTTCCTCTAAACCAGAGACTCTCTACAGTAGCTTCAAGAAAAACTGAATATGTTGCCTTTACTCTACTGATTTGTCCATTCTCTTTCCTTTCAAAAATGAACCCAAAATGCATGTTCTTGAAGCTGGGTGCGTGGTAATGACTCCCATAACTTTCTGTCATTTTTCTCACGGTTAAAGGCTTCCATCCATTTGCCACCAATGCTTCCTAAGGTCTTTGTATCAAAGTTCCTTTCCTTTCTGTAAAATTCATCATTGCGGCGCCCCTGCTTTTCACCAAGCCAAGACGGAACATCCACTTTGGTGTGAAATCCTCCTTTGAGGTGATAAGACGTAACTCACAGTGTGCTCTCAGAAGTGGTAGCTTTGAGAGGGAGCCGCGATTAATATTGATGATTTTCATCTGTCTGCTCCTGGTCCCTACCCCCCACAACCTTTCTTGAGCGAGAGGTAATTTCAGTGCTATGAGCTTCTGCTACCCCTCCTTCGATAGCTCAGTTGGTAGAGCGGAGGACTGTAGCATTAATTCGGGCATCCTTAGGTCGCTGGTTCAAATCCGGCTCGAAGGATTTTGTGGTTTCATTTCCATGTCTTTTGCTGTTAATCAACAATACCTTCCGTTGATTATGAAAAAGTCCCCGAGCTTCGATAAATACTGGAAAAGAAGCGTACTCTATCTGCTTTCAAAGGGAATTGATGACATAGTCATCGCTAGGGGAGGCGTGAAGAACAGTAAAGGAAACCTGCTGATCAAAACTGCTACCAAAGCATTGCATTAGTACATGTATGCCCTTGGCAGACTTCCAATTGCATTGCACCACGGTAGCTGCTTGGCAGCCAATCACACTGTGACTTGCCTTCAATTTGAGTGTCCACCGATGGGCAAGAGGGCATAGCCAATGGAATCATCCCCCGAAAGGCTGAGCAAGCTGGAAAGTAGACCAACAGTTTACACATTTGGGGAAATCCTGAGAAGTTTTGCATTCCAAACTGAGCAAATAAAAGCCCTGCCGGAGAATCGAACCCTGATTGCACTAAGTATATGCTCCATGAAGACAGCCCTCACGTAAGGCGTGGGCAATTTCATCCCTGACACTTTACATTCTAGTCTCAAATCGAGACTTTGCAGTCCGTGGGCTCCAGAGTCTCCTTGCATCCAGCAAAACTTTAGAGGGCAGTGGAGGGGATGTAGCTCAGTGGTAGAGCGCATGCTTCGCATGTATGAGGCCCCGGGTTCAATCCCCGGCATCTCCAGGAGTCGCTGTTCTGTATCTCGGCTTTTTCCAGAAGGCTAGCCTGCCACCTTGTGGAAAGTTGAGGTTTCTCAGGCAGTTGGGGGGTCAGAACCCCACTTAAATAGGTTGCATTGAAAAATATTGTTTGAAATAGGCATAGTTTCCACTTTTCAAGAAAATCTGAGAATTTTGCTTGCCAAAAGGAGGAAATAAATGCCCTCTCTGAGGAACGAACTCAGGACCTTCAGATTATGAGACTGACGCGCTGCCTACTGCGCTAAGAAGGCTGCACACAAGCATCTCTAAACAAGACTATAGACCAGGAAGATAATCCAGGTGCGAGGCTTAAGGATTTTCCTGACTGAGACTTTATGCTGCAGTGTCAAGTGGGTTGACTTGGCAGACACTTACATTCAGGGTTTCCATGCATACAGTAAAACTTGGCATACAAGGGGATGTAGCTCAGTGGTAGAGCGCATGCTTTGCATGTATGAGGCCCCGGGTTCAATCCCCGGCATCTCCAGACTTTTGCCATGCTTATCTTGGATTTTGGCAGAAAACTAGGCTGGCTGTCAGTATTAAGGAAGAGATATGTCATGCAACTGGGATACGAACCCCACTTAAACTGTGAGACGTGTGCCTTGGAAAACCCCATGAAATGGGGCTATCTCATTTTTGATGCTTATAGAACCAAAGAATCTTACTTGTTTAAGCCATCAAAGTGATGATTAATCTTGGCAATCTTAATACATTTAGGATAGAAATCGGTGGCAGCCATCTTGGTCATTGGTAAGGGTTCTTCCTCTAAACCAGAGACTCTCTACAGTAGCTTCAAGAAAAACTGAATATGTTGCCTTTACTCTACTGATTTTTCCATTCTCTTTCCTTTCAAAAATGAACCCAAAATGCATGTTCTTGAAGCTGGGTGCGTGGTAATGACTCCCATAACTTTCTGTCATTTTTCTCACGGTTAAAGGCTTCCATCCATTTGCCACCAATGCTTCCTAAGGTCTTTGTATCAAAGTTCCTTTCCTTTCTGTAAAATTCATCATTGCGGCGCCCCTGCTTTTCACCAAGCCAAGACGGAACATCCACTTTGGTGTGAAATCCTCCTTTGAGGTGATAAGACGTAACTCACAGTGTGCTCTCAGAAGTGGTAGCTTTGAGAGGGAGCCGCGATTAATATTGATGATTTTCATCTGTCTGCTCCTGGTCCCCACCCCCCACAACCTTTCTTGAGCGAGAGGTAATTTCAGTGCTATGAGCTTCTGCTACCCCTCCTTCGATAGCTCAGTTGGTAGAGCGGAGGACTGTAGCATTAATTCGGGCATCCTTAGGTCGCTGGTTCAAATCCGGCTCGAAGGATTTTGTGGTTTCATTTCCATGTCTTTTGCTGTTAATCAACAATACCTTCCGTTGATTATGAAAAAGTCCCCGAGCTTCGATAAATACTGGAAAAGAAGCGTACTCTATCTGCTTTCAAAGGGAATTGATGACATAGTCATCGCTAGGGGAGGCGTGAAGAACAGTAAAGGAAACCTGCTGATCAAAACTGCTACCAAAGCATTGCATTAGTACATGTATGCCCTTGGCAGACTTCCAATTGCATTGCACCACGGTAGCTGCTTGGCAGCCAATCACACTGTGACTTGCCTTCAATTTGAGTGTCCACCGATGGGCAAGAGGGCATAGCCAATGGAATCATCCCCCGAAAGGCTGAGCAAGCTGGAAAGTAGACCAACAGTTTACACATTTGGGGAAATCCTGAGAAGTTTTGCATTCCAAACTGAGCAAATAAAAGCCCTGCCGGAGAATCGAACCCTGATTGCACTAAGTATATGCTCCATGAAGACAGCCCTCACGTAAGGCGTGGGCAATTTCATCCCTGACACTTTACATTCTAGTCTCAAATCGAGACTTTGCAGTCCGTGGGCTCCAGAGTCTCCTTGCATCCAGCAAAACTTTAGAGGGCAGTGGAGGGGATGTAGCTCAGTGGTAGAGCGCATGCTTCGCATGTATGAGGCCCCGGGTTCAATCCCCGGCATCTCCAGGAGTCGCTGTTCTGTATCTCGGCTTTTTCCAGAAGGCTAGCCTGCCACCTTGTGGAAAGTTGAGGTTTCTCAGGCAGTTGGGGGGTCAGAACCCCACTTAAATAGGTTGCATTGAAAAATATTGTTTGAAATAGGCATAGTTTCCACTTTTCAAGAAAATCTGAGAATTTTGCTTGCCAAAAGGAGGAAATAAATGCCCTCTCTGAGGAACGAACTCAGGACCTTCAGATTATGAGACTGACGCGCTGCCTACTGCGCTAAGAAGGCTGCACACAAGCATCTCTAAACAAGACTATAGACCAGGAAGATAATCCAGGTGCGAGGCTTAAGGATTTTCCTGACTGAGACTTTATGCTGCAGTGTCAAGTGGGTTGACTTGGCAGACACTTACATTCAGGGTTTCCATGCATACAGTAAAACTTGGCATACAAGGGGATGTAGCTCAGTGGTAGAGCGCATGCTTTGCATGTATGAGGCCCCGGGTTCAATCCCCGGCATCTCCAGACTTTTGCCATGCTTATCTTGGATTTTGGCAGAAAACTAGGCTGGCTGTCAGTATTAAGGAAGAGATATGTCATGCAACTGGGATACGAACCCCACTTAAACTGTGAGACGTGTGCCTTGGAAAACCCCATGAAATGGGGCTATCTCATTTTTGATGCTTATAGAACCAAAGAATCTTACTTGTTTAAGCCATCAAAGTGATGATTAATCTTGGCAATCTTAATACATTTAGGATAGAAATCTGTGGCAGCCATCTTGGTCATTGGTAAGGGTTCTTCCTCTAAACCAGAGACTCTCTACAGTAGCTTCAAGAAAAACTGAATATGTTGCCTTTACTCTACTGATTTGTCCATTCTCTTTCCTTTCAAAAATGAACCCAAAATGCATGTTCTTGAAGCTGGGTGCGTGGTAATGACTCCCATAACTTTCTGTCATTTTTCTCACGGTTAAAGGCTTCCATCCATTTGCCACCAATGCTTCCTAAGGTCTTTGTATCAAAGTTCCTTTCCTTTCTGTAAAATTCATCATTGCGGCGCCCCTGCTTTTCACCAAGCCAAGACGGAACATCCACTTTGGTGTGAAATCCTCCTTTGAGGTGATAAGACGTAACTCACAGTGTGCTCTCAGAAGTGGTAGCTTTGAGAGGGAGCCGCGATTAATATTGATGATTTTCATCTGTCTGCTCCTGGTCCCCACCCCCCACAACCTTTCTTGAGCGAGAGGTAATTTCAGTGCTATGAGCTTCTGCTACCCCTCCTTCGATAGCTCAGTTGGTAGAGCGGAGGACTGTAGCATTAATTCGGGCATCCTTAGGTCGCTGGTTCAAATCCGGCTCGAAGGATTTTGTGGTTTCATTTCCATGTCTTTTGCTGTTAATCAACAATACCTTCCGTTGATTATGAAAAAGTCCCCGAGCTTCGATAAATACTGGAAAAGAAGCGTACTCTATCTGCTTTCAAAGGGAATTGATGACATAGTCATCGCTAGGGGAGGCGTGAAGAACAGTAAAGGAAACCTGCTGATCAAAACTGCTACCAAAGCATTGCATTAGTACATGTATGCCCTTGGCAGACTTCCAATTGCATTGCACCACGGTAGCTGCTTGGCAGCCAATCACACTGTGACTTGCCTTCAATTTGAGTGTCCACCGATGGGCAAGAGGGCATAGCCAATGGAATCATCCCCCGAAAGGCTGAGCAAGCTGGAAAGTAGACCAACAGTTTACACATTTGGGGAAATCCTGAGAAGTTTTGCATTCCAAACTGAGCAAATAAAAGCCCTGCCGGAGAATCGAACCCTGATTGCACTAAGTATATGCTCCATGAAGACAGCCCTCACGTAAGGCGTGGGCAATTTCATCCCTGACACTTTACATTCTAGTCTCAAATCGAGACTTTGCAGTCCGTGGGCTCCAGAGTCTCCTTGCATCCAGCAAAACTTTAGAGGGCAGTGGAGGGGATGTAGCTCAGTGGTAGAGCGCATGCTTCGCATGTATGAGGCCCCGGGTTCAATCCCCGGCATCTCCAGGAGTCGCTGTTCTGTATCTCGGCTTTTTCCAGAAGGCTAGCCTGCCACCTTGTGGAAAGTTGAGGTTTCTCAGGCAGTTGGGGGGTCAGAACCCCACTTAAATAGGTTGCATTGAAAAATATTGTTTGAAATAGGCATAGTTTCCACTTTTCAAGAAAATCTGAGAATTTTGCTTGCCAAAAGGAGGAAATAAATGCCCTCTCTGAGGAACGAACTCAGGACCTTCAGATTATGAGACTGACGCGCTGCCTACTGCGCTAAGAAGGCTGCACACAAGCATCTCTAAACAAGACTATAGACCAGGAAGATAATCCAGGTGCGAGGCTTAAGGATTTTCCTGACTGAGACTTTATGCTGCAGTGTCAAGTGGGTTGACTTGGCAGACACTTACATTCAGGGTTTCCATGCATACAGTAAAACTTGGCATACAAGGGGATGTAGCTCAGTGGTAGAGCGCATGCTTTGCATGTATGAGGCCCCGGGTTCAATCCCCGGCATCTCCAGACTTTTGCCATGCTTATCTTGGATTTTGGCAGAAAACTAGGCTGGCTGTCAGTATTAAGGAAGAGATATGTCATGCAACTGGGATACGAACCCCACTTAAACTGTGAGACGTGTGCCTTGGAAAACCCCATGAAATGGGGCTATCTCATTTTTGATGCTTATAGAACCAAAGAATCTTACTTGTTTAAGCCATCAAAGTGATGATTAATCTTGGCAATCTTAATACATTTAGGATAGAAATCTGTGGCAGCCATCTTGGTCATTGGTAAGGGTTCTTCCTCTAAACCAGAGACTCTCTACAGTAGCTTCAAGAAAAACTGAATATGTTGCCTTTACTCTACTGATTTGTCCATTCTCTTTCCTTTCAAAAATGAACCCAAAATGCATGTTCTTGAAGCTGGGTGCGTGGTAATGACTCCCATAACTTTCTGTCATTTTTCTCACGGTTAAAGGCTTCCATCCATTTGCCACCAATGCTTCCTAAGGTCTTTGTATCAAAGTTCCTTTCCTTTCTGTAAAATTCATCATTGCGGCGCCCCTGCTTTTCACCAAGCCAAGACGGAACATCCACTTTGGTGTGAAATCCTCCTTTGAGGTGATAAGACGTAACTCACAGTGTGCTCTCAGAAGTGGTAGCTTTGAGAGGGAGCCGCGATTAATATTGATGATTTTCATCTGTCTGCTCCTGGTCCCCACCCCCCACAACCTTTCTTGAGCGAGAGGTAATTTCAGTGCTATGAGCTTCTGCTACCCCTCCTTCGATAGCTCAGTTGGTAGAGTGGAGGACTGTAGCATTAATTCGGGCATCCTTAGGTCGCTGGTTCAAATCCGGCTCGAAGGATTTTGTGGTTTCATTTCCATGTCTTTTGCTGTTAATCAACAATACCTTCCGTTGATTATGAAAAAGTCCCCGAGCTTCGATAAATACTGGAAAAGAAGCGTACTCTATCTGCTTTCAAAGGGAATTGATGACATAGTCATCGCTAGGGGAGGCGTGAAGAACAGTAAAGGAAACCTGCTGATCAAAACTGCTACCAAAGCATTGCATTAGTACATGTATGCCCTTGGCAGACTTCCAATTGCATTGCACCACGGTAGCTGCTTGGCAGCCAATCACACTGTGACTTGCCTTCAATTTGAGTGTCCACCGATGGGCAAGAGGGCATAGCCAATGGAATCATCCCCCGAAAGGCTGAGCAAGCTGGAAAGTAGACCAACAGTTTACACATTTGGGGAAATCCTGAGAAGTTTTGCATTCCAAACTGAGCAAATAAAAGCCCTGCCGGAGAATCGAACCCTGATTGCACTAAGTATATGCTCCATGAAGACAGCCCTCACGTAAGGCGTGGGCAATTTCATCCCTGACACTTTACATTCTAGTCTCAAATCGAGACTTTGCAGTCCGTGGGCTCCAGAGTCTCCTTGCATCCAGCAAAACTTTAGAGGGCAGTGGAGGGGATGTAGCTCAGTGGTAGAGCGCATGCTTCGCATGTATGAGGCCCCGGGTTCAATCCCCGGCATCTCCAGGAGTCGCTGTTCTGTATCTCGGCTTTTTCCAGAAGGCTAGCCTGCCACCTTGTGGAAAGTTGAGGTTTCTCAGGCAGTTGGGGGGTCAGAACCCCACTTAAATAGGTTGCATTGAAAAATATTGTTTGAAATAGGCATAGTTTCCACTTTTCAAGAAAATCTGAGAATTTTGCTTGCCAAAAGGAGGAAATAAATGCCCTCTCTGAGGAACGAACTCAGGACCTTCAGATTATGAGACTGACGCGCTGCCTACTGCGCTAAGAAGGCTGCACACAAGCATCTCTAAACAAGACTATAGACCAGGAAGATAATCCAGGTGCGAGGCTTAAGGATTTTCCTGACTGAGACTTTATGCTGCGGTGTCAAGTGGGTTGACTTGGCAGACACTTACATTCAGGGTTTCCATGCATACAGTAAAACTTGGCATACAAGGGGATGTAGCTCAGTGGTAGAGCGCATGCTTTGCATGTATGAGGCCCCGGGTTCAATCCCCGGCATCTCCAGACTTTTGCCATGCTTATCTTGGATTTTGGCAGAAAACTAGGCTGGCTGTCAGTATTAAGGAAGAGATATGTCATGCAACTGGGATACGAACCCCACTTAAACTGTGAGACGTGTGCCTTGGAAAACCCCATGAAATGGGGCTATCTCATTTTTGATGCTTATAGAACCAAAGAATCTTACTTGTTTAAGCCATCAAAGTGATGATTAATCTTGGCAATCTTAATACATTTAGGATAGAAATCTGTGGCAGCCATCTTGGTCATTGGTAAGGGTTCTTCCTCTAAACCAGAGACTCTCTACAGTAGCTTCAAGAAAAACTGAATATGTTGCCTTTACTCTACTGATTTGTCCATTCTCTTTCCTTTCAAAAATGAACCCAAAATGCATGTTCTTGAAGCTGGGTGCGTGGTAATGACTCCCATAACTTTCTGTCATTTTTCTCACGGTTAAAGGCTTCCATCCATTTGCCACCAATGCTTCCTAAGGTCTTTGTATCAAAGTTCCTTTCCTTTCTGTAAAATTCATCATTGCGGCGCCCCTGCTTTTCACCAAGCCAAGACGGAACATCCACTTTGGTGTGAAATCCTCCTTTGAGGTGATAAGACGTAACTCACAGTGTGCTCTCAGAAGTGGTAGCTTTGAGAGGGAGCCGCGATTAATATTGATGATTTTCATCTGTCTGCTCCTGGTCCCTACCCCCCACAACCTTTCTTGAGCGAGAGGTAATTTCAGTGCTATGAGCTTCTGCTACCCCTCCTTCGATAGCTCAGTTGGTAGAGCGGAGGACTGTAGCATTAATTCGGGCATCCTTAGGTCGCTGGTTCAAATCCGGCTCGAAGGATTTTGTGGTTTCATTTCCATGTCTTTTGCTGTTAATCAACAATACCTTCCGTTGATTATGAAAAAGTCCCCGAGCTTCGATAAATACTGGAAAAGAAGCGTACTCTATCTGCTTTCAAAGGGAATTGATGACATAGTCATCGCTAGGGGAGGCGTGAAGAACAGTAAAGGAAACCTGCTGATCAAAACTGCTACCAAAGCATTGCATTAGTACATGTATGCCCTTGGCAGACTTCCAATTGCATTGCACCACGGTAGCTGCTTGGCAGCCAATCACACTGTGACTTGCCTTCAATTTGAGTGTCCACCGATGGGCAAGAGGGCATAGCCAATGGAATCATCCCCCGAAAGGCTGAGCAAGCTGGAAAGTAGACCAACAGTTTACACATTTGGGGAAATCCTGAGAAGTTTTGCATTCCAAACTGAGCAAATAAAAGCCCTGCCGGAGAATCGAACCCTGATTGCACTAAGTATATGCTCCATGAAGACAGCCCTCACGTAAGGCGTGGGCAATTTCATCCCTGACACTTTACATTCTAGTCTCAAATCGAGACTTTGCAGTCCGTGGGCTCCAGAGTCTCCTTGCATCCAGCAAAACTTTAGAGGGCAGTGGAGGGGATGTAGCTCAGTGGTAGAGCGCATGCTTCGCATGTATGAGGCCCCGGGTTCAATCCCCGGCATCTCCAGGAGTCGCTGTTCTGTATCTCGGCTTTTTCCAGAAGGCTAGCCTGCCACCTTGTGGAAAGTTGAGGTTTCTCAGGCAGTTGGGGGGTCAGAACCCCACTTAAATAGGTTGCATTGAAAAATATTGTTTGAAATAGGCATAGTTTCCACTTTTCAAGAAAATCTGAGAATTTTGCTTGCCAAAAGGAGGAAATAAATGCCCTCTCTGAGGAACGAACTCAGGACCTTCAGATTATGAGACTGACGCGCTGCCTACTGCGCTAAGAAGGCTGCACACAAGCATCTCTAAACAAGACTATAGACCAGGAAGATAATCCAGGTGCGAGGCTTAAGGATTTTCCTGACTGAGACTTTATGCTGCAGTGTCAAGTGGGTTGACTTGGCAGACACTTACATTCAGGGTTTCCATGCATACAGTAAAACTTGGCATACAAGGGGATGTAGCTCAGTGGTAGAGCGCATGCTTTGCATGTATGAGGCCCCGGGTTCAATCCCCGGCATCTCCAGACTTTTGCCATGCTTATCTTGGATTTTGGCAGAAAACTAGGCTGGCTGTCAGTATTAAGGAAGAGATATGTCATGCAACTGGGATACGAACCCCACTTAAACTGTGAGACGTGTGCCTTGGAAAACCCCATGAAATGGGGCTATCTCATTTTTGATGCTTATAGAACCAAAGAATCTTACTTGTTTAAGCCATCAAAGTGATGATTAATCTTGGCAATCTTAATACATTTAGGATAGAAATCGGTGGCAGCCATCTTGGTCATTGGTAAGGGTTCTTCCTCTAAACCAGAGACTCTCTACAGTAGCTTCAAGAAAAACTGAATATGTTGCCTTTACTCTACTGATTTTTCCATTCTCTTTCCTTTCAAAAATGAACCCAAAATGCATGTTCTTGAAGCTGGGTGCGTGGTAATGACTCCCATAACTTTCTGTCATTTTTCTCACGGTTAAAGGCTTCCATCCATTTGCCACCAATGCTTCCTAAGGTCTTTGTATCAAAGTTCCTTTCCTTTCTGTAAAATTCATCATTGCGGCGCCCCTGCTTTTCACCAAGCCAAGACGGAACATCCACTTTGGTGTGAAATCCTCCTTTGAGGTGATAAGACGTAACTCACAGTGTGCTCTCAGAAGTGGTAGCTTTGAGAGGGAGCCGCGATTAATATTGATGATTTTCATCTGTCTGCTCCTGGTCCCCACCCCCCACAACCTTTCTTGAGCGAGAGGTAATTTCAGTGCTATGAGCTTCTGCTACCCCTCCTTCGATAGCTCAGTTGGTAGAGTGGAGGACTGTAGCATTAATTCGGGCATCCTTAGGTCGCTGGTTCAAATCCGGCTCGAAGGATTTTGTGGTTTCATTTCCATGTCTTTTGCTGTTAATCAACAATACCTTCCGTTGATTATGAAAAAGTCCCCGAGCTTCGATAAATACTGGAAAAGAAGCGTACTCTATCTGCTTTCAAAGGGAATTGATGACATAGTCATCGCTAGGGGAGGCGTGAAGAACAGTAAAGGAAACCTGCTGATCAAAACTGCTACCAAAGCATTGCATTAGTACATGTATGCCCTTGGCAGACTTCCAATTGCATTGCACCACGGTAGCTGCTTGGCAGCCAATCACACTGTGACTTGCCTTCAATTTGAGTGTCCACCGATGGGCAAGAGGGCATAGCCAATGGAATCATCCCCCGAAAGGCTGAGCAAGCTGGAAAGTAGACCAACAGTTTACACATTTGGGGAAATCCTGAGAAGTTTTGCATTCCAAACTGAGCAAATAAAAGCCCTGCCGGAGAATCGAACCCTGATTGCACTAAGTATATGCTCCATGAAGACAGCCCTCACGTAAGGCGTGGGCAATTTCATCCCTGACACTTTACATTCTAGTCTCAAATCGAGACTTTGCAGTCCGTGGGCTCCAGAGTCTCCTTGCATCCAGCAAAACTTTAGAGGGCAGTGGAGGGGATGTAGCTCAGTGGTAGAGCGCATGCTTCGCATGTATGAGGCCCCGGGTTCAATCCCCGGCATCTCCAGGAGTCGCTGTTCTGTATCTCGGCTTTTTCCAGAAGGCTAGCCTGCCACCTTGTGGAAAGTTGAGGTTTCTCAGGCAGTTGGGGGGTCAGAACCCCACTTAAATAGGTTGCATTGAAAAATATTGTTTGAAATAGGCATAGTTTCCACTTTTCAAGAAAATCTGAGAATTTTGCTTGCCAAAAGGAGGAAATAAATGCCCTCTCTGAGGAACGAACTCAGGACCTTCAGATTATGAGACTGACGCGCTGCCTACTGCGCTAAGAAGGCTGCACACAAGCATCTCTAAACAAGACTATAGACCAGGAAGATAATCCAGGTGCGAGGCTTAAGGATTTTCCTGACTGAGACTTTATGCTGCGGTGTCAAGTGGGTTGACTTGGCAGACACTTACATTCAGGGTTTCCATGCATACAGTAAAACTTGGCATACAAGGGGATGTAGCTCAGTGGTAGAGCGCATGCTTTGCATGTATGAGGCCCCGGGTTCAATCCCCGGCATCTCCAGACTTTTGCCATGCTTATCTTGGATTTTGGCAGAAAACTAGGCTGGCTGTCAGTATTAAGGAAGAGATATGTCATGCAACTGGGATACGAACCCCACTTAAACTGTGAGACGTGTGCCTTGGAAAACCCCATGAAATGGGGCTATCTCATTTTTGATGCTTATAGAACCAAAGAATCTTACTTGTTTAAGCCATCAAAGTGATGATTAATCTTGGCAATCTTAATACATTTAGGATAGAAATCTGTGGCAGCCATCTTGGTCATTGGTAAGGGTTCTTCCTCTAAACCAGAGACTCTCTACAGTAGCTTCAAGAAAAACTGAATATGTTGCCTTTACTCTACTGATTTGTCCATTCTCTTTCCTTTCAAAAATGAACCCAAAATGCATGTTCTTGAAGCTGGGTGCGTGGTAATGACTCCCATAACTTTCTGTCATTTTTCTCACGGTTAAAGGCTTCCATCCATTTGCCACCAATGCTTCCTAAGGTCTTTGTATCAAAGTTCCTTTCCTTTCTGTAAAATTCATCATTGCGGCGCCCCTGCTTTTCACCAAGCCAAGACGGAACATCCACTTTGGTGTGAAATCCTCCTTTGAGGTGATAAGACGTAACTCACAGTGTGCTCTCAGAAGTGGTAGCTTTGAGAGGGAGCCGCGATTAATATTGATGATTTTCATCTGTCTGCTCCTGGTCCCTACCCCCCACAACCTTTCTTGAGCGAGAGGTAATTTCAGTGCTATGAGCTTCTGCTACCCCTCCTTCGATAGCTCAGTTGGTAGAGCGGAGGACTGTAGCATTAATTCGGGCATCCTTAGGTCGCTGGTTCAAATCCGGCTCGAAGGATTTTGTGGTTTCATTTCCATGTCTTTTGCTGTTAATCAACAATACCTTCCGTTGATTATGAAAAAGTCCCCGAGCTTCGATAAATACTGGAAAAGAAGCGTACTCTATCTGCTTTCAAAGGGAATTGATGACATAGTCATCGCTAGGGGAGGCGTGAAGAACAGTAAAGGAAACCTGCTGATCAAAACTGCTACCAAAGCATTGCATTAGTACATGTATGCCCTTGGCAGACTTCCAATTGCATTGCACCACGGTAGCTGCTTGGCAGCCAATCACACTGTGACTTGCCTTCAATTTGAGTGTCCACCGATGGGCAAGAGGGCATAGCCAATGGAATCATCCCCCGAAAGGCTGAGCAAGCTGGAAAGTAGACCAACAGTTTACACATTTGGGGAAATCCTGAGAAGTTTTGCATTCCAAACTGAGCAAATAAAAGCCCTGCCGGAGAATCGAACCCTGATTGCACTAAGTATATGCTCCATGAAGACAGCCCTCACGTAAGGCGTGGGCAATTTCATCCCTGACACTTTACATTCTAGTCTCAAATCGAGACTTTGCAGTCCGTGGGCTCCAGAGTCTCCTTGCATCCAGCAAAACTTTAGAGGGCAGTGGAGGGGATGTAGCTCAGTGGTAGAGCGCATGCTTCGCATGTATGAGGCCCCGGGTTCAATCCCCGGCATCTCCAGGAGTCGCTGTTCTGTATCTCGGCTTTTTCCAGAAGGCTAGCCTGCCACCTTGTGGAAAGTTGAGGTTTCTCAGGCAGTTGGGGGGTCAGAACCCCACTTAAATAGGTTGCATTGAAAAATATTGTTTGAAATAGGCATAGTTTCCACTTTTCAAGAAAATCTGAGAATTTTGCTTGCCAAAAGGAGGAAATAAATGCCCTCTCTGAGGAACGAACTCAGGACCTTCAGATTATGAGACTGACGCGCTGCCTACTGCGCTAAGAAGGCTGCACACAAGCATCTCTAAACAAGACTATAGACCAGGAAGATAATCCAGGTGCGAGGCTTAAGGATTTTCCTGACTGAGACTTTATGCTGCAGTGTCAAGTGGGTTGACTTGGCAGACACTTACATTCAGGGTTTCCATGCATACAGTAAAACTTGGCATACAAGGGGATGTAGCTCAGTGGTAGAGCGCATGCTTTGCATGTATGAGGCCCCGGGTTCAATCCCCGGCATCTCCAGACTTTTGCCATGCTTATCTTGGATTTTGGCAGAAAACTAGGCTGGCTGTCAGTATTAAGGAAGAGATATGTCATGCAACTGGGATACGAACCCCACTTAAACTGTGAGACGTGTGCCTTGGAAAACCCCATGAAATGGGGCTATCTCATTTTTGATGCTTATAGAACCAAAGAATCTTACTTGTTTAAGCCATCAAAGTGATGATTAATCTTGGCAATCTTAATACATTTAGGATAGAAATCGGTGGCAGCCATCTTGGTCATTGGTAAGGGTTCTTCCTCTAAACCAGAGACTCTCTACAGTAGCTTCAAGAAAAACTGAATATGTTGCCTTTACTCTACTGATTTTTCCATTCTCTTTCCTTTCAAAAATGAACCCAAAATGCATGTTCTTGAAGCTGGGTGCGTGGTAATGACTCCCATAACTTTCTGTCATTTTTCTCACGGTTAAAGGCTTCCATCCATTTGCCACCAATGCTTCCTAAGGTCTTTGTATCAAAGTTCCTTTCCTTTCTGTAAAATTCATCATTGCGGCGCCCCTGCTTTTCACCAAGCCAAGACGGAACATCCACTTTGGTGTGAAATCCTCCTTTGAGGTGATAAGACGTAACTCACAGTGTGCTCTCAGAAGTGGTAGCTTTGAGAGGGAGCCGCGATTAATATTGATGATTTTCATCTGTCTGCTCCTGGTCCCCACCCCCCACAACCTTTCTTGAGCGAGAGGTAATTTCAGTGCTATGAGCTTCTGCTACCCCTCCTTCGATAGCTCAGTTGGTAGAGCGGAGGACTGTAGCATTAATTCGGGCATCCTTAGGTCGCTGGTTCAAATCCGGCTCGAAGGATTTTGTGGTTTCATTTCCATGTCTTTTGCTGTTAATCAACAATACCTTCCGTTGATTATGAAAAAGTCCCCGAGCTTCGATAAATACTGGAAAAGAAGCGTACTCTATCTGCTTTCAAAGGGAATTGATGACATAGTCATCGCTAGGGGAGGCGTGAAGAACAGTAAAGGAAACCTGCTGATCAAAACTGCTACCAAAGCATTGCATTAGTACATGTATGCCCTTGGCAGACTTCCAATTGCATTGCACCACGGTAGCTGCTTGGCAGCCAATCACACTGTGACTTGCCTTCAATTTGAGTGTCCACCGATGGGCAAGAGGGCATAGCCAATGGAATCATCCCCCGAAAGGCTGAGCAAGCTGGAAAGTAGACCAACAGTTTACACATTTGGGGAAATCCTGAGAAGTTTTGCATTCCAAACTGAGCAAATAAAAGCCCTGCCGGAGAATCGAACCCTGATTGCACTAAGTATATGCTCCATGAAGACAGCCCTCACGTAAGGCGTGGGCAATTTCATCCCTGACACTTTACATTCTAGTCTCAAATCGAGACTTTGCAGTCCGTGGGCTCCAGAGTCTCCTTGCATCCAGCAAAACTTTAGAGGGCAGTGGAGGGGATGTAGCTCAGTGGTAGAGCGCATGCTTCGCATGTATGAGGCCCCGGGTTCAATCCCCGGCATCTCCAGGAGTCGCTGTTCTGTATCTCGGCTTTTTCCAGAAGGCTAGCCTGCCACCTTGTGGAAAGTTGAGGTTTCTCAGGCAGTTGGGGGGTCAGAACCCCACTTAAATAGGTTGCATTGAAAAATATTGTTTGAAATAGGCATAGTTTCCACTTTTCAAGAAAATCTGAGAATTTTGCTTGCCAAAAGGAGGAAATAAATGCCCTCTCTGAGGAACGAACTCAGGACCTTCAGATTATGAGACTGACGCGCTGCCTACTGCGCTAAGAAGGCTGCACACAAGCATCTCTAAACAAGACTATAGACCAGGAAGATAATCCAGGTGCGAGGCTTAAGGATTTTCCTGACTGAGACTTTATGCTGCAGTGTCAAGTGGGTTGACTTGGCAGACACTTACATTCAGGGTTTCCATGCATACAGTAAAACTTGGCATACAAGGGGATGTAGCTCAGTGGTAGAGCGCATGCTTTGCATGTATGAGGCCCCGGGTTCAATCCCCGGCATCTCCAGACTTTTGCCATGCTTATCTTGGATTTTGGCAGAAAACTAGGCTGGCTGTCAGTATTAAGGAAGAGATATGTCATGCAACTGGGATACGAACCCCACTTAAACTGTGAGACGTGTGCCTTGGAAAACCCCATGAAATGGGGCTATCTCATTTTTGATGCTTATAGAACCAAAGAATCTTACTTGTTTAAGCCATCAAAGTGATGATTAATCTTGGCAATCTTAATACATTTAGGATAGAAATCTGTGGCAGCCATCTTGGTCATTGGTAAGGGTTCTTCCTCTAAACCAGAGACTCTCTACAGTAGCTTCAAGAAAAACTGAATATGTTGCCTTTACTCTACTGATTTGTCCATTCTCTTTCCTTTCAAAAATGAACCCAAAATGCATGTTCTTGAAGCTGGGTGCGTGGTAATGACTCCCATAACTTTCTGTCATTTTTCTCACGGTTAAAGGCTTCCATCCATTTGCCACCAATGCTTCCTAAGGTCTTTGTATCAAAGTTCCTTTCCTTTCTGTAAAATTCATCATTGCGGCGCCCCTGCTTTTCACCAAGCCAAGACGGAACATCCACTTTGGTGTGAAATCCTCCTTTGAGGTGATAAGACGTAACTCACAGTGTGCTCTCAGAAGTGGTAGCTTTGAGAGGGAGCCGCGATTAATATTGATGATTTTCATCTGTCTGCTCCTGGTCCCCACCCCCCACAACCTTTCTTGAGCGAGAGGTAATTTCAGTGCTATGAGCTTCTGCTACCCCTCCTTCGATAGCTCAGTTGGTAGAGCGGAGGACTGTAGCATTAATTCGGGCATCCTTAGGTCGCTGGTTCAAATCCGGCTCGAAGGATTTTGTGGTTTCATTTCCATGTCTTTTGCTGTTAATCAACAATACCTTCCGTTGATTATGAAAAAGTCCCCGAGCTTCGATAAATACTGGAAAAGAAGCGTACTCTATCTGCTTTCAAAGGGAATTGATGACATAGTCATCGCTAGGGGAGGCGTGAAGAACAGTAAAGGAAACCTGCTGATCAAAACTGCTACCAAAGCATTGCATTAGTACATGTATGCCCTTGGCAGACTTCCAATTGCATTGCACCACGGTAGCTGCTTGGCAGCCAATCACACTGTGACTTGCCTTCAATTTGAGTGTCCACCGATGGGCAAGAGGGCATAGCCAATGGAATCATCCCCCGAAAGGCTGAGCAAGCTGGAAAGTAGACCAACAGTTTACACATTTGGGGAAATCCTGAGAAGTTTTGCATTCCAAACTGAGCAAATAAAAGCCCTGCCGGAGAATCGAACCCTGATTGCACTAAGTATATGCTCCATGAAGACAGCCCTCACGTAAGGCGTGGGCAATTTCATCCCTGACACTTTACATTCTAGTCTCAAATCGAGACTTTGCAGTCCGTGGGCTCCAGAGTCTCCTTGCATCCAGCAAAACTTTAGAGGGCAGTGGAGGGGATGTAGCTCAGTGGTAGAGCGCATGCTTCGCATGTATGAGGCCCCGGGTTCAATCCCCGGCATCTCCAGGAGTCGCTGTTCTGTATCTCGGCTTTTTCCAGAAGGCTAGCCTGCCACCTTGTGGAAAGTTGAGGTTTCTCAGGCAGTTGGGGGGTCAGAACCCCACTTAAATAGGTTGCATTGAAAAATATTGTTTGAAATAGGCATAGTTTCCACTTTTCAAGAAAATCTGAGAATTTTGCTTGCCAAAAGGAGGAAATAAATGCCCTCTCTGAGGAACGAACTCAGGACCTTCAGATTATGAGACTGACGCGCTGCCTACTGCGCTAAGAAGGCTGCACACAAGCATCTCTAAACAAGACTATAGACCAGGAAGATAATCCAGGTGCGAGGCTTAAGGATTTTCCTGACTGAGACTTTATGCTGCAGTGTCAAGTGGGTTGACTTGGCAGACACTTACATTCAGGGTTTCCATGCATACAGTAAAACTTGGCATACAAGGGGATGTAGCTCAGTGGTAGAGCGCATGCTTTGCATGTATGAGGCCCCGGGTTCAATCCCCGGCATCTCCAGACTTTTGCCATGCTTATCTTGGATTTTGGCAGAAAACTAGGCTGGCTGTCAGTATTAAGGAAGAGATATGTCATGCAACTGGGATACGAACCCCACTTAAACTGTGAGACGTGTGCCTTGGAAAACCCCATGAAATGGGGCTATCTCATTTTTGATGCTTATAGAACCAAAGAATCTTACTTGTTTAAGCCATCAAAGTGATGATTAATCTTGGCAATCTTAATACATTTAGGATAGAAATCTGTGGCAGCCATCTTGGTCATTGGTAAGGGTTCTTCCTCTAAACCAGAGACTCTCTACAGTAGCTTCAAGAAAAACTGAATATGTTGCCTTTACTCTACTGATTTGTCCATTCTCTTTCCTTTCAAAAATGAACCCAAAATGCATGTTCTTGAAGCTGGGTGCGTGGTAATGACTCCCATAACTTTCTGTCATTTTTCTCACGGTTAAAGGCTTCCATCCATTTGCCACCAATGCTTCCTAAGGTCTTTGTATCAAAGTTACTTTCCTTTCTGTAAAATTCATCATTGCGGCGCCCCTGCTTTTCACCAAGCCAAGACGGAACATCCACTTTGGTGTGAAATCCTCCTTTGAGGTGATAAGACGTAACTCACAGTGTGCTCTCAGAAGTGGTAGCTTTGAGAGGGAGCCGCGATTAATATTGATGATTTTCATCTGTCTGCTCCTGGTCCCCACCCCCCACAACCTTTCTTGAGCGAGAGGTAATTTCAGTGCTATGAGCTTCTGCTACCCCTCCTTCGATAGCTCAGTTGGTAGAGCGGAGGACTGTAGCATTAATTCGGGCATCCTTAGGTCGCTGGTTCAAATCCGGCTCGAAGGATTTTGTGGTTTCATTTCCATGTCTTTTGCTGTTAATCAACAATACCTTCCGTTGATTATGAAAAAGTCCCCGAGCTTCGATAAATACTGGAAAAGAAGCGTACTCTATCTGCTTTCAAAGGGAATTGATGACATAGTCATCGCTAGGGGAGGCGTGAAGAACAGTAAAGGAAACCTGCTGATCAAAACTGCTACCAAAGCATTGCATTAGTACATGTATGCCCTTGGCAGACTTCCAATTGCATTGCACCACGGTAGCTGCTTGGCAGCCAATCACACTGTGACTTGCCTTCAATTTGAGTGTCCACCGATGGGCAAGAGGGCATAGCCAATGGAATCATCCCCCGAAAGGCTGAGCAAGCTGGAAAGTAGACCAACAGTTTACACATTTGGGGAAATCCTGAGAAGTTTTGCATTCCAAACTGAGCAAATAAAAGCCCTGCCGGAGAATCGAACCCTGATTGCACTAAGTATATGCTCCATGAAGACAGCCCTCACGTAAGGCGTGGGCAATTTCATCCCTGACACTTTACATTCTAGTCTCAAATCGAGACTTTGCAGTCCGTGGGCTCCAGAGTCTCCTTGCATCCAGCAAAACTTTAGAGGGCAGTGGAGGGGATGTAGCTCAGTGGTAGAGCGCATGCTTCGCATGTATGAGGCCCCGGGTTCAATCCCCGGCATCTCCAGGAGTCGCTGTTCTGTATCTCGGCTTTTTCCAGAAGGCTAGCCTGCCACCTTGTGGAAAGTTGAGGTTTCTCAGGCAGTTGGGGGGTCAGAACCCCACTTAAATAGGTTGCATTGAAAAATATTGTTTGAAATAGGCATAGTTTCCACTTTTCAAGAAAATCTGAGAATTTTGCTTGCCAAAAGGAGGAAATAAATGCCCTCTCTGAGGAACGAACTCAGGACCTTCAGATTATGAGACTGACGCGCTGCCTACTGCGCTAAGAAGGCTGCACACAAGCATCTCTAAACAAGACTATAGACCAGGAAGATAATCCAGGTGCGAGGCTTAAGGATTTTCCTGACTGAGACTTTATGCTGCAGTGTCAAGTGGGTTTACTTGGCAGACACTTACATTCAGGGTTTCCATGCATACAGTAAAACTTGGCATACAAGGGGATGTAGCTCAGTGGTAGAGCGCATGCTTTGCATGTATGAGGCCCCGGGTTCAATCCCCGGCATCTCCAGACTTTTGCCATGCTTATCTTGGATTTTGGCAGAAAACTAGGCTGGCTGTCAGTATTAAGGAAGAGATATGTCATGCAACTGGGATACGAACCCCACTTAAACTGTGAGACGTGTGCCTTGGAAAACCCCATGAAATGGGGCTATCTCATTTTTGATGCTTATAGAACCAAAGAATCTTACTTGTTTAAGCCATCAAAGTGATGATTAATCTTGGCAATCTTAATACATTTAGGATAGAAATCTGTGGCAGCCATCTTGGTCATTGGTAAGGGTTCTTCCTCTAAACCAGAGACTCTCTACAGTAGCTTCAAGAAAAACTGAATATGTTGCCTTTACTCTACTGATTTGTCCATTCTCTTTCCTTTCAAAAATGAACCCAAAATGCATGTTCTTGAAGCTGGGTGCGTGGTAATGACTCCCATAACTTTCTGTCATTTTTCTCACGGTTAAAGGCTTCCATCCATTTGCCACCAATGCTTCCTAAGGTCTTTGTATCAAAGTTCCTTTCCTTTCTGTAAAATTCATCATTGCGGCGCCCCTGCTTTTCACCAAGCCAAGACGGAACATCCACTTTGGTGTGAAATCCTCCTTTGAGGTGATAAGACGTAACTCACAGTGTGCTCTCAGAAGTGGTAGCTTTGAGAGGGAGCCGCGATTAATATTGATGATTTTCATCTGTCTGCTCCTGGTCCCCACCCCCCACAACCTTTCTTGAGCGAGAGGTAATTTCAGTGCTATGAGCTTCTGCTACCCCTCCTTCGATAGCTCAGTTGGTAGAGCGGAGGACTGTAGCATTAATTCGGGCATCCTTAGGTCGCTGGTTCAAATCCGGCTCGAAGGATTTTGTGGTTTCATTTCCATGTCTTTTGCTGTTAATCAACAATACCTTCCGTTGATTATGAAAAAGTCCCCGAGCTTCGATAAATACTGGAAAAGAAGCGTACTCTATCTGCTTTCAAAGGGAATTGATGACATAGTCATCGCTAGGGGAGGCGTGAAGAACAGTAAAGGAAACCTGCTGATCAAAACTGCTACCAAAGCATTGCATTAGTACATGTATGCCCTTGGCAGACTTCCAATTGCATTGCACCACGGTAGCTGCTTGGCAGCCAATCACACTGTGACTTGCCTTCAATTTGAGTGTCCACCGATGGGCAAGAGGGCATAGCCAATGGAATCATCCCCCGAAAGGCTGAGCAAGCTGGAAAGTAGACCAACAGTTTACACATTTGGGGAAATCCTGAGAAGTTTTGCATTCCAAACTGAGCAAATAAAAGCCCTGCCGGAGAATCGAACCCTGATTGCACTAAGTATATGCTCCATGAAGACAGCCCTCACGTAAGGCGTGGGCAATTTCATCCCTGACACTTTACATTCTAGTCTCAAATCGAGACTTTGCAGTCCGTGGGCTCCAGAGTCTCCTTGCATCCAGCAAAACTTTAGAGGGCAGTGGAGGGGATGTAGCTCAGTGGTAGAGCGCATGCTTCGCATGTATGAGGCCCCGGGTTCAATCCCCGGCATCTCCAGGAGTCGCTGTTCTGTATCTCGGCTTTTTCCAGAAGGCTAGCCTGCCACCTTGTGGAAAGTTGAGGTTTCTCAGGCAGTTGGGGGGTCAGAACCCCACTTAAATAGGTTGCATTGAAAAATATTGTTTGAAATAGGCATAGTTTCCACTTTTCAAGAAAATCTGAGAATTTTGCTTGCCAAAAGGAGGAAATAAATGCCCTCTCTGAGGAACGAACTCAGGACCTTCAGATTATGAGACTGACGCGCTGCCTACTGCGCTAAGAAGGCTGCACACAAGCATCTCTAAACAAGACTATAGACCAGGAAGATAATCCAGGTGCGAGGCTTAAGGATTTTCCTGACTGAGACTTTATGCTGCAGTGTCAAGTGGGTTGACTTGGCAGACACTTACATTCAGGGTTTCCATGCATACAGTAAAACTTGGCATACAAGGGGATGTAGCTCAGTGGTAGAGCGCATGCTTTGCATGTATGAGGCCCCGGGTTCAATCCCCGGCATCTCCAGACTTTTGCCATGCTTATCTTGGATTTTGGCAGAAAACTAGGCTGGCTGTCAGTATTAAGGAAGAGATATGTCATGCAACTGGGATACGAACCCCACTTAAACTGTGAGACGTGTGCCTTGGAAAACCCCATGAAATGGGGCTATCTCATTTTTGATGCTTATAGAACCAAAGAATCTTACTTGTTTAAGCCATCAAAGTGATGATTAATCTTGGCAATCTTAATACATTTAGGATAGAAATCTGTGGCAGCCATCTTGGTCATTGGTAAGGGTTCTTCCTCTAAACCAGAGACTCTCTACAGTAGCTTCAAGAAAAACTGAATATGTTGCCTTTACTCTACTGATTTGTCCATTCTCTTTCCTTTCAAAAATGAACCCAAAATGCATGTTCTTGAAGCTGGGTGCGTGGTAATGACTCCCATAACTTTCTGTCATTTTTCTCACGGTTAAAGGCTTCCATCCATTTGCCACCAATGCTTCCTAAGGTCTTTGTATCAAAGTTCCTTTCCTTTCTGTAAAATTCATCATTGCGGCGCCCCTGCTTTTCACCAAGCCAAGACGGAACATCCACTTTGGTGTGAAATCCTCCTTTGAGGTGATAAGACGTAACTCACAGTGTGCTCTCAGAAGTGGTAGCTTTGAGAGGGAGCCGCGATTAATATTGATGATTTTCATCTGTCTGCTCCTGGTCCCCACCCCCCACAACCTTTCTTGAGCGAGAGGTAATTTCAGTGCTATGAGCTTCTGCTACCCCTCCTTCGATAGCTCAGTTGGTAGAGCGGAGGACTGTAGCATTAATTCGGGCATCCTTAGGTCGCTGGTTCAAATCCGGCTCGAAGGATTTTGTGGTTTCATTTCCATGTCTTTTGCTGTTAATCAACAATACCTTCCGTTGATTATGAAAAAGTCCCCGAGCTTCGATAAATACTGGAAAAGAAGCGTACTCTATCTGCTTTCAAAGGGAATTGATGACATAGTCATCGCTAGGGGAGGCGTGAAGAACAGTAAAGGAAACCTGCTGATCAAAACTGCTACCAAAGCATTGCATTAGTACATGTATGCCCTTGGCAGACTTCCAATTGCATTGCACCACGGTAGCTGCTTGGCAGCCAATCACACTGTGACTTGCCTTCAATTTGAGTGTCCACCGATGGGCAAGAGGGCATAGCCAATGGAATCATCCCCCGAAAGGCTGAGCAAGCTGGAAAGTAGACCAACAGTTTACACATTTGGGGAAATCCTGAGAAGTTTTGCATTCCAAACTGAGCAAATAAAAGCCCTGCCGGAGAATCGAACCCTGATTGCACTAAGTATATGCTCCATGAAGACAGCCCTCACGTAAGGCGTGGGCAATTTCATCCCTGACACTTTACATTCTAGTCTCAAATCGAGACTTTGCAGTCCGTGGGCTCCAGAGTCTCCTTGCATCCAGCAAAACTTTAGAGGGCAGTGGAGGGGATGTAGCTCAGTGGTAGAGCGCATGCTTCGCATGTATGAGGCCCCGGGTTCAATCCCCGGCATCTCCAGGAGTCGCTGTTCTGTATCTCGGCTTTTTCCAGAAGGCTAGCCTGCCACCTTGTGGAAAGTTGAGGTTTCTCAGGCAGTTGGGGGGTCAGAACCCCACTTAAATAGGTTGCATTGAAAAATATTGTTTGAAATAGGCATAGTTTCCACTTTTCAAGAAAATCTGAGAATTTTGCTTGCCAAAAGGAGGAAATAAATGCCCTCTCTGAGGAACGAACTCAGGACCTTCAGATTATGAGACTGACGCGCTGCCTACTGCGCTAAGAAGGCTGCACACAAGCATCTCTAAACAAGACTATAGACCAGGAAGATAATCCAGGTGCGAGGCTTAAGGATTTTCCTGACTGAGACTTTATGCTGCAGTGTCAAGTGGGTTGACTTGGCAGACACTTACATTCAGGGTTTCCATGCATACAGTAAAACTTGGCATACAAGGGGATGTAGCTCAGTGGTAGAGCGCATGCTTTGCATGTATGAGGCCCCGGGTTCAATCCCCGGCATCTCCAGACTTTTGCCATGCTTATCTTGGATTTTGGCAGAAAACTAGGCTGGCTGTCAGTATTAAGGAAGAGATATGTCATGCAACTGGGATACGAACCCCACTTAAACTGTGAGACGTGTGCCTTGGAAAACCCCATGAAATGGGGCTATCTCATTTTTGATGCTTATAGAACCAAAGAATCTTACTTGTTTAAGCCATCAAAGTGATGATTAATCTTGGCAATCTTAATACATTTAGGATAGAAATCTGTGGCAGCCATCTTGGTCATTGGTAAGGGTTCTTCCTCTAAACCAGAGACTCTCTACAGTAGCTTCAAGAAAAACTGAATATGTTGCCTTTACTCTACTGATTTTTCCATTCTCTTTCCTTTCAAAAATGAACCCAAAATGCATGTTCTTGAAGCTGGGTGCGTGGTAATGACTCCCATAACTTTCTGTCATTTTTCTCACGGTTAAAGGCTTCCATCCATTTGCCACCAATGCTTCCTAAGGTCTTTGTATCAAAGTTCCTTTCCTTTCTGTAAAATTCATCATTGCGGCGCCCCTGCTTTTCACCAAGCCAAGACGGAACATCCACTTTGGTGTGAAATCCTCCTTTGAGGTGATAAGACGTAACTCACAGTGTGCTCTCAGAAGTGGTAGCTTTGAGAGGGAGCCGCGATTAATATTGATGATTTTCATCTGTCTGCTCCTGGTCCCCACCCCCCACAACCTTTCTTGAGCGAGAGGTAATTTCAGTGCTATGAGCTTCTGCTACCCCTCCTTCGATAGCTCAGTTGGTAGAGCGGAGGACTGTAGCATTAATTCGGGCATCCTTAGGTCGCTGGTTCAAATCCGGCTCGAAGGATTTTGTGGTTTCATTTCCATGTCTTTTGCTGTTAATCAACAATACCTTCCGTTGATTATGAAAAAGTCCCCGAGCTTCGATAAATACTGGAAAAGAAGCGTACTCTATCTGCTTTCAAAGGGAATTGATGACATAGTCATCGCTAGGGGAGGCGTGAAGAACAGTAAAGGAAACCTGCTGATCAAAACTGCTACCAAAGCATTGCATTAGTACATGTATGCCCTTGGCAGACTTCCAATTGCATTGCACCACGGTAGCTGCTTGGCAGCCAATCACACTGTGACTTGCCTTCAATTTGAGTGTCCACCGATGGGCAAGAGGGCATAGCCAATGGAATCATCCCCCGAAAGGCTGAGCAAGCTGGAAAGTAGACCAACAGTTTACACATTTGGGGAAATCCTGAGAAGTTTTGCATTCCAAACTGAGCAAATAAAAGCCCTGCCGGAGAATCGAACCCTGATTGCACTAAGTATATGCTCCATGAAGACAGCCCTCACGTAAGGCGTGGGCAATTTCATCCCTGACACTTTACATTCTAGTCTCAAATCGAGACTTTGCAGTCCGTGGGCTCCAGAGTCTCCTTGCATCCAGCAAAACTTTAGAGGGCAGTGGAGGGGATGTAGCTCAGTGGTAGAGCGCATGCTTCGCATGTATGAGGCCCCGGGTTCAATCCCCGGCATCTCCAGGAGTCGCTGTTCTGTATCTCGGCTTTTTCCAGAAGGCTAGCCTGCCACCTTGTGGAAAGTTGAGGTTTCTCAGGCAGTTGGGGGGTCAGAACCCCACTTAAATAGGTTGCATTGAAAAATATTGTTTGAAATAGGCATAGTTTCCACTTTTCAAGAAAATCTGAGAATTTTGCTTGCCAAAAGGAGGAAATAAATGCCCTCTCTGAGGAACGAACTCAGGACCTTCAGATTATGAGACTGACGCGCTGCCTACTGCGCTAAGAAGGCTGCACACAAGCATCTCTAAACAAGACTATAGACCAGGAAGATAATCCAGGTGCGAGGCTTAAGGATTTTCCTGACTGAGACTTTATGCTGCAGTGTCAAGTGGGTTGACTTGGCAGACACTTACATTCAGGGTTTCCATGCATACAGTAAAACTTGGCATACAAGGGGATGTAGCTCAGTGGTAGAGCGCATGCTTTGCATGTATGAGGCCCCGGGTTCAATCCCCGGCATCTCCAGACTTTTGCCATGCTTATCTTGGATTTTGGCAGAAAACTAGGCTGGCTGTCAGTATTAAGGAAGAGATATGTCATGCAACTGGGATACGAACCCCACTTAAACTGTGAGACGTGTGCCTTGGAAAACCCCATGAAATGGGGCTATCTCATTTTTGATGCTTATAGAACCAAAGAATCTTACTTGTTTAAGCCATCAAAGTGATGATTAATCTTGGCAATCTTAATACATTTAGGATAGAAATCTGTGGCAGCCATCTTGGTCATTGGTAAGGGTTCTTCCTCTAAACCAGAGACTCTCTACAGTAGCTTCAAGAAAAACTGAATATGTTGCCTTTACTCTACTGATTTGTCCATTCTCTTTCCTTTCAAAAATGAACCCAAAATGCATGTTCTTGAAGCTGGGTGCGTGGTAATGACTCCCATAACTTTCTGTCATTTTTCTCACGGTTAAAGGCTTCCATCCATTTGCCACCAATGCTTCCTAAGGTCTTTGTATCAAAGTTCCTTTCCTTTCTGTAAAATTCATCATTGCGGCGCCCCTGCTTTTCACCAAGCCAAGACGGAACATCCACTTTGGTGTGAAATCCTCCTTTGAGGTGATAAGACGTAACTCACAGTGTGCTCTCAGAAGTGGTAGCTTTGAGAGGGAGCCGCGATTAATATTGATGATTTTCATCTGTCTGCTCCTGGTCCCCACCCCCCACAACCTTTCTTGAGCGAGAGGTAATTTCAGTGCTATGAGCTTCTGCTACCCCTCCTTCGATAGCTCAGTTGGTAGAGCGGAGGACTGTAGCATTAATTCGGGCATCCTTAGGTCGCTGGTTCAAATCCGGCTCGAAGGATTTTGTGGTTTCATTTCCATGTCTTTTGCTGTTAATCAACAATACCTTCCGTTGATTATGAAAAAGTCCCCGAGCTTCGATAAATACTGGAAAAGAAGCGTACTCTATCTGCTTTCAAAGGGAATTGATGACATAGTCATCGCTAGGGGAGGCGTGAAGAACAGTAAAGGAAACCTGCTGATCAAAACTGCTACCAAAGCATTGCATTAGTACATGTATGCCCTTGGCAGACTTCCAATTGCATTGCACCACGGTAGCTGCTTGGCAGCCAATCACACTGTGACTTGCCTTCAATTTGAGTGTCCACCGATGGGCAAGAGGGCATAGCCAATGGAATCATCCCCCGAAAGGCTGAGCAAGCTGGAAAGTAGACCAACAGTTTACACATTTGGGGAAATCCTGAGAAGTTTTGCATTCCAAACTGAGCAAATAAAAGCCCTGCCGGAGAATCGAACCCTGATTGCACTAAGTATATGCTCCATGAAGACAGCCCTCACGTAAGGCGTGGGCAATTTCATCCCTGACACTTTACATTCTAGTCTCAAATCGAGACTTTGCAGTCCGTGGGCTCCAGAGTCTCCTTGCATCCAGCAAAACTTTAGAGGGCAGTGGAGGGGATGTAGCTCAGTGGTAGAGCGCATGCTTCGCATGTATGAGGCCCCGGGTTCAATCCCCGGCATCTCCAGGAGTCGCTGTTCTGTATCTCGGCTTTTTCCAGAAGGCTAGCCTGCCACCTTGTGGAAAGTTGAGGTTTCTCAGGCAGTTGGGGGGTCAGAACCCCACTTAAATAGGTTGCATTGAAAAATATTGTTTGAAATAGGCATAGTTTCCACTTTTCAAGAAAATCTGAGAATTTTGCTTGCCAAAAGGAGGAAATAAATGCCCTCTCTGAGGAACGAACTCAGGACCTTCAGATTATGAGACTGACGCGCTGCCTACTGCGCTAAGAAGGCTGCACACAAGCATCTCTAAACAAGACTATAGACCAGGAAGATAATCCAGGTGCGAGGCTTAAGGATTTTCCTGACTGAGACTTTATGCTGCAGTGTCAAGTGGGTTGACTTGGCAGACACTTACATTCAGGGTTTCCATGCATACAGTAAAACTTGGCATACAAGGGGATGTAGCTCAGTGGTAGAGCGCATGCTTTGCATGTATGAGGCCCCGGGTTCAATCCCCGGCATCTCCAGACTTTTGCCATGCTTATCTTGGATTTTGGCAGAAAACTAGGCTGGCTGTCAGTATTAAGGAAGAGATATGTCATGCAACTGGGATACGAACCCCACTTAAACTGTGAGACGTGTGCCTTGGAAAACCCCATGAAATGGGGCTATCTCATTTTTGATGCTTATAGAACCAAAGAATCTTACTTGTTTAAGCCATCAAAGTGATGATTAATCTTGGCAATCTTAATACATTTAGGATAGAAATCTGTGGCAGCCATCTTGGTCATTGGTAAGGGTTCTTCCTCTAAACCAGAGACTCTCTACAGTAGCTTCAAGAAAAACTGAATATGTTGCCTTTACTCTACTGATTTGTCCATTCTCTTTCCTTTCAAAAATGAACCCAAAATGCATGTTCTTGAAGCTGGGTGCGTGGTAATGACTCCCATAACTTTCTGTCATTTTTCTCACGGTTAAAGGCTTCCATCCATTTGCCACCAATGCTTCCTAAGGTCTTTGTATCAAAGTTCCTTTCCTTTCTGTAAAATTCATCATTGCGGCGCCCCTGCTTTTCACCAAGCCAAGACGGAACATCCACTTTGGTGTGAAATCCTCCTTTGAGGTGATAAGACGTAACTCACAGTGTGCTCTCAGAAGTGGTAGCTTTGAGAGGGAGCCGCGATTAATATTGATGATTTTCATCTGTCTGCTCCTGGTCCCCACCCCCCACAACCTTTCTTGAGCGAGAGGTAATTTCAGTGCTATGAGCTTCTGCTACCCCTCCTTCGATAGCTCAGTTGGTAGAGCGGAGGACTGTAGCATTAATTCGGGCATCCTTAGGTCGCTGGTTCAAATCCGGCTCGAAGGATTTTGTGGTTTCATTTCCATGTCTTTTGCTGTTAATCAACAATACCTTCCGTTGATTATGAAAAAGTCCCCGAGCTTCGATAAATACTGGAAAAGAAGCGTACTCTATCTGCTTTCAAAGGGAATTGATGACATAGTCATCGCTAGGGGAGGCGTGAAGAACAGTAAAGGAAACCTGCTGATCAAAACTGCTACCAAAGCATTGCATTAGTACATGTATGCCCTTGGCAGACTTCCAATTGCATTGCACCACGGTAGCTGCTTGGCAGCCAATCACACTGTGACTTGCCTTCAATTTGAGTGTCCACCGATGGGCAAGAGGGCATAGCCAATGGAATCATCCCCCGAAAGGCTGAGCAAGCTGGAAAGTAGACCAACAGTTTACACATTTGGGGAAATCCTGAGAAGTTTTGCATTCCAAACTGAGCAAATAAAAGCCCTGCCGGAGAATCGAACCCTGATTGCACTAAGTATATGCTCCATGAAGACAGCCCTCACGTAAGGCGTGGGCAATTTCATCCCTGACACTTTACATTCTAGTCTCAAATCGAGACTTTGCAGTCCGTGGGCTCCAGAGTCTCCTTGCATCCAGCAAAACTTTAGAGGGCAGTGGAGGGGATGTAGCTCAGTGGTAGAGCGCATGCTTCGCATGTATGAGGCCCCGGGTTCAATCCCCGGCATCTCCAGGAGTCGCTGTTCTGTATCTCGGCTTTTTCCAGAAGGCTAGCCTGCCACCTTGTGGAAAGTTGAGGTTTCTCAGGCAGTTGGGGGGTCAGAACCCCACTTAAATAGGTTGCATTGAAAAATATTGTTTGAAATAGGCATAGTTTCCACTTTTCAAGAAAATCTGAGAATTTTGCTTGCCAAAAGGAGGAAATAAATGCCCTCTCTGAGGAACGAACTCAGGACCTTCAGATTATGAGACTGACGCGCTGCCTACTGCGCTAAGAAGGCTGCACACAAGCATCTCTAAACAAGACTATAGACCAGGAAGATAATCCAGGTGCGAGGCTTAAGGATTTTCCTGACTGAGACTTTATGCTGCAGTGTCAAGTGGGTTGACTTGGCAGACACTTACATTCAGGGTTTCCATGCATACAGTAAAACTTGGCATACAAGGGGATGTAGCTCAGTGGTAGAGCGCATGCTTTGCATGTATGAGGCCCCGGGTTCAATCCCCGGCATCTCCAGACTTTTGCCATGCTTATCTTGGATTTTGGCAGAAAACTAGGCTGGCTGTCAGTATTAAGGAAGAGATATGTCATGCAACTGGGATACGAACCCCACTTAAACTGTGAGACGTGTGCCTTGGAAAACCCCATGAAATGGGGCTATCTCATTTTTGATGCTTATAGAACCAAAGAATCTTACTTGTTTAAGCCATCAAAGTGATGATTAATCTTGGCAATCTTAATACATTTAGGATAGAAATCTGTGGCAGCCATCTTGGTCATTGGTAAGGGTTCTTCCTCTAAACCAGAGACTCTCTACAGTAGCTTCAAGAAAAACTGAATATGTTGCCTTTACTCTACTGATTTGTCCATTCTCTTTCCTTTCAAAAATGAACCCAAAATGCATGTTCTTGAAGCTGGGTGCGTGGTAATGACTCCCATAACTTTCTGTCATTTTTCTCACGGTTAAAGGCTTCCATCCATTTGCCACCAATGCTTCCTAAGGTCTTTGTATCAAAGTTCCTTTCCTTTCTGTAAAATTCATCATTGCGGCGCCCCTGCTTTTCACCAAGCCAAGACGGAACATCCACTTTGGTGTGAAATCCTCCTTTGAGGTGATAAGACGTAACTCACAGTGTGCTCTCAGAAGTGGTAGCTTTGAGAGGGAGCCGCGATTAATATTGATGATTTTCATCTGTCTGCTCCTGGTCCCCACCCCCCACAACCTTTCTTGAGCGAGAGGTAATTTCAGTGCTATGAGCTTCTGCTACCCCTCCTTCGATAGCTCAGTTGGTAGAGCGGAGGACTGTAGCATTAATTCGGGCATCCTTAGGTCGCTGGTTCAAATCCGGCTCGAAGGATTTTGTGGTTTCATTTCCATGTCTTTTGCTGTTAATCAACAATACCTTCCGTTGATTATGAAAAAGTCCCCGAGCTTCGATAAATACTGGAAAAGAAGCGTACTCTATCTGCTTTCAAAGGGAATTGATGACATAGTCATCGCTAGGGGAGGCGTGAAGAACAGTAAAGGAAACCTGCTGATCAAAACTGCTACCAAAGCATTGCATTAGTACATGTATGCCCTTGGCAGACTTCCAATTGCATTGCACCACGGTAGCTGCTTGGCAGCCAATCACACTGTGACTTGCCTTCAATTTGAGTGTCCACCGATGGGCAAGAGGGCATAGCCAATGGAATCATCCCCCGAAAGGCTGAGCAAGCTGGAAAGTAGACCAACAGTTTACACATTTGGGGAAATCCTGAGAAGTTTTGCATTCCAAACTGAGCAAATAAAAGCCCTGCCGGAGAATCGAACCCTGATTGCACTAAGTATATGCTCCATGAAGACAGCCCTCACGTAAGGCGTGGGCAATTTCATCCCTGACACTTTACATTCTAGTCTCAAATCGAGACTTTGCAGTCCGTGGGCTCCAGAGTCTCCTTGCATCCAGCAAAACTTTAGAGGGCAGTGGAGGGGATGTAGCTCAGTGGTAGAGCGCATGCTTCGCATGTATGAGGCCCCGGGTTCAATCCCCGGCATCTCCAGGAGTCGCTGTTCTGTATCTCGGCTTTTTCCAGAAGGCTAGCCTGCCACCTTGTGGAAAGTTGAGGTTTCTCAGGCAGTTGGGGGGTCAGAACCCCACTTAAATAGGTTGCATTGAAAAATATTGTTTGAAATAGGCATAGTTTCCACTTTTCAAGAAAATCTGAGAATTTTGCTTGCCAAAAGGAGGAAATAAATGCCCTCTCTGAGGAACGAACTCAGGACCTTCAGATTATGAGACTGACGCGCTGCCTACTGCGCTAAGAAGGCTGCACACAAGCATCTCTAAACAAGACTATAGACCAGGAAGATAATCCAGGTGCGAGGCTTAAGGATTTTCCTGACTGAGACTTTATGCTGCAGTGTCAAGTGGGTTGACTTGGCAGACACTTACATTCAGGGTTTCCATGCATACAGTAAAACTTGGCATACAAGGGGATGTAGCTCAGTGGTAGAGCGCATGCTTTGCATGTATGAGGCCCCGGGTTCAATCCCCGGCATCTCCAGACTTTTGCCATGCTTATCTTGGATTTTGGCAGAAAACTAGGCTGGCTGTCAGTATTAAGGAAGAGATATGTCATGCAACTGGGATACGAACCCCACTTAAACTGTGAGACGTGTGCCTTGGAAAACCCCATGAAATGGGGCTATCTCATTTTTGATGCTTATAGAACCAAAGAATCTTACTTGTTTAAGCCATCAAAGTGATGATTAATCTTGGCAATCTTAATACATTTAGGATAGAAATCTGTGGCAGCCATCTTGGTCATTGGTAAGGGTTCTTCCTCTAAACCAGAGACTCTCTACAGTAGCTTCAAGAAAAACTGAATATGTTGCCTTTACTCTACTGATTTTTCCATTCTCTTTCCTTTCAAAAATGAACCCAAAATGCATGTTCTTGAAGCTGGGTGCGTGGTAATGACTCCCATAACTTTCTGTCATTTTTCTCACGGTTAAAGGCTTCCATCCATTTGCCACCAATGCTTCCTAAGGTCTTTGTATCAAAGTTCCTTTCCTTTCTGTAAAATTCATCATTGCGGCGCCCCTGCTTTTCACCAAGCCAAGACGGAACATCCACTTTGGTGTGAAATCCTCCTTTGAGGTGATAAGACGTAACTCACAGTGTGCTCTCAGAAGTGGTAGCTTTGAGAGGGAGCCGCGATTAATATTGATGATTTTCATCTGTCTGCTCCTGGTCCCCACCCCCCACAACCTTTCTTGAGCGAGAGGTAATTTCAGTGCTATGAGCTTCTGCTACCCCTCCTTCGATAGCTCAGTTGGTAGAGCGGAGGACTGTAGCATTAATTCGGGCATCCTTAGGTCGCTGGTTCAAATCCGGCTCGAAGGATTTTGTGGTTTCATTTCCATGTCTTTTGCTGTTAATCAACAATACCTTCCGTTGATTATGAAAAAGTCCCCGAGCTTCGATAAATACTGGAAAAGAAGCGTACTCTATCTGCTTTCAAAGGGAATTGATGACATAGTCATCGCTAGGGGAGGCGTGAAGAACAGTAAAGGAAACCTGCTGATCAAAACTGCTACCAAAGCATTGCATTAGTACATGTATGCCCTTGGCAGACTTCCAATTGCATTGCACCACGGTAGCTGCTTGGCAGCCAATCACACTGTGACTTGCCTTCAATTTGAGTGTCCACCGATGGGCAAGAGGGCATAGCCAATGGAATCATCCCCCGAAAGGCTGAGCAAGCTGGAAAGTAGACCAACAGTTTACACATTTGGGGAAATCCTGAGAAGTTTTGCATTCCAAACTGAGCAAATAAAAGCCCTGCCGGAGAATCGAACCCTGATTGCACTAAGTATATGCTCCATGAAGACAGCCCTCACGTAAGGCGTGGGCAATTTCATCCCTGACACTTTACATTCTAGTCTCAAATCGAGACTTTGCAGTCCGTGGGCTCCAGAGTCTCCTTGCATCCAGCAAAACTTTAGAGGGCAGTGGAGGGGATGTAGCTCAGTGGTAGAGCGCATGCTTCGCATGTATGAGGCCCCGGGTTCAATCCCCGGCATCTCCAGGAGTCGCTGTTCTGTATCTCGGCTTTTTCCAGAAGGCTAGCCTGCCACCTTGTGGAAAGTTGAGGTTTCTCAGGCAGTTGGGGGGTCAGAACCCCACTTAAATAGGTTGCATTGAAAAATATTGTTTGAAATAGGCATAGTTTCCACTTTTCAAGAAAATCTGAGAATTTTGCTTGCCAAAAGGAGGAAATAAATGCCCTCTCTGAGGAACGAACTCAGGACCTTCAGATTATGAGACTGACGCGCTGCCTACTGCGCTAAGAAGGCTGCACACAAGCATCTCTAAACAAGACTATAGACCAGGAAGATAATCCAGGTGCGAGGCTTAAGGATTTTCCTGACTGAGACTTTATGCTGCAGTGTCAAGTGGGTTGACTTGGCAGACACTTACATTCAGGGTTTCCATGCATACAGTAAAACTTGGCATACAAGGGGATGTAGCTCAGTGGTAGAGCGCATGCTTTGCATGTATGAGGCCCCGGGTTCAATCCCCGGCATCTCCAGACTTTTGCCATGCTTATCTTGGATTTTGGCAGAAAACTAGGCTGGCTGTCAGTATTAAGGAAGAGATATGTCATGCAACTGGGATACGAACCCCACTTAAACTGTGAGACGTGTGCCTTGGAAAACCCCATGAAATGGGGCTATCTCATTTTTGATGCTTATAGAACCAAAGAATCTTACTTGTTTAAGCCATCAAAGTGATGATTAATCTTGGCAATCTTAATACATTTAGGATAGAAATCTGTGGCAGCCATCTTGGTCATTGGTAAGGGTTCTTCCTCTAAACCAGAGACTCTCTACAGTAGCTTCAAGAAAAACTGAATATGTTGCCTTTACTCTACTGATTTGTCCATTCTCTTTCCTTTCAAAAATGAACCCAAAATGCATGTTCTTGAAGCTGGGTGCGTGGTAATGACTCCCATAACTTTCTGTCATTTTTCTCACGGTTAAAGGCTTCCATCCATTTGCCACCAATGCTTCCTAAGGTCTTTGTATCAAAGTTCCTTTCCTTTCTGTAAAATTCATCATTGCGGCGCCCCTGCTTTTCACCAAGCCAAGACGGAACATCCACTTTGGTGTGAAATCCTCCTTTGAGGTGATAAGACGTAACTCACAGTGTGCTCTCAGAAGTGGTAGCTTTGAGAGGGAGCCGCGATTAATATTGATGATTTTCATCTGTCTGCTCCTGGTCCCCACCCCCCACAACCTTTCTTGAGCGAGAGGTAATTTCAGTGCTATGAGCTTCTGCTACCCCTCCTTCGATAGCTCAGTTGGTAGAGCGGAGGACTGTAGCATTAATTCGGGCATCCTTAGGTCGCTGGTTCAAATCCGGCTCGAAGGATTTTGTGGTTTCATTTCCATGTCTTTTGCTGTTAATCAACAATACCTTCCGTTGATTATGAAAAAGTCCCCGAGCTTCGATAAATACTGGAAAAGAAGCGTACTCTATCTGCTTTCAAAGGGAATTGATGACATAGTCATCGCTAGGGGAGGCGTGAAGAACAGTAAAGGAAACCTGCTGATCAAAACTGCTACCAAAGCATTGCATTAGTACATGTATGCCCTTGGCAGACTTCCAATTGCATTGCACCACGGTAGCTGCTTGGCAGCCAATCACACTGTGACTTGCCTTCAATTTGAGTGTCCACCGATGGGCAAGAGGGCATAGCCAATGGAATCATCCCCCGAAAGGCTGAGCAAGCTGGAAAGTAGACCAACAGTTTACACATTTGGGGAAATCCTGAGAAGTTTTGCATTCCAAACTGAGCAAATAAAAGCCCTGCCGGAGAATCGAACCCTGATTGCACTAAGTATATGCTCCATGAAGACAGCCCTCACGTAAGGCGTGGGCAATTTCATCCCTGACACTTTACATTCTAGTCTCAAATCGAGACTTTGCAGTCCGTGGGCTCCAGAGTCTCCTTGCATCCAGCAAAACTTTAGAGGGCAGTGGAGGGGATGTAGCTCAGTGGTAGAGCGCATGCTTCGCATGTATGAGGCCCCGGGTTCAATCCCCGGCATCTCCAGGAGTCGCTGTTCTGTATCTCGGCTTTTTCCAGAAGGCTAGCCTGCCACCTTGTGGAAAGTTGAGGTTTCTCAGGCAGTTGGGGGGTCAGAACCCCACTTAAATAGGTTGCATTGAAAAATATTGTTTGAAATAGGCATAGTTTCCACTTTTCAAGAAAATCTGAGAATTTTGCTTGCCAAAAGGAGGAAATAAATGCCCTCTCTGAGGAACGAACTCAGGACCTTCAGATTATGAGACTGACGCGCTGCCTACTGCGCTAAGAAGGCTGCACACAAGCATCTCTAAACAAGACTATAGACCAGGAAGATAATCCAGGTGCGAGGCTTAAGGATTTTCCTGACTGAGACTTTATGCTGCAGTGTCAAGTGGGTTGACTTGGCAGACACTTACATTCAGGGTTTCCATGCATACAGTAAAACTTGGCATACAAGGGGATGTAGCTCAGTGGTAGAGCGCATGCTTTGCATGTATGAGGCCCCGGGTTCAATCCCCGGCATCTCCAGACTTTTGCCATGCTTATCTTGGATTTTGGCAGAAAACTAGGCTGGCTGTCAGTATTAAGGAAGAGATATGTCATGCAACTGGGATACGAACCCCACTTAAACTGTGAGACGTGTGCCTTGGAAAACCCCATGAAATGGGGCTATCTCATTTTTGATGCTTATAGAACCAAAGAATCTTACTTGTTTAAGCCATCAAAGTGATGATTAATCTTGGCAATCTTAATACATTTAGGATAGAAATCTGTGGCAGCCATCTTGGTCATTGGTAAGGGTTCTTCCTCTAAACCAGAGACTCTCTACAGTAGCTTCAAGAAAAACTGAATATGTTGCCTTTACTCTACTGATTTTTCCATTCTCTTTCCTTTCAAAAATGAACCCAAAATGCATGTTCTTGAAGCTGGGTGCGTGGTAATGACTCCCATAACTTTCTGTCATTTTTCTCACGGTTAAAGGCTTCCATCCATTTGCCACCAATGCTTCCTAAGGTCTTTGTATCAAAGTTCCTTTCCTTTCTGTAAAATTCATCATTGCGGCGCCCCTGCTTTTCACCAAGCCAAGACGGAACATCCACTTTGGTGTGAAATCCTCCTTTGAGGTGATAAGACGTAACTCACAGTGTGCTCTCAGAAGTGGTAGCTTTGAGAGGGAGCCGCGATTAATATTGATGATTTTCATCTGTCTGCTCCTGGTCCCCACCCCCCACAACCTTTCTTGAGCGAGAGGTAATTTCAGTGCTATGAGCTTCTGCTACCCCTCCTTCGATAGCTCAGTTGGTAGAGCGGAGGACTGTAGCATTAATTCGGGCATCCTTAGGTCGCTGGTTCAAATCCGGCTCGAAGGATTTTGTGGTTTCATTTCCATGTCTTTTGCTGTTAATCAACAATACCTTCCGTTGATTATGAAAAAGTCCCCGAGCTTCGATAAATACTGGAAAAGAAGCGTACTCTATCTGCTTTCAAAGGGAATTGATGACATAGTCATCGCTAGGGGAGGCGTGAAGAACAGTAATGGAAACCTGCTGATCAAAACTGCTACCAAAGCATTGCATTAGTACATGTATGCCCTTGGCAGACTTCCAATTGCATTGCACCACGGTAGCTGCTTGGCAGCCAATCACACTGTGACTTGCCTTCAATTTGAGTGTCCACCGATGGGCAAGAGGGCATAGCCAATGGAATCATCCCCCGAAAGGCTGAGCAAGCTGGAAAGTAGACCAACAGTTTACACATTTGGGGAAATCCTGAGAAGTTTTGCATTCCAAACTGAGCAAATAAAAGCCCTGCCGGAGAATCGAACCCTGATTGCACTAAGTATATGCTCCATGAAGACAGCCCTCACGTAAGGCGTGGGCAATTTCATCCCTGACACTTTACATTCTAGTCTCAAATCGAGACTTTGCAGTCCGTGGGCTCCAGAGTCTCCTTGCATCCAGCAAAACTTTAGAGGGCAGTGGAGGGGATGTAGCTCAGTGGTAGAGCGCATGCTTCGCATGTATGAGGCCCCTGGTTCAATCCCCGGCATCTCCAGGAGTCGCTGTTCTGTATCTCGGCTTTTTCCAGAAGGCTAGCCTGCCACCTTGTGGAAAGTTGAGGTTTCTCAGGCAGTTGGGGGGTCAGAACCCCACTTAAATAGGTTGCATTGAAAAATATTGTTTAAAATAGGCATAGTTTCCACTTTTCAAGAAAATCTGAGAATTTTGCTTGCCAAAAGGAGGAAATAGATGCCCTCTCTGAGGAACGAACTCAGGACCTTCAGATTATGAGACTGACGCGCTGCCTACTGCGCTAAGAAGGCTGCACACAAGCATCTCTAAACAAGACTATAGACCAGGAAGATAATCCAGGTGCGAGGCTTAAGGATTTTCCTGACTGAGACTTTATGCTGCAGTGTCAAGTGGGTTGACTTGGCAGACACTTACATTCAGGGTTTCCATGCATACAGTAAAACTTGGCATACAAGGGGATGTAGCTCAGTGGTAGAGCGCATGCTTTGCATGTATGAGGCCCCGGGTTCAATCCCCGGCATCTCCAGACTTTTGCCATGCTTATCTTGGATTTTGGCAGAAAACTAGGCTGGCTGTCAGTATTAAGGAAGAGATATGTCATGCAACTGGGATACGAACCCCACTTAAACTGTGAGACGTGTGCCTTGGAAAACCCCATGAAATGGGGCTATCTCATTTTTGATGCTTATAGAACCAAAGAATCTTACTTGTTTAAGCCATCAAAGTGATGATTAATCTTGGCAATCTTAATACATTTAGGATAGAAATCTGTGGCAGCCATCTTGGTCATTGGTAAGGGTTCTTCCTCTAAACCAGAGACTCTCTACAGTAGCTTCAAGAAAAACTGAATATGTTGCCTTTACTCTACTGATTTTTCCATTCTCTTTCCTTTCAAAAATGAACCCAAAATGCATGTTCTTGAAGCTGGGTGCGTGGTAATGACTCCCATAACTTTCTGTCATTTTTCTCACGGTTAAAGGCTTCCATCCATTTGCCACCAATGCTTCCTAAGGTCTTTGTATCAAAGTTCCTTTCCTTTCTGTAAAATTCATCATTGCGGCGCCCCTGCTTTTCACCAAGCCAAGACGGAACATCCACTTTGGTGTGAAATCCTCCTTTGAGGTGATAAGACGTAACTCACAGTGTGCTCTCAGAAGTGGTAGCTTTGAGAGGGAGCCGCGATTAATATTGATGATTTTCATCTGTCTGCTCCTGGTCCCCACCCCCCACAACCTTTCTTGAGCGAGAGGTAATTTCAGTGCTATGAGCTTCTGCTACCCCTCCTTCGATAGCTCAGTTGGTAGAGCGGAGGACTGTAGCATTAATTCGGGCATCCTTAGGTCGCTGGTTCAAATCCGGCTCGAAGGATTTTGTGGTTTCATTTCCATGTCTTTTGCTGTTAATCAACAATACCTTCCGTTGATTATGAAAAAGTCCCCGAGCTTCGATAAATACTGGAAAAGAAGCGTACTCTATCTGCTTTCAAAGGGAATTGATGACATAGTCATCGCTAGGGGAGGCGTGAAGAACAGTAAAGGAAACCTGCTGATCAAAACTGCTACCAAAGCATTGCATTAGTACATGTATGCCCTTGGCAGACTTCCAATTGCATTGCACCACGGTAGCTGCTTGGCAGCCAATCACACTGTGACTTGCCTTCAATTTGAGTGTCCACCGATGGGCAAGAGGGCATAGCCAATGGAATCATCCCCCGAAAGGCTGAGCAAGCTGGAAAGTAGACCAACAGTTTACACATTTGGGGAAATCCTGAGAAGTTTTGCATTCCAAACTGAGCAAATAAAAGCCCTGCCGGAGAATCGAACCCTGATTGCACTAAGTATATGCTCCATGAAGACAGCCCTCACGTAAGGCGTGGGCAATTTCATCCCTGACACTTTACATTCTAGTCTCAAATCGAGACTTTGCAGTCCGTGGGCTCCAGAGTCTCCTTGCATCCAGCAAAACTTTAGAGGGCAGTGGAGGGGATGTAGCTCAGTGGTAGAGCGCATGCTTCGCATGTATGAGGCCCCGGGTTCAATCCCCGGCATCTCCAGGAGTCGCTGTTCTGTATCTCGGCTTTTTCCAGAAGGCTAGCCTGCCACCTTGTGGAAAGTTGAGGTTTCTCAGGCAGTTGGGGGGTCAGAACCCCACTTAAATAGGTTGCATTGAAAAATATTGTTTGAAATAGGCATAGTTTCCACTTTTCAAGAAAATCTGAGAATTTTGCTTGCCAAAAGGAGGAAATAAATGCCCTCTCTGAGGAACGAACTCAGGACCTTCAGATTATGAGACTGACGCGCTGCCTACTGCGCTAAGAAGGCTGCACACAAGCATCTCTAAACAAGACTATAGACCAGGAAGATAATCCAGGTGCGAGGCTTAAGGATTTTCCTGACTGAGACTTTATGCTGCAGTGTCAAGTGGGTTGACTTGGCAGACACTTACATTCAGGGTTTCCATGCATACAGTAAAACTTGGCATACAAGGGGATGTAGCTCAGTGGTAGAGCGCATGCTTTGCATGTATGAGGCCCCGGGTTCAATCCCCGGCATCTCCAGACTTTTGCCATGCTTATCTTGGATTTTGGCAGAAAACTAGGCTGGCTGTCAGTATTAAGGAAGAGATATGTCATGCAACTGGGATACGAACCCCACTTAAACTGTGAGACGTGTGCCTTGGAAAACCCCATGAAATGGGGCTATCTCATTTTTGATGCTTATAGAACCAAAGAATCTTACTTGTTTAAGCCATCAAAGTGATGATTAATCTTGGCAATCTTAATACATTTAGGATAGAAATCTGTGGCAGCCATCTTGGTCATTGGTAAGGGTTCTTCCTCTAAACCAGAGACTCTCTACAGTAGCTTCAAGAAAAACTGAATATGTTGCCTTTACTCTACTGATTTGTCCATTCTCTTTCCTTTCAAAAATGAACCCAAAATGCATGTTCTTGAAGCTGGGTGCGTGGTAATGACTCCCATAACTTTCTGTCATTTTTCTCACGGTTAAAGGCTTCCATCCATTTGCCACCAATGCTTCCTAAGGTCTTTGTATCAAAGTTCCTTTCCTTTCTGTAAAATTCATCATTGCGGCGCCCCTGCTTTTCACCAAGCCAAGACGGAACATCCACTTTGGTGTGAAATCCTCCTTTGAGGTGATAAGACGTAACTCACAGTGTGCTCTCAGAAGTGGTAGCTTTGAGAGGGAGCCGCGATTAATATTGATGATTTTCATCTGTCTGCTCCTGGTCCCCACCCCCCACAACCTTTCTTGAGCGAGAGGTAATTTCAGTGCTATGAGCTTCTGCTACCCCTCCTTCGATAGCTCAGTTGGTAGAGCGGAGGACTGTAGCATTAATTCGGGCATCCTTAGGTCGCTGGTTCAAATCCGGCTCGAAGGATTTTGTGGTTTCATTTCCATGTCTTTTGCTGTTAATCAACAATACCTTCCGTTGATTATGAAAAAGTCCCCGAGCTTCGATAAATACTGGAAAAGAAGCGTACTTTATCTGCTTTCAAAGGGAATTGATGACATAGTCATCGCTAGGGGAGGCGTGAAGAACAGTAAAGGAAACCTGCTGATCAAAACTGCTACCAAAGCATTGCATTAGTACATGTATGCCCTTGGCAGACTTCCAATTGCATTGCACCACGGTAGCTGCTTGGCAGCCAATCACACTGTGACTTGCCTTCAATTTGAGTGTCCACCGATGGGCAAGAGGGCATAGCCAATGGAATCATCCCCCGAAAGGCTGAGCAAGCTGGAAAGTAGACCAACAGTTTACACATTTGGGGAAATCCTGAGAAGTTTTGCATTCCAAACTGAGCAAATAAAAGCCCTGCTGGAGAATCGAACCCTGATTGCACTAAGTATATGCTCCATGAAGACAGCCCTCACGTAAGGCGTGGGCAATTTCATCCCTGACACTTTACATTCTAGTCTCAAATCGAGACTTTGCAGTCCGTGGGCTCCAGAGTCTCCTTGCATCCAGCAAAACTTTAGAGGGCAGTGGAGGGGATGTAGCTCAGTGGTAGAGCGCATGCTTCGCATGTATGAGGCCCCGGGTTCAATCCCCGGCATCTCCAGGAGTCGCTGTTCTGTATCTCGGCTTTTTCCAGAAGGCTAGCCTGCCACCTTGTGGAAAGTTGAGGTTTCTCAGGCAGTTGGGGGGTCAGAACCCCACTTAAATAGGTTGCATTGAAAAATATTGTTTGAAATAGGCATAGTTTCCACTTTTCAAGAAAATCTGAGAATTTTGCTTGCCAAAAGGAGGAAATAAATGCCCTCTCTGAGGAACGAACTCAGGACCTTCAGATTATGAGACTGACGCGCTGCCTACTGCGCTAAGAAGGCTGCACACAAGCATCTCTAAACAAGACTATAGACCAGGAAGATAATCCAGGTGCGAGGCTTAAGGATTTTCCTGACTGAGACTTTATGCTGCAGTGTCAAGTGGGTTGACTTGGCAGACACTTACATTCAGGGTTTCCATGCATACAGTAAAACTTGGCATACAAGGGGATGTAGCTCAGTGGTAGAGCGCATGCTTTGCATGTATGAGGCCCTGGGTTCAATCCCCGGCATCTCCAGACTTTTGCCATGCTTATCTTGGATTTTGGCAGAAAACTAGGCTGGCTGTCAGTATTAAGGAAGAGATATGTCATGCAACTGGGATACGAACCCCACTTAAACTGTGAGACGTGTGCCTTGGAAAACCCCATGAAATGGGGCTATCTCATTTTTGATGCTTATAGAACCAAAGAATCTTACTTGTTTAAGCCATCAAAGTGATGATTAATCTTGGCAATCTTAATACATTTAGGATAGAAATCTGTGGCAGCCATCTTGGTCATTGGTAAGGGTTCTTCCTCTAAACCAGAGACTCTCTACAGTAGCTTCAAGAAAAACTGAATATGTTGCCTTTACTCTACTGATTTGTCCATTCTCTTTCCTTTCAAAAATGAACCCAAAATGCATGTTCTTGAAGCTGGGTGCGTGGTAATGACTCCCATAACTTTCTGTCATTTTTCTCACGGTTAAAGGCTTCCATCCATTTGCCACCAATGCTTCCTAAGGTCTTTGTATCAAAGTTCCTTTCCTTTCTGTAAAATTCATCATTGCGGCGCCCCTGCTTTTCACCAAGCCAAGACGGAACATCCACTTTGGTGTGAAATCCTCCTTTGAGGTGATAAGACGTAACTCACAGTGTGCTTTCAGAAGTGGTAGCTTTGAGAGGGAGCCGCGATTAATATTGATGATTTTCATCTGTCTGCTCCTGGTCCCCACCCCCCACAACCTTTCTTGAGCGAGAGGTAATTTCAGTGCTATGAGCTTCTGCTACCCCTCCTTCGATAGCTCAGTTGGTAGAGCGGAGGACTGTAGCATTAATTAGGGCATCCTTAGGTCGCTGGTTCAAATCCGGCTCGAAGGATTTTGTGGTTTCATTTCCATGTCTTTTGCTGTTAATCAACAATACCTTCCGTTGATTATGAAAAAGTCCCCGAGCTTCGATAAATACTGGAAAAGAAGCGTACTCTATCTGCTTTCAAAGGGAATTGATGACATAGTCATCGCTAGGGGAGGCGTGAAGAACAGTAAAGGAAACCTGCTGATCAAAACTGCTACCAAAGCATTGCATTAGTACATGTATGCCCTTGGCAGACTTCCGATTGCATTGCACCACGGTAGCTGCTTGGCAGCCAATCACACTGTGACTTGCCTTCAATTTGAGTGTCCACCGATGGGCAAGAGGGCATAGCCAATGGAATCATCCCCCGAAAGGCTGAGCAAGCTGGAAAGTAGACCAACAGTTTACACATTTGGGGAAATCCTGAGAAGTTTTGCATTCCAAACTGAGCAAATAAAAGCCCTGCCGGAGAATCGAACCCTGATTGCACTAAGTATATGCTCCATGAAGACAGCCCTCACGTAAGGCGTGGGCAATTTCATGCCTGACACTTTACATTCTAGTCTCAAATCGAGACTTTGCAGTCCGTGGGCTCCAGAGTCTCCTTGCATCCAGCAAAACTTTAGAGGGCAGTGGAGGGGATGTAGCTCAGTGGTAGAGCGCATGCTTCGCATGTATGAGGCCCTGGGTTCAATCCCCGGCATCTCCAGGAGTCGCTGTTCTGTATCTCGGCTTTTTCCAGAAGGCTAGCCTGCCACCTTGTGGAAAGTTGAGGTTTCTCAGGCAGTTGGGGGGTCAGAACCCCACTTAAATAGGTTGCATTGAAAAATATTGTTTAAAATAGGCATAGTTTCCACTTTTCAAGAAAATCTGAGAATTTTGCTTGCCAAAAGGAGGAAATAGATGCCCTCTCTGAGGAACGAACTCAGGACCTTCAGATTATGAGACTGACGCGCTGCCTACTGCGCTAAGAAGGCTGCACACAAGCATCTCTAAACAAGACTATAGACCAGGAAGATAATCCAGGTGCGAGGCTTAAGGATTTTCCTGACTGAGACTTTATGCTGCAGTGTCAAGTGGGTTGACTTGGCAGACACTTACATTCAGGGTTTCCATGCATACAGTAAAACTTGGCATACAAGGGGATGTAGCTCAGTGGTAGAGCGCATGCTTTGCATGTATGAGGCCCCGGGTTCAATCCCCGGCATCTCCAGACTTTTGCCATGCTTATCTTGGATTTTGGCAGAAAACTAGGCTGGCTGTCAGTATTAAGGAAGAGATATGTCATGCAACTGGGATACGAACCCCACTTAAACTGTGAGACGTGTGCCTTGGAAAACCCCATGAAATGGGGCTATCTCATTTTTGATGCTTATAGAACCAAAGAATCTTACTTGTTTAAGCCATCAAAGTGATGATTAATCTTGGCAATCTTAATACATTTAGGATAGAAATCTGTGGCAGCCATCTTGGTCATTGGTAAGGGTTCTTCCTCTAAACCAGAGACTCTCTACAGTAGCTTCAAGAAAAACTGAATATGTTGCCTTTACTCTACTGATTTTTCCATTCTCTTTCCTTTCAAAAATGAACCCAAAATGCATGTTCTTGAAGCTGGGTGCGTGGTAATGACTCCCATAACTTTCTGTCATTTTTCTCACGGTTAAAGGCTTCCATCCATTTGCCACCAATGCTTCCTAAGGTCTTTGTATCAAAGTTCCTTTCCTTTCTGTAAAATTCATCATTGCGGCGCCCCTGCTTTTCACCAAGCCAAGACGGAACATCCACTTTGGTGTGAAATCCTCCTTTGAGGTGATAAGACGTAACTCACAGTGTGCTCTCAGAAGTGGTAGCTTTGAGAGGGAGCCGCGATTAATATTGATGATTTTCATCTGTCTGCTCCTGGTCCCCACCCCCCACAACCTTTCTTGAGCGAGAGGTAATTTCAGTGCTATGAGCTTCTGCTACCCCTCCTTCGATAGCTCAGTTGGTAGAGCGGAGGACTGTAGCATTAATTCGGGCATCCTTAGGTCGCTGGTTCAAATCCGGCTCGAAGGATTTTGTGGTTTCATTTCCATGTCTTTTGCTGTTAATCAACAATACCTTCCGTTGATTATGAAAAAGTCCCCGAGCTTCGATAAATACTGGAAAAGAAGCGTACTCTATCTGCTTTCAAAGGGAATTGATGACATAGTCATCGCTAGGGGAGGCGTGAAGAACAGTAAAGGAAACCTGCTGATCAAAACTGCTACCAAAGCATTGCATTAGTACATGTATGCCCTTGGCAGACTTCCAATTGCATTGCACCACGGTAGCTGCTTGGCAGCCAATCACACTGTGACTTGCCTTCAATTTGAGTGTCCACCGATGGGCAAGAGGGCATAGCCAATGGAATCATCCCCCGAAAGGCTGAGCAAGCTGGAAAGTAGACCAACAGTTTACACATTTGGGGAAATCCTGAGAAGTTTTGCATTCCAAACTGAGCAAATAAAAGCCCTGCCGGAGAATCGAACCCTGATTGCACTAAGTATATGCTCCATGAAGACAGCCCTCACGTAAGGCGTGGGCAATTTCATCCCTGACACTTTACATTCTAGTCTCAAATCGAGACTTTGCAGTCCGTGGGCTCCAGAGTCTCCTTGCATCCAGCAAAACTTTAGAGGGCAGTGGAGGGGATGTAGCTCAGTGGTAGAGCGCATGCTTCGCATGTATGAGGCCCCGGGTTCAATCCCCGGCATCTCCAGGAGTCGCTGTTCTGTATCTCGGCTTTTTCCAGAAGGCTAGCCTGCCACCTTGTGGAAAGTTGAGGTTTCTCAGGCAGTTGGGGGGTCAGAACCCCACTTAAATAGGTTGCATTGAAAAATATTGTTTGAAATAGGCATAGTTTCCACTTTTCAAGAAAATCTGAGAATTTTGCTTGCCAAAAGGAGGAAATAAATGCCCTCTCTGAGGAACGAACTCAGGACCTTCAGATTATGAGACTGACGCGCTGCCTACTGCGCTAAGAAGGCTGCACACAAGCATCTCTAAACAAGACTATAGACCAGGAAGATAATCCAGGTGCGAGGCTTAAGGATTTTCCTGACTGAGACTTTATGCTGCAGTGTCAAGTGGGTTGACTTGGCAGACACTTACATTCAGGGTTTCCATGCATACAGTAAAACTTGGCATACAAGGGGATGTAGCTCAGTGGTAGAGCGCATGCTTTGCATGTATGAGGCCCCGGGTTCAATCCCCGGCATCTCCAGACTTTTGCCATGCTTATCTTGGATTTTGGCAGAAAACTAGGCTGGCTGTCAGTATTAAGGAAGAGATATGTCATGCAACTGGGATACGAACCCCACTTAAACTGTGAGACGTGTGCCTTGGAAAACCCCATGAAATGGGGCTATCTCATTTTTGATGCTTATAGAACCAAAGAATCTTACTTGTTTAAGCCATCAAAGTGATGATTAATCTTGGCAATCTTAATACATTTAGGATAGAAATCTGTGGCAGCCATCTTGGTCATTGGTAAGGGTTCTTCCTCTAAACCAGAGACTCTCTACAGTAGCTTCAAGAAAAACTGAATATGTTGCCTTTACTCTACTGATTTGTCCATTCTCTTTCCTTTCAAAAATGAACCCAAAATGCATGTTCTTGAAGCTGGGTGCGTGGTAATGACTCCCATAACTTTCTGTCATTTTTCTCACGGTTAAAGGCTTCCATCCATTTGCCACCAATGCTTCCTAAGGTCTTTGTATCAAAGTTCCTTTCCTTTCTGTAAAATTCATCATTGCGGCGCCCCTGCTTTTCACCAAGCCAAGACGGAACATCCACTTTGGTGTGAAATCCTCCTTTGAGGTGATAAGACGTAACTCACAGTGTGCTCTCAGAAGTGGTAGCTTTGAGAGGGAGCCGCGATTAATATTGATGATTTTCATCTGTCTGCTCCTGGTCCCCACCCCCCACAACCTTTCTTGAGCGAGAGGTAATTTCAGTGCTATGAGCTTCTGCTACCCCTCCTTCGATAGCTCAGTTGGTAGAGCGGAGGACTGTAGCATTAATTCGGGCATCCTTAGGTCGCTGGTTCAAATCCGGCTCGAAGGATTTTGTGGTTTCATTTCCATGTCTTTTGCTGTTAATCAACAATACCTTCCGTTGATTATGAAAAAGTCCCCGAGCTTCGATAAATACTGGAAAAGAAGCGTACTTTATCTGCTTTCAAAGGGAATTGATGACATAGTCATCGCTAGGGGAGGCGTGAAGAACAGTAAAGGAAACCTGCTGATCAAAACTGCTACCAAAGCATTGCATTAGTACATGTATGCCCTTGGCAGACTTCCAATTGCATTGCACCACGGTAGCTGCTTGGCAGCCAATCACACTGTGACTTGCCTTCAATTTGAGTGTCCACCGATGGGCAAGAGGGCATAGCCAATGGAATCATCCCCCGAAAGGCTGAGCAAGCTGGAAAGTAGACCAACAGTTTACACATTTGGGGAAATCCTGAGAAGTTTTGCATTCCAAACTGAGCAAATAAAAGCCCTGCTGGAGAATCGAACCCTGATTGCACTAAGTATATGCTCCATGAAGACAGCCCTCACGTAAGGCGTGGGCAATTTCATCCCTGACACTTTACATTCTAGTCTCAAATCGAGACTTTGCAGTCCGTGGGCTCCAGAGTCTCCTTGCATCCAGCAAAACTTTAGAGGGCAGTGGAGGGGATGTAGCTCAGTGGTAGAGCGCATGCTTCGCATGTATGAGGCCCCGGGTTCAATCCCCGGCATCTCCAGGAGTCGCTGTTCTGTATCTCGGCTTTTTCCAGAAGGCTAGCCTGCCACCTTGTGGAAAGTTGAGGTTTCTCAGGCAGTTGGGGGGTCAGAACCCCACTTAAATAGGTTGCATTGAAAAATATTGTTTGAAATAGGCATAGTTTCCACTTTTCAAGAAAATCTGAGAATTTTGCTTGCCAAAAGGAGGAAATAAATGCCCTCTCTGAGGAACGAACTCAGGACCTTCAGATTATGAGACTGACGCGCTGCCTACTGCGCTAAGAAGGCTGCACACAAGCATCTCTAAACAAGACTATAGACCAGGAAGATAATCCAGGTGCGAGGCTTAAGGATTTTCCTGACTGAGACTTTATGCTGCAGTGTCAAGTGGGTTGACTTGGCAGACACTTACATTCAGGGTTTCCATGCATACAGTAAAACTTGGCATACAAGGGGATGTAGCTCAGTGGTAGAGCGCATGCTTTGCATGTATGAGGCCCTGGGTTCAATCCCCGGCATCTCCAGACTTTTGCCATGCTTATCTTGGATTTTGGCAGAAAACTAGGCTGGCTGTCAGTATTAAGGAAGAGATATGTCATGCAACTGGGATACGAACCCCACTTAAACTGTGAGACGTGTGCCTTGGAAAACCCCATGAAATGGGGCTATCTCATTTTTGATGCTTATAGAACCAAAGAATCTTACTTGTTTAAGCCATCAAAGTGATGATTAATCTTGGCAATCTTAATACATTTAGGATAGAAATCTGTGGCAGCCATCTTGGTCATTGGTAAGGGTTCTTCCTCTAAACCAGAGACTCTCTACAGTAGCTTCAAGAAAAACTGAATATGTTGCCTTTACTCTACTGATTTGTCCATTCTCTTTCCTTTCAAAAATGAACCCAAAATGCATGTTCTTGAAGCTGGGTGCGTGGTAATGACTCCCATAACTTTCTGTCATTTTTCTCACGGTTAAAGGCTTCCATCCATTTGCCACCAATGCTTCCTAAGGTCTTTGTATCAAAGTTCCTTTCCTTTCTGTAAAATTCATCATTGCGGCGCCCCTGCTTTTCACCAAGCCAAGACGGAACATCCACTTTGGTGTGAAATCCTCCTTTGAGGTGATAAGACGTAACTCACAGTGTGCTTTCAGAAGTGGTAGCTTTGAGAGGGAGCCGCGATTAATATTGATGATTTTCATCTGTCTGCTCCTGGTCCCCACCCCCCACAACCTTTCTTGAGCGAGAGGTAATTTCAGTGCTATGAGCTTCTGCTACCCCTCCTTCGATAGCTCAGTTGGTAGAGCGGAGGACTGTAGCATTAATTAGGGCATCCTTAGGTCGCTGGTTCAAATCCGGCTCGAAGGATTTTGTGGTTTCATTTCCATGTCTTTTGCTGTTAATCAACAATACCTTCCGTTGATTATGAAAAAGTCCCCGAGCTTCGATAAATACTGGAAAAGAAGCGTACTCTATCTGCTTTCAAAGGGAATTGATGACATAGTCATCGCTAGGGGAGGCGTGAAGAACAGTAAAGGAAACCTGCTGATCAAAACTGCTACCAAAGCATTGCATTAGTACATGTATGCCCTTGGCAGACTTCCGATTGCATTGCACCACGGTAGCTGCTTGGCAGCCAATCACACTGTGACTTGCCTTCAATTTGAGTGTCCACCGATGGGCAAGAGGGCATAGCCAATGGAATCATCCCCCGAAAGGCTGAGCAAGCTGGAAAGTAGACCAACAGTTTACACATTTGGGGAAATCCTGAGAAGTTTTGCATTCCAAACTGAGCAAATAAAAGCCCTGCCGGAGAATCGAACCCTGATTGCACTAAGTATATGCTCCATGAAGACAGCCCTCACGTAAGGCGTGGGCAATTTCATGCCTGACACTTTACATTCTAGTCTCAAATCGAGACTTTGCAGTCCGTGGGCTCCAGAGTCTCCTTGCATCCAGCAAAACTTTAGAGGGCAGTGGAGGGGATGTAGCTCAGTGGTAGAGCGCATGCTTCGCATGTATGAGGCCCTGGGTTCAATCCCCGGCATCTCCAGGAGTCGCTGTTCTGTATCTCGGCTTTTTCCAGAAGGCTAGCCTGCCACCTTGTGGAAAGTTGAGGTTTCTCAGGCAGTTGGGGGGTCAGAACCCCACTTAAATAGGTTGCATTGAAAAATATTGTTTGAAATAGGCATAGTTTCCACTTTTCAAGAAAATCTGAGAATTTTGCTTGCCAAAAGGAGGAAATAAATGCCCTCTCTGAGGATCGAACTCAGGACCTTCAGATTATGAGACTGACGCGCTGCCTACTGCGCTAAGAAGGCTGCACACAAGCATCTCTAAACAAGACTATAGACCAGGAAGATAATCCAGGTGCGAGGCTTAAGGATTTTCCTGACTGAGACTTTATGCTGCAGTGTCAAGTGGGTTGACTTGGCAGACACTTACATTCAGGGTTTCCATGCATACAGTAAAACTTGGCATACAAGGGGATGTAGCTCAGTGGTAGAGCGCATGCTTTGCATGTATGAGGCCCCAGGTTCAATCCCCGGCATCTCCAGACTTTTGCCATGCTTATCTTGGATTTTGGCAGAAAACTAGGCTGGCTGTCAGTATTAAGGAAGAGATATGTCATGCAACTGGGATACGAACCCCACTTAAACTGTGAGACGTGTGCCTTGGAAAACCCCATGAAATGGGGCTATCTCATTTTTGATGCTTATAGAACCAAAGAATCTTACTTGTTTAAGCCATCAAAGTGATGATTAATCTTGGCAATCTTAATACATTTAGGATAGAAATCTGTGGCAGCCATCTTGGTCATTGGTAAGGGTTCTTCCTCTAAACCAGAGACTCTCTACAGTAGCTTCAAGAAAAACTGAATATGTTGCCTTTACTCTACTGATTTGTCCATTCTCTTTCCTTTCAAAAATGAACCCAAAATGCATGTTCTTGAAGCTGGGTGCGTGGTAATGACTCCCATAACTTTCTGTCATTTTTCTCACGGTTAAAGGCTTCCATCCATTTGCCACCAATGCTTCCTAAGGTCTTTGTATCAAAGTTCCTTTCCTTTCTGTAAAATTCATCATTGCGGCGCCCCTGCTTTTCACCAAGCCAAGACGGAACATCCACTTTGGTGTGAAATCCTCCTTTGAGGTGATAAGACGTAACTCACAGTGTGCTCTCAGAAGTGGTAGCTTTGAGAGGGAGCCGCGATTAATATTGATGATTTTCATCTGTCTGCTCCTGGTCCCCACCCCCCACAACCTTTCTTGAGCGAGAGGTAATTTCAGTGCTATGAGCTTCTGCTACCCCTCCTTCGATAGCTCAGTTGGTAGAGCGGAGGACTGTAGCATTAATTCGGGCATCCTTAGGTCGCTGGTTCAAATCCGGCTCGAAGGATTTTGTGGTTTCATTTCCATGTCTTTTGCTGTTAATCAACAATACCTTCCGTTGATTATGAAAAAGTCCCCGAGCTTCGATAAATACTGGAAAAGAAGCGTACTCTATCTGCTTTCAAAGGGAATTGATGACATAGTCATCGCTAGGGGAGGCGTGAAGAACAGTAATGGAAACCTGCTGATCAAAACTGCTACCAAAGCATTGCATTAGTACATGTATGCCCTTGGCAGACTTCCAATTGCATTGCACCACGGTAGCTGCTTGGCAGCCAATCACACTGTGACTTGCCTTCAATTTGAGTGTCCACCGATGGGCAAGAGGGCATAGCCAATGGAATCATCCCCCGAAAGGCTGAGCAAGCTGGAAAGTAGACCAACAGTTTACACATTTGGGGAAATCCTGAGAAGTTTTGCATTCCAAACTGAGCAAATAAAAGCCCTGCTGGAGAATCGAACCCTGATTGCACTAAGTATATGCTCCATGAAGACAGCCCTCACGTAAGGCGTGGGCAATTTCATCCCTGACACTTTACATTCTAGTCTCAAATCGAGACTTTGCAGTCCGTGGGCTCCAGAGTCTCCTTGCATCCAGCAAAACTTTAGAGGGCAGTGGAGGGGATGTAGCTCAGTGGTAGAGCGCATGCTTCGCATGTATGAGGCCCCGGGTTCAATCCCCGGCATCTCCAGGAGTCGCTGTTCTGTATCTCGGCTTTTTCCAGAAGGCTAGCCTGCCACCTTGTGGAAAGTTGAGGTTTCTCAGGCAGTTGGGGGGTCAGAACCCCACTTAAATAGGTTGCATTGAAAAATATTGTTTGAAATAGGCATAGTTTCCACTTTTCATGAAAATCTGAGAATTTTGCTTGCCAAAAGGAGGAAATAAATGCCCTCTCTGAGGAACGAACTCAGGACCTTCAGATTATGAGACTGACGCGCTGCCTACTGCGCTAAGAAGGCTGCACACAAGCATCTCTAAACAAGACTATAGACCAGGAAGATAATCCAGGTGCGAGGCTTAAGGATTTTCCTGACTGAGACTTTATGCTGCAGTGTCAAGTGGGTTGACTTGGCAGACACTTACATTCAGGGTTTCCATGCATACAGTAAAACTTGGCATACAAGGGGATGTAGCTCAGTGGTAGAGCGCATGCTTTGCATGTATGAGGCCCCGGGTTCAATCCCCGGCATCTCCAGACTTTTGCCATGCTTATCTTGGATTTTGGCAGAAAACTAGGCTGGCTGTCAGTATTAAGGAAGAGATATGTCATGCAACTGGGATACGAACCCCACTTAAACTGTGAGACGTGTGCCTTGGAAAACCCCATGAAATGGGGCTATCTCATTTTTGATGCTTATAGAACCAAAGAATCTTACTTGTTTAAGCCATCAAAGTGATGATTAATCTTGGCAATCTTAATACATTTAGGATAGAAATCGGTGGCAGCCATCTTGGTCATTGGTAAGGGTTCTTCCTCTAAACCAGAGACTCTCTACAGTAGCTTCAAGAAAAACTGAATATGTTGCCTTTACTCTACTGATTTGTCCATTCTCTTTCCTTTCAAAAATGAACCCAAAATGCATGTTCTTGAAGCTGGGTGCGTGGTAATGACTCCCATAACTTTCTGTCATTTTTCTCACGGTTAAAGGCTTCCATCCATTTGCCACCAATGCTTCCTAAGGTCTTTGTATCAAAGTTCCTTTCCTTTCTGTAAAATTCATCATTGCGGCGCCCCTGCTTTTCACCAAGCCAAGACGGAACATCCACTTTGGTGTGAAATCCTCCTTTGAGGTGATAAGACGTAACTCACAGTGTGCTCTCAGAAGTGGTAGCTTTGAGAGGGAGCCGCGATTAATATTGATGATTTTCATCTGTCTGCTCCTGGTCCCCACCCCCCACAACCTTTCTTGAGCGAGAGGTAATTTCAGTGCTATGAGCTTCTGCTACCCCTCCTTCGATAGCTCAGTTGGTAGAGCGGAGGACTGTAGCATTAATTCGGGCATCCTTAGGTCGCTGGTTCAAATCCGGCTCGAAGGATTTTGTGGTTTCATTTCCATGTCTTTTGCTGTTAATCAACAATACCTTCCGTTGATTATGAAAAAGTCCCCGAGCTTCGATAAATACTGGAAAAGAAGCGTACTCTATCTGCTTTCAAAGGGAATTGATGACATAGTCATCGATAGGGGAGGCGTGAAGAACAGTAATGGAAACCTGCTGATCAAAACTGCTACCAAAGCATTGCATTAGTACATGTATGCCCTTGGCAGACTTCCAATTGCATTGCACCACGGTAGCTGCTTGGCAGCCAATCACACTGTGACTTGCCTTCAATTTGAGTGTCCACCGATGGGCAAGAGGGCATAGCCAATGGAATCATCCCCCGAAAGGCTGAGCAAGCTGGAAAGTAGACCAACAGTTTACACATTTGGGGAAATCCTGAGAAGTTTTGCATTCCAAACTGAGCAAATAAAAGCCCTGCCGGAGAATCGAACCCTGATTGCACTAAGTATATGCTCCATGAAGACAGCCCTCACGTAAGGCGTGGGCAATTTCATCCCTGACACTTTACATTCTAGTCTCAAATCGAGACTTTGCAGTCCGTGGGCTCCAGAGTCTCCTTGCATCCAGCAAAACTTTAGAGGGCAGTGGAGGGGATGTAGCTCAGTGGTAGAGCGCATGCTTCGCATGTATGAGGCCCCGGGTTCAATCCCCGGCATCTCCAGGAGTCGCTGTTCTGTATCTCGGCTTTTTCCAGAAGGCTAGCCTGCCACCTTGTGGAAAGTTGAGGTTTCTCAGGCAGTTGGGGGGTCAGAACCCCACTTAAATAGGTTGCATTGAAAAATATTGTTTGAAATAGGCATAGTTTCCACTTTTCAAGAAAATCTGAGAATTTTGCTTGCCAAAAGGAGGAAATAAATGCCCTCTCTGAGGATCGAACTCAGGACCTTCAGATTATGAGACTGACGCGCTGCCTACTGCGCTAAGAAGGCTGCACACAAGCATCTCTAAACAAGACTATAGACCAGGAAGATAATCCAGGTGCGAGGCTTAAGGATTTTCCTGACTGAGACTTTATGCTGCAGTGTCAAGGGGGTTGACTTGGCAGACACTTACATTCAGGGTTTCCATGCATACAGTAAAACTTGGCATACAAGGGGATGTAGCTCAGTGGTAGAGCGCATGCTTTGCATGTATGAGGCCCCGGGTTCAATCCCCGGCATCTCCAGACTTTTGCCATGCTTATCTTGGATTTTGGCAGAAAACTAGGCTGGCTGTCAGTATTAAGGAAGAGATATGTCATGCAACTGGGATACGAACCCCACTTAAACTGTGAGACGTGTGCCTTGGAAAACCCCATGAAATGGGGCTATCTCATTTTTGATGCTTATAGAACCAAAGAATCTTACTTGTTTAAGCCATCAAAGTGATGATTAATCTTGGCAATCTTAATACATTTAGGATAGAAATCGGTTGCAGCCATCTTGGTCATTGGTAAGGGTTCTTCCTCTAAACCAGAGACTCTCTACAGTAGCTTCAAGAAAAACTGAATATGTTGCCTTTACTTCACTGATTTGTCCATTCTCTTTCCTTTCAAAAATGAACCCAAAATGCATGTTCTTGAAGCTGGGTGCGTGGTAATGACTCCCATAACTTTCTGTCATTTTTCTCACGGTTAAAGGCTTCCATCCATTTGCCACCAATGCTTCCTAAGGTCTTTGTATCAAAGTTCCTTTCCTTTCTGTAAAATTCATCATTGCGGCGCCCCTGCTTTTCACCAAGCCAAGACGGAACATCCACTTTGGTGTGAAATCCTCCTTTGAGGTGATAAGACGTAACTCACAGTGTGCTCTCAGAAGTGGTAGCTTTGAGAGGGAGCCGCGATTAATATTGATGATTTTCATCTGTCTGCTCCTGGTCCCCACCCCCCACAACCTTTCTTGAGCGAGAGGTAATTTCAGTGCTATGAGCTTCTGCTACCCCTCCTTCGATAGCTCAGTTGGTAGAGCGGAGGACTGTAGCATTAATTCGGGCATCCTTAGGTCGCTGGTTCAAATCCGGCTCGAAGGATTTTGTGGTTTCATTTCCATGTCTTTTGCTGTTAATCAACAATACCTTCCGTTGATTATGAAAAAGTCCCCGAGCTTCGATAAATACTGGAAAAGAAGCGTACTCTATCTGCTTTCAAAGGGAATTGATGACATAGTCATCGCTAGGGGAGGCGTGAAGAACAGTAATGGAAACCTGCTGATCAAAACTGCTACCAAAGCATTGCATTAGTACATGTATGCCCTTGGCAGACTTCCAATTGCATTGCACCACGGTAGCTGCTTGGCAGCCAATCACACTGTGACTTGCCTTCAATTTGAGTGTCCACCGATGGGCAAGAGGGCATAGCCAATGGAATCATCCCCCGAAAGGCTGAGCAAGCTGGAAAGTAGACCAACAGTTTACACATTTGGGGAAATCCTGAGAAGTTTTGCATTCCAAACTGAGCAAATAAAAGCCCTGCTGGAGAATCGAACCCTGATTGCACTAAGTATATGCTCCATGAAGACAGCCCTCACGTAAGGCGTGGGCAATTTCATCCCTGACACTTTACATTCTAGTCTCAAATCGAGACTTTGCAGTCCGTGGGCTCCAGAGTCTCCTTGCATCCAGCAAAACTTTAGAGGGCAGTGGAGGGGATGTAGCTCAGTGGTAGAGCGCATGCTTCGCATGTATGAGGCCCCGGGTTCAATCCCCGGCATCTCCAGGAGTCGCTGTTCTGTATCTCGGCTTTTTCCAGAAGGCTAGCCTGCCACCTTGTGGAAAGTTGAGGTTTCTCAGGCAGTTGGGGGGTCAGAACCCCACTTAAATAGGTTGCATTGAAAAATATTGTTTGAAATAGGCATAGTTTCCACTTTTCATGAAAATCTGAGAATTTTGCTTGCCAAAAGGAGGAAATAAATGCCCTCTCTGAGGAACGAACTCAGGACCTTCAGATTATGAGACTGACGCGCTGCCTACTGCGCTAAGAAGGCTGCACACAAGCATCTCTAAACAAGACTATAGACCAGGAAGATAATCCAGGTGCGAGGCTTAAGGATTTTCCTGACTGAGACTTTATGCTGCAGTGTCAAGTGGGTTGACTTGGCAGACACTTACATTCAGGGTTTCCATGCATACAGTAAAACTTGGCATACAAGGGGATGTAGCTCAGTGGTAGAGCGCATGCTTTGCATGTATGAGGCCCCGGGTTCAATCCCCGGCATCTCCAGACTTTTGCCATGCTTATCTTGGATTTTGGCAGAAAACTAGGCTGGCTGTCAGTATTAAGGAAGAGATATGTCATGCAACTGGGATACGAACCCCACTTAAACTGTGAGACGTGTGCCTTGGAAAACCCCATGAAATGGGGCTATCTCATTTTTGATGCTTATAGAACCAAAGAATCTTACTTGTTTAAGCCATCAAAGTGATGATTAATCTTGGCAATCTTAATACATTTAGGATAGAAATCGGTGGCAGCCATCTTGGTCATTGGTAAGGGTTCTTCCTCTAAACCAGAGACTCTCTACAGTAGCTTCAAGAAAAACTGAATATGTTGCCTTTACTCTACTGATTTGTCCATTCTCTTTCCTTTCAAAAATGAACCCAAAATGCATGTTCTTGAAGCTGGGTGCGTGGTAATGACTCCCATAACTTTCTGTCATTTTTCTCACGGTTAAAGGCTTCCATCCATTTGCCACCAATGCTTCCTAAGGTCTTTGTATCAAAGTTCCTTTCCTTTCTGTAAAATTCATCATTGCGGCGCCCCTGCTTTTCACCAAGCCAAGACGGAACATCCACTTTGGTGTGAAATCCTCCTTTGAGGTGATAAGACGTAACTCACAGTGTGCTCTCAGAAGTGGTAGCTTTGAGAGGGAGCCGCGATTAATATTGATGATTTTCATCTGTCTGCTCCTGGTCCCCACCCCCCACAACCTTTCTTGAGCGAGAGGTAATTTCAGTGCTATGAGCTTCTGCTACCCCTCCTTCGATAGCTCAGTTGGTAGAGCGGAGGACTGTAGCATTAATTCGGGCATCCTTAGGTCGCTGGTTCAAATCCGGCTCGAAGGATTTTGTGGTTTCATTTCCATGTCTTTTGCTGTTAATCAACAATACCTTCCGTTGATTATGAAAAAGTCCCCGAGCTTCGATAAATACTGGAAAAGAAGCGTACTCTATCTGCTTTCAAAGGGAATTGATGACATAGTCATCGATAGGGGAGGCGTGAAGAACAGTAATGGAAACCTGCTGATCAAAACTGCTACCAAAGCATTGCATTAGTACATGTATGCCCTTGGCAGACTTCCAATTGCATTGCACCACGGTAGCTGCTTGGCAGCCAATCACACTGTGACTTGCCTTCAATTTGAGTGTCCACCGATGGGCAAGAGGGCATAGCCAATGGAATCATCCCCCGAAAGGCTGAGCAAGCTGGAAAGTAGACCAACAGTTTACACATTTGGGGAAATCCTGAGAAGTTTTGCATTCCAAACTGAGCAAATAAAAGCCCTGCTGGAGAATCGAACCCTGATTGCACTAAGTATATGCTCCATGAAGACAGCCCTCACGTAAGGCGTGGGCAATTTCATGCCTGACACTTTACATTCTAGTCTCAAATCGAGACTTTGCAGTCCGTGGGCTCCAGAGTCTCCTTGCATCCAGCAAAACTTTAGAGGGCAGTGGAGGGGATGTAGCTCAGTGGTAGAGCGCATGCTTTGCATGTATGAGGCCCCGGGTTCAATCCCCGGCATCTCCAGACTTTTGCCATGCTTATCTTGGATTTTGGCAGAAAACTAGGCTGGCTGTCAGTATTAAGGAAGAGATATGCCATGCAACTGGGATACGAACCCCACTTAAACTGTGAGACGTGTGCCTTGGAAAACCCCATGAAATGGGGCTATCTCATTTTTGATGCTTATAGAACCAAAGAATCTTACTTGTTTAAGCCATCAAAGTGATGATTAATCTTGGCAATCTTAATACATTTAGGATAGAAATCGGTGGCAGCCATCTTGGTCATTGGTAAGGGTTCTTCCTCTAAACCAGAGACTCTCTACAGTAGCTTCAAGAAAAACTGAATATGTTGCCTTTACTCTACTGATTTGTCCATTCTCTTTCCTTTCAAAAATGAACCCAAAATGCATGTTCTTGAAGCTGGGTGCGTGGTAATGACTCCCATAACTTTCTGTCATTTTTCTCACGGTTAAAGGCTTCCATCCATTTGCCACCAATGCTTCCTAAGGTCTTTGTATCAAAGTTCCTTTCCTTTCTGTAAAATTCATCATTGCGGCGCCCCTGCTTTTCACCAAGCCAAGACGGAACATCCACTTTGGTGTGAAATCCTCCTTTGAGGTGATAAGACGTAACTCACAGTGTGCTCTCAGAAGTGGTAGCTTTGAGAGGGAGCCGCGATTAATATTGATGATTTTCATCTGTCTGCTCCTGGTCCCCACCCCCCACAACCTTTCTTGAGCGAGAGGTAATTTCAGTGCTATGAGCTTCTGCTACCCCTCCTTCGATAGCTCAGTTGGTAGAGCGGAGGACTGTAGCATTAATTCGGGCATCCTTAGGTCGCTGGTTCAAATCTGGCTCGAAGGATTTTGTGGTTTCATTTCCATGTCTTTTGCTGTTAATCAACAATACCTTCCGTTGATTATGAAAAAGTCCCCGAGCTTCGATAAATACTGGAAAAGAAGCGTACTCTATCTGCTTTCAAAGGGAATTGATGACATAGTCATCGCTAGGGGAGGCGTGAAGAACAGTAAAGGAAACCTGCTGATCAAAACTGCTACCAAAGCATTGCATTAGTACATGTATGCCCTTGGCAGACTTCCAATTGCATTGCACCACGGTAGCTGCTTGGCAGCCAATCACACTGTGACTTGCCTTCAATTTGAGTGTCCACCGATGGGCAAGAGGGCATAGCCAATGGAATCATCCCCCGAAAGGCTGAGCAAGCTGGAAAGTAGACCAACAGTTTACACATTTGGGGAAATCCTGAGAAGTTTTGCATTCCAAACTGAGCAAATAAAAGCCCTGCCGGAGAATCGAACCCTGATTGCACTAAGTATATGCTCCATGAAGACAGCCCTCACGTAAGGCGTGGGCAATTTCATGCCTGACACTTTACATTCTAGTCTCAAATCGAGACTTTGCAGTCCGTGGGCTCCAGAGTCTCCTTGCATCCAGCAAAACTTTAGAGGGCAGTGGAGGGGATGTAGCTCAGTGGTAGAGCGCATGCTTCGCATGTATGAGGCCCCGGGTTCAATCCCCGGCATCTCCAGGAGTCGCTGTTCTGTATCTCGGCTTTTTCCAGAAGGCTAGCCTGCCACCTTGTGGAAAGTTGAGGTTTCTCAGGCAGTTGGGGGGTCAGAACCCCACTTAAATAGGTTGCATTGAAAAATATTGTTTGAAATAGGCATAGTTTCCACTTTTCAAGAAAATCTGAGAATTTTGCTTGCCAAAAGGAGGAAATAAATGCCCTCTCTGAGGATCGAACTCAGGACCTTCAGATTATGAGACTGACGCGCTGCCTACTGCGCTAAGAAGGCTGCACACAAGCATCTCTAAACAAGACTATAGACCAGGAAGATAATCCAGGTGCGAGGCTTAAGGATTTTCCTGACTGAGACTTTATGCTGCAGTGTCAAGGGGGTTGACTTGGCAGACACTTACATTCAGGGTTTCCATGCATACAGTAAAACTTGGCATACAAGGGGATGTAGCTCAGTGGTAGAGCGCATGCTTTGCATGTATGAGGCCCCGGGTTCAATCCCCGGCATCTCCAGACTTTTGCCATGCTTATCTTGGATTTTGGCAGAAAACTAGGCTGGCTGTCAGTATTAAGGAAGAGATATGTCATGCAACTGGGATACGAACCCCACTTAAACTGTGAGACGTGTGCCTTGGAAAACCCCATGAAATGGGGCTATCTCATTTTTGATGCTTATAGAACCAAAGAATCTTACTTGTTTAAGCCATCAAAGTGATGATTAATCTTGGCAATCTTAATACATTTAGGATAGAAATCGGTGGCAGCCATCTTGGTCATTGGTAAGGGTTCTTCCTCTAAACCAGAGACTCTCTACAGTAGCTTCAAGAAAAACTGAATATGTTGCCTTTACTCTACTGATTTGTCCATTCTCTTTCCTTTCAAAAATGAACCCAAAATGCATGTTCTTGAAGCTGGGTGCGTGGTAATGACTCCCATAACTTTCTGTCATTTTTCTCACGGTTAAAGGCTTCCATCCATTTGCCACCAATGCTTCCTAAGGTCTTTGTATCAAAGTTCCTTTCCTTTCTGTAAAATTCATCATTGCGGCGCCCCTGCTTTTCACCAAGCCAAGACGGAACATCCACTTTGGTGTGAAATCCTCCTTTGAGGTGATAAGACGTAACTCACAGTGTGCTCTCAGAAGTGGTAGCTTTGAGAGGGAGCCGCGATTAATATTGATGATTTTCATCTGTCTGCTCCTGGTCCCCACCCCCCACAACCTTTCTTGAGCGAGAGGTAATTTCAGTGCTATGAGCTTCTGCTACCCCTCCTTCGATAGCTCAGTTGGTAGAGCGGAGGACTGTAGCATTAATTCGGGCATCCTTAGGTCGCTGGTTCAAATCTGGCTCGAAGGATTTTGTGGTTTCATTTCCATGTCTTTTGCTGTTAATCAACAATACCTTCCGTTGATTATGAAAAAGTCCCCGAGCTTCGATAAATACTGGAAAAGAAGCGTACTCTATCTGCTTTCAAAGGGAATTGATGACATAGTCATCGCTAGGGGAGGCGTGAAGAACAGTAAAGGAAACCTGCTGATCAAAACTGCTACCAAAGCATTGCATTAGTACATGTATGCCCTTGGCAGACTTCCAATTGCATTGCACCACGGTAGCTGCTTGGCAGCCAATCACACTGTGACTTGCCTTCAATTTGAGTGTCCACCGATGGGCAAGAGGGCATAGCCAATGGAATCATCCCCCGAAAGGCTGAGCAAGCTGGAAAGTAGACCAACAGTTTACACATTTGGGGAAATCCTGAGAAGTTTTGCATTCCAAACTGAGCAAATAAAAGCCCTGCCGGAGAATCGAACCCTGATTGCACTAAGTATATGCTCCATGAAGACAGCCCTCACGTAAGGCGTGGGCAATTTCATGCCTGACACTTTACATTCTAGTCTCAAATCGAGACTTTGCAGTCCGTGGGCTCCAGAGTCTCCTTGCATCCAGCAAAACTTTAGAGGGCAGTGGAGGGGATGTAGCTCAGTGGTAGAGCGCATGCTTCGCATGTATGAGGCCCCGGGTTCAATCCCCGGCATCTCCAGGAGTCGCTGTTCTGTATCTCGGCTTTTTCCAGAAGGCTAGCCTGCCACCTTGTGGAAAGTTGAGGTTTCTCAGGCAGTTGGGGGGTCAGAACCCCACTTAAATAGGTTGCATTGAAAAATATTGTTTGAAATAGGCATAGTTTCCACTTTTCAAGAAAATCTGAGAATTTTGCTTGCCAAAAGGAGGAAATAAATGCCCTCTCTGAGGATCGAACTCAGGACCTTCAGATTATGAGACTGACGCGCTGCCTACTGCGCTAAGAAGGCTGCACACAAGCATCTCTAAACAAGACTATAGACCAGGAAGATAATCCAGGTGCGAGGCTTAAGGATTTTCCTGACTGAGACTTTATGCTGCAGTGTCAAGGGGGTTGACTTGGCAGACACTTACATTCAGGGTTTCCATGCATACAGTAAAACTTGGCATACAAGGGGATGTAGCTCAGTGGTAGAGCGCATGCTTTGCATGTATGAGGCCCCGGGTTCAATCCCCGGCATCTCCAGACTTTTGCCATGCTTATCTTGGATTTTGGCAGAAAACTAGGCTGGCTGTCAGTATTAAGGAAGAGATATGCCATGCAACTGGGATACGAACCCCACTTAAACTGTGAGACGTGTGCCTTGGAAAACCCCATGAAATGGGGCTATCTCATTTTTGATGCTTATAGAACCAAAGAATCTTACTTGTTTAAGCCATCAAAGTGATGATTAATCTTGGCAATCTTAATACATTTAGGATAGAAATCGGTGGCAGCCATCTTGGTCATTGGTAAGGGTTCTTCCTCTAAACCAGAGACTCTCTACAGTAGCTTCAAGAAAAACTGAATATGTTGCCTTTACTCTACTGATTTGTCCATTCTCTTTCCTTTCAAAAATGAACCCAAAATGCATGTTCTTGAAGCTGGGTGCGTGGTAATGACTCCCATAACTTTCTGTCATTTTTCTCACGGTTAAAGGCTTCCATCCATTTGCCACCAATGCTTCCTAAGGTCTTTGTATCAAAGTTCCTTTCCTTTCTGTAAAATTCATCATTGCGGCGCCCCTGCTTTTCACCAAGCCAAGACGGAACATCCACTTTGGTGTGAAATCCTCCTTTGAGGTGATAAGACGTAACTCACAGTGTGCTCTCAGAAGTGGTAGCTTTGAGAGGGAGCCGCGATTAATATTGATGATTTTCATCTGTCTGCTCCTGGTCCCCACCCCCCACAACCTTTCTTGAGCGAGAGGTAATTTCAGTGCTATGAGCTTCTGCTACCCCTCCTTCGATAGCTCAGTTGGTAGAGCGGAGGACTGTAGCATTAATTCGGGCATCCTTAGGTCGCTGGTTCAAATCCGGCTCGAAGGATTTTGTGGTTTCATTTCCATGTCTTTTGCTGTTAATCAACAATACCTTCCGTTGATTATGAAAAAGTCCCCGAGCTTCGATAAATACTGGAAAAGAAGCGTACTCTATCTGCTTTCAAAGGGAATTGATGACATAGTCATCGCTAGGGGAGGCGTGAAGAACAGTAATGGAAACCTGCTGATCAAAACTGCTACCAAAGCATTGCATTAGTACATGTATGCCCTTGGCAGACTTCCAATTGCATTGCACCACGGTAGCTGCTTGGCAGCCAATCACACTGTGACTTGCCTTCAATTTGAGTGTCCACCGATGGGCAAGAGGGCATAGCCAATGGAATCATCCCCCGAAAGGCTGAGCAAGCTGGAAAGTAGACCAACAGTTTACACATTTGGGGAAATCCTGAGAAGTTTTGCATTCCAAACTGAGCAAATAAAAGCCCTGCTGGAGAATCGAACCCTGATTGCACTAAGTATATGCTCCATGAAGACAGCCCTCACGTAAGGCGTGGGCAATTTCATGCCTGACACTTTACATTCTAGTCTCAAATCGAGACTTTGCAGTCCGTGGGCTCCAGAGTCTCCTTGCATCCAGCAAAACTTTAGAGGGCAGTGGAGGGGATGTAGCTCAGTGGTAGAGCGCATGCTTTGCATGTATGAGGCCCCGGGTTCAATCCCCGGCATCTCCAGACTTTTGCCATGCTTATCTTGGATTTTGGCAGAAAACTAGGCTGGCTGTCAGTATTAAGGAAGAGATATGCCATGCAACTGGGATACGAACCCCACTTAAACTGTGAGACGTGTGCCTTGGAAAACCCCATGAAATGGGGCTATCTCATTTTTGATGCTTATAGAACCAAAGAATCTTACTTGTTTAAGCCATCAAAGTGATGATTAATCTTGGCAATCTTAATACATTTAGGATAGAAATCGGTGGCAGCCATCTTGGTCATTGGTAAGGGTTCTTCCTCTAAACCAGAGACTCTCTACAGTAGCTTCAAGAAAAACTGAATATGTTGCCTTTACTCTACTGATTTGTCCATTCTCTTTCCTTTCAAAAATGAACCCAAAATGCATGTTCTTGAAGCTGGGTGCGTGGTAATGACTCCCATAACTTTCTGTCATTTTTCTCACGGTTAAAGGCTTCCATCCATTTGCCACCAATGCTTCCTAAGGTCTTTGTATCAAAGTTCCTTTCCTTTCTGTAAAATTCATCATTGCGGCGCCCCTGCTTTTCACCAAGCCAAGACGGAACATCCACTTTGGTGTGAAATCCTCCTTTGAGGTGATAAGACGTAACTCACAGTGTGCTCTCAGAAGTGGTAGCTTTGAGAGGGAGCCGCGATTAATATTGATGATTTTCATCTGTCTGCTCCTGGTCCCCACCCCCCACAACCTTTCTTGAGCGAGAGGTAATTTCAGTGCTATGAGCTTCTGCTACCCCTCCTTCGATAGCTCAGTTGGTAGAGCGGAGGACTGTAGCATTAATTCGGGCATCCTTAGGTCGCTGGTTCAAATCCGGCTCGAAGGATTTTGTGGTTTCATTTCCATGTCTTTTGCTGTTAATCAACAATACCTTCCGTTGATTATGAAAAAGTCCCCGAGCTTCGATAAATACTGGAAAAGAAGCGTACTCTATCTGCTTTCAAAGGGAATTGATGACATAGTCATCGCTAGGGGAGGCGTGAAGAACAGTAATGGAAACCTGCTGATCAAAACTGCTACCAAAGCATTGCATTAGTACATGTATGCCCTTGGCAGACTTCCAATTGCATTGCACCACGGTAGCTGCTTGGCAGCCAATCACACTGTGACTTGCCTTCAATTTGAGTGTCCACCGATGGGCAAGAGGGCATAGCCAATGGAATCATCCCCCGAAAGGCTGAGCAAGCTGGAAAGTAGACCAACAGTTTACACATTTGGGGAAATCCTGAGAAGTTTTGCATTCCAAACTGAGCAAATAAAAGCCCTGCTGGAGAATCGAACCCTGATTGCACTAAGTATATGCTCCATGAAGACAGCCCTCACGTAAGGCGTGGGCAATTTCATCCCTGACACTTTACATTCTAGTCTCAAATCGAGACTTTGCAGTCCGTGGGCTCCAGAGTCTCCTTGCATCCAGCAAAACTTTAGAGGGCAGTGGAGGGGATGTAGCTCAGTGGTAGAGCGCATGCTTTGCATGTATGAGGCCCCGGGTTCAATCCCCGGCATCTCCAGACTTTTGCCATGCTTATCTTGGATTTTGGCAGAAAACTAGGCTGGCTGTCAGTATTAAGGAAGAGATATGCCATGCAACTGGGATACGAACCCCACTTAAACTGTGAGACGTGTGCCTTGGAAAACCCCATGAAATGGGGCTATCTCATTTTTGATGCTTATAGAACCAAAGAATCTTACTTGTTTAAGCCATCAAAGTGATGATTAATCTTGGCAATCTTAATACATTTAGGATAGAAATCGGTGGCAGCCATCTTGGTCATTGGTAAGGGTTCTTCCTCTAAACCAGAGACTCTCTACAGTAGCTTCAAGAAAAACTGAATATGTTGCCTTTACTCTACTGATTTGTCCATTCTCTTTCCTTTCAAAAATGAACCCAAAATGCATGTTCTTGAAGCTGGGTGCGTGGTAATGACTCCCATAACTTTCTGTCATTTTTCTCACGGTTAAAGGCTTCCATCCATTTGCCACCAATGCTTCCTAAGGTCTTTGTATCAAAGTTCCTTTCCTTTCTGTAAAATTCATCATTGCGGCGCCCCTGCTTTTCACCAAGCCAAGACGGAACATCCACTTTGGTGTGAAATCCTCCTTTGAGGTGATAAGACGTAACTCACAGTGTGCTCTCAGAAGTGGTAGCTTTGAGAGGGAGCCGCGATTAATATTGATGATTTTCATCTGTCTGCTCCTGGTCCCCACCCCCCACAACCTTTCTTGAGCGAGAGGTAATTTCAGTGCTATGAGCTTCTGCTACCCCTCCTTCGATAGCTCAGTTGGTAGAGCGGAGGACTGTAGCATTAATTCGGGCATCCTTAGGTCGCTGGTTCAAATCTGGCTCGAAGGATTTTGTGGTTTCATTTCCATGTCTTTTGCTGTTAATCAACAATACCTTCCGTTGATTATGAAAAAGTCCCCGAGCTTCGATAAATACTGGAAAAGAAGCGTACTCTATCTGCTTTCAAAGGGAATTGATGACATAGTCATCGCTAGGGGAGGCGTGAAGAACAGTAAAGGAAACCTGCTGATCAAAACTGCTACCAAAGCATTGCATTAGTACATGTATGCCCTTGGCAGACTTCCAATTGCATTGCACCACGGTAGCTGCTTGGCAGCCAATCACACTGTGACTTGCCTTCAATTTGAGTGTCCACCGATGGGCAAGAGGGCATAGCCAATGGAATCATCCCCCGAAAGGCTGAGCAAGCTGGAAAGTAGACCAACAGTTTACACATTTGGGGAAATCCTGAGAAGTTTTGCATTCCAAACTGAGCAAATAAAAGCCCTGCCGGAGAATCGAACCCTGATTGCACTAAGTATATGCTCCATGAAGACAGCCCTCACGTAAGGCGTGGGCAATTTCATGCCTGACACTTTACATTCTAGTCTCAAATCGAGACTTTGCAGTCCGTGGGCTCCAGAGTCTCCTTGCATCCAGCAAAACTTTAGAGGGCAGTGGAGGGGATGTAGCTCAGTGGTAGAGCGCATGCTTCGCATGTATGAGGCCCCGGGTTCAATCCCCGGCATCTCCAGGAGTCGCTGTTCTGTATCTCGGCTTTTTCCAGAAGGCTAGCCTGCCACCTTGTGGAAAGTTGAGGTTTCTCAGGCAGTTGGGGGGTCAGAACCCCACTTAAATAGGTTGCATTGAAAAATATTGTTTGAAATAGGCATAGTTTCCACTTTTCAAGAAAATCTGAGAATTTTGCTTGCCAAAAGGAGGAAATAAATGCCCTCTCTGAGGATCGAACTCAGGACCTTCAGATTATGAGACTGACGCGCTGCCTACTGCGCTAAGAAGGCTGCACACAAGCATCTCTAAACAAGACTATAGACCAGGAAGATAATCCAGGTGCGAGGCTTAAGGATTTTCCTGACTGAGACTTTATGCTGCAGTGTCAAGGGGGTTGACTTGGCAGACACTTACATTCAGGGTTTCCATGCATACAGTAAAACTTGGCATACAAGGGGATGTAGCTCAGTGGTAGAGCGCATGCTTTGCATGTATGAGGCCCCGGGTTCAATCCCCGGCATCTCCAGACTTTTGCCATGCTTATCTTGGATTTTGGCAGAAAACTAGGCTGGCTGTCAGTATTAAGGAAGAGATATGCCATGCAACTGGGATACGAACCCCACTTAAACTGTGAGACGTGTGCCTTGGAAAACCCCATGAAATGGGGCTATCTCATTTTTGATGCTTATAGAACCAAAGAATCTTACTTGTTTAAGCCATCAAAGTGATGATTAATCTTGGCAATCTTAATACATTTAGGATAGAAATCGGTGGCAGCCATCTTGGTCATTGGTAAGGGTTCTTCCTCTAAACCAGAGACTCTCTACAGTAGCTTCAAGAAAAACTGAATATGTTGCCTTTACTCTACTGATTTGTCCATTCTCTTTCCTTTCAAAAATGAACCCAAAATGCATGTTCTTGAAGCTGGGTGCGTGGTAATGACTCCCATAACTTTCTGTCATTTTTCTCACGGTTAAAGGCTTCCATCCATTTGCCACCAATGCTTCCTAAGGTCTTTGTATCAAAGTTCCTTTCCTTTCTGTAAAATTCATCATTGCGGCGCCCCTGCTTTTCACCAAGCCAAGACGGAACATCCACTTTGGTGTGAAATCCTCCTTTGAGGTGATAAGACGTAACTCACAGTGTGCTCTCAGAAGTGGTAGCTTTGAGAGGGAGCCGCGATTAATATTGATGATTTTCATCTGTCTGCTCCTGGTCCCCACCCCCCACAACCTTTCTTGAGCGAGAGGTAATTTCAGTGCTATGAGCTTCTGCTACCCCTCCTTCGATAGCTCAGTTGGTAGAGCGGAGGACTGTAGCATTAATTCGGGCATCCTTAGGTCGCTGGTTCAAATCCGGCTCGAAGGATTTTGTGGTTTCATTTCCATGTCTTTTGCTGTTAATCAACAATACCTTCCGTTGATTATGAAAAAGTCCCCGAGCTTCGATAAATACTGGAAAAGAAGCGTACTCTATCTGCTTTCAAAGGGAATTGATGACATAGTCATCGCTAGGGGAGGCGTGAAGAACAGTAATGGAAACCTGCTGATCAAAACTGCTACCAAAGCATTGCATTAGTACATGTATGCCCTTGGCAGACTTCCAATTGCATTGCACCACGGTAGCTGCTTGGCAGCCAATCACACTGTGACTTGCCTTCAATTTGAGTGTCCACCGATGGGCAAGAGGGCATAGCCAATGGAATCATCCCCCGAAAGGCTGAGCAAGCTGGAAAGTAGACCAACAGTTTACACATTTGGGGAAATCCTGAGAAGTTTTGCATTCCAAACTGAGCAAATAAAAGCCCTGCTGGAGAATCGAACCCTGATTGCACTAAGTATATGCTCCATGAAGACAGCCCTCACGTAAGGCGTGGGCAATTTCATGCCTGACACTTTACATTCTAGTCTCAAATCGAGACTTTGCAGTCCGTGGGCTCCAGAGTCTCCTTGCATCCAGCAAAACTTTAGAGGGCAGTGGAGGGGATGTAGCTCAGTGGTAGAGCGCATGCTTTGCATGTATGAGGCCCCGGGTTCAATCCCCGGCATCTCCAGACTTTTGCCATGCTTATCTTGGATTTTGGCAGAAAACTAGGCTGGCTGTCAGTATTAAGGAAGAGATATGCCATGCAACTGGGATACGAACCCCACTTAAACTGTGAGACGTGTGCCTTGGAAAACCCCATGAAATGGGGCTATCTCATTTTTGATGCTTATAGAACCAAAGAATCTTACTTGTTTAAGCCATCAAAGTGATGATTAATCTTGGCAATCTTAATACATTTAGGATAGAAATCGGTGGCAGCCATCTTGGTCATTGGTAAGGGTTCTTCCTCTAAACCAGAGACTCTCTACAGTAGCTTCAAGAAAAACTGAATATGTTGCCTTTACTCTACTGATTTGTCCATTCTCTTTCCTTTCAAAAATGAACCCAAAATGCATGTTCTTGAAGCTGGGTGCGTGGTAATGACTCCCATAACTTTCTGTCATTTTTCTCACGGTTAAAGGCTTCCATCCATTTGCCACCAATGCTTCCTAAGGTCTTTGTATCAAAGTTCCTTTCCTTTCTGTAAAATTCATCATTGCGGCGCCCCTGCTTTTCACCAAGCCAAGACGGAACATCCACTTTGGTGTGAAATCCTCCTTTGAGGTGATAAGACGTAACTCACAGTGTGCTCTCAGAAGTGGTAGCTTTGAGAGGGAGCCGCGATTAATATTGATGATTTTCATCTGTCTGCTCCTGGTCCCCACCCCCCACAACCTTTCTTGAGCGAGAGGTAATTTCAGTGCTATGAGCTTCTGCTACCCCTCCTTCGATAGCTCAGTTGGTAGAGCGGAGGACTGTAGCATTAATTCGGGCATCCTTAGGTCGCTGGTTCAAATCCGGCTCGAAGGATTTTGTGGTTTCATTTCCATGTCTTTTGCTGTTAATCAACAATACCTTCCGTTGATTATGAAAAAGTCCCCGAGCTTCGATAAATACTGGAAAAGAAGCGTACTCTATCTGCTTTCAAAGGGAATTGATGACATAGTCATCGCTAGGGGAGGCGTGAAGAACAGTAATGGAAACCTGCTGATCAAAACTGCTACCAAAGCATTGCATTAGTACATGTATGCCCTTGGCAGACTTCCAATTGCATTGCACCACGGTAGCTGCTTGGCAGCCAATCACACTGTGACTTGCCTTCAATTTGAGTGTCCACCGATGGGCAAGAGGGCATAGCCAATGGAATCATCCCCCGAAAGGCTGAGCAAGCTGGAAAGTAGACCAACAGTTTACACATTTGGGGAAATCCTGAGAAGTTTTGCATTCCAAACTGAGCAAATAAAAGCCCTGCTGGAGAATCGAACCCTGATTGCACTAAGTATATGCTCCATGAAGACAGCCCTCACGTAAGGCGTGGGCAATTTCATCCCTGACACTTTACATTCTAGTCTCAAATCGAGACTTTGCAGTCCGTGGGCTCCAGAGTCTCCTTGCATCCAGCAAAACTTTAGAGGGCAGTGGAGGGGATGTAGCTCAGTGGTAGAGCGCATGCTTTGCATGTATGAGGCCCCGGGTTCAATCCCCGGCATCTCCAGACTTTTGCCATGCTTATCTTGGATTTTGGCAGAAAACTAGGCTGGCTGTCAGTATTAAGGAAGAGATATGCCATGCAACTGGGATACGAACCCCACTTAAACTGTGAGACGTGTGCCTTGGAAAACCCCATGAAATGGGGCTATCTCATTTTTGATGCTTATAGAACCAAAGAATCTTACTTGTTTAAGCCATCAAAGTGATGATTAATCTTGGCAATCTTAATACATTTAGGATAGAAATCGGTGGCAGCCATCTTGGTCATTGGTAAGGGTTCTTCCTCTAAACCAGAGACTCTCTACAGTAGCTTCAAGAAAAACTGAATATGTTGCCTTTACTCTACTGATTTGTCCATTCTCTTTCCTTTCAAAAATGAACCCAAAATGCATGTTCTTGAAGCTGGGTGCGTGGTAATGACTCCCATAACTTTCTGTCATTTTTCTCACGGTTAAAGGCTTCCATCCATTTGCCACCAATGCTTCCTAAGGTCTTTGTATCAAAGTTCCTTTCCTTTCTGTAAAATTCATCATTGCGGCGCCCCTGCTTTTCACCAAGCCAAGACGGAACATCCACTTTGGTGTGAAATCCTCCTTTGAGGTGATAAGACGTAACTCACAGTGTGCTCTCAGAAGTGGTAGCTTTGAGAGGGAGCCGCGATTAATATTGATGATTTTCATCTGTCTGCTCCTGGTCCCCACCCCCCACAACCTTTCTTGAGCGAGAGGTAATTTCAGTGCTATGAGCTTCTGCTACCCCTCCTTCGATAGCTCAGTTGGTAGAGCGGAGGACTGTAGCATTAATTCGGGCATCCTTAGGTCGCTGGTTCAAATCCAGCTCGAAGGATTTTGTGGTTTCATTTCCATGTCTTTTGCTGTTAATCAACAATACCTTCCGTTGATTATGAAAAAGTCCCCGAGCTTCGATAAATACTGGAAAAGAAGCGTACTCTATCTGCTTTCAAAGGGAATTGATGACATAGTCATCGCTAGGGGAGGCGTGAAGAACAGTAATGGAAACCTGCTGATCAAAACTGCTACCAAAGCATTGCATTAGTACATGTATGCCCTTGGCAGACTTCCAATTGCATTGCACCACGGTAGCTGCTTGGCAGCCAATCACACTGTGACTTGCCTTCAATTTGAGTGTCCACCGATGGGCAAGAGGGCATAGCCAATGGAATCATCCCCCGAAAGGCTGAGCAAGCTGGAAAGTAGACCAACAGTTTACACATTTGGGGAAATCCTGAGAAGTTTTGCATTCCAAACTGAGCAAATAAAAGCCCTGCTGGAGAATCGAACCCTGATTGCACTAAGTATATGCTCCATGAAGACAGCCCTCACGTAAGGCGTGGGCAATTTCATCCCTGACACTTTACATTCTAGTCTCAAATCGAGACTTTGCAGTCCGTGGGCTCCAGAGTCTCCTTGCATCCAGCAAAACTTTAGAGGGCAGTGGAGGGGATGTAGCTCAGTGGTAGAGCGCATGCTTCGCATGTATGAGGCCCCGGGTTCAATCCCCGGCATCTCCAGGAGTCGCTGTTCTGTATCTCGGCTTTTTCCAGAAGGCTAGCCTGCCACCTTGTGGAAAGTTGAGGTTTCTCAGGCAGTTGGGGGGTCAGAACCCCACTTAAATAGGTTGCATTGAAAAATATTGTTTGAAATAGGCATAGTTTCCACTTTTCATGAAAATCTGAGAATTTTGCTTGCCAAAAGGAGGAAATAAATGCCCTCTCTGAGGAACGAACTCAGGACCTTCAGATTATGAGACTGACGCGCTGCCTACTGCGCTAAGAAGGCTGCACACAAGCATCTCTAAACAAGACTATAGACCAGGAAGATAATCCAGGTGCGAGGCTTAAGGATTTTCCTGACTGAGACTTTATGCTGCAGTGTCAAGTGGGTTGACTTGGCAGACACTTACATTCAGGGTTTCCATGCATACAGTAAAACTTGGCATACAAGGGGATGTAGCTCAGTGGTAGAGCGCATGCTTTGCATGTATGAGGCCCCGGGTTCAATCCCCGGCATCTCCAGACTTTTGCCATGCTTATCTTGGATTTTGGCAGAAAACTAGGCTGGCTGTCAGTATTAAGGAAGAGATATGTCATGCAACTGGGATACGAACCCCACTTAAACTGTGAGACGTGTGCCTTGGAAAACCCCATGAAATGGGGCTATCTCATTTTTGATGCTTATAGAACCAAAGAATCTTACTTGTTTAAGCCATCAAAGTGATGATTAATCTTGGCAATCTTAATACATTTAGGATAGAAATCGGTGGCAGCCATCTTGGTCATTGGTAAGGGTTCTTCCTCTAAACCAGAGACTCTCTACAGTAGCTTCAAGAAAAACTGAATATGTTGCCTTTACTCTACTGATTTGTCCATTCTCTTTCCTTTCAAAAATGAACCCAAAATGCATGTTCTTGAAGCTGGGTGCGTGGTAATGACTCCCATAACTTTCTGTCATTTTTCTCACGGTTAAAGGCTTCCATCCATTTGCCACCAATGCTTCCTAAGGTCTTTGTATCAAAGTTCCTTTCCTTTCTGTAAAATTCATCATTGCGGCGCCCCTGCTTTTCACCAAGCCAAGACGGAACATCCACTTTGGTGTGAAATCCTCCTTTGAGGTGATAAGACGTAACTCACAGTGTGCTCTCAGAAGTGGTAGCTTTGAGAGGGAGCCGCGATTAATATTGATGATTTTCATCTGTCTGCTCCTGGTCCCCACCCCCCACAACCTTTCTTGAGCGAGAGGTAATTTCAGTGCTATGAGCTTCTGCTACCCCTCCTTCGATAGCTCAGTTGGTAGAGCGGAGGACTGTAGCATTAATTCGGGCATCCTTAGGTCGCTGGTTCAAATCCGGCTCGAAGGATTTTGTGGTTTCATTTCCATGTCTTTTGCTGTTAATCAACAATACCTTCCGTTGATTATGAAAAAGTCCCCGAGCTTCGATAAATACTGGAAAAGAAGCGTACTCTATCTGCTTTCAAAGGGAATTGATGACATAGTCATCGCTAGGGGAGGCGTGAAGAACAGTAATGGAAACCTGCTGATCAAAACTGCTACCAAAGCATTGCATTAGTACATGTATGCCCTTGGCAGACTTCCAATTGCATTGCACCACGGTAGCTGCTTGGCAGCCAATCACACTGTGACTTGCCTTCAATTTGAGTGTCCACCGATGGGCAAGAGGGCATAGCCAATGGAATCATCCCCCGAAAGGCTGAGCAAGCTGGAAAGTAGACCAACAGTTTACACATTTGGGGAAATCCTGAGAAGTTTTGCATTCCAAACTGAGCAAATAAAAGCCCTGCTGGAGAATCGAACCCTGATTGCACTAAGTATATGCTCCATGAAGACAGCCCTCACGTAAGGCGTGGGCAATTTCATGCCTGACACTTTACATTCTAGTCTCAAATCGAGACTTTGCAGTCCGTGGGCTCCAGAGTCTCCTTGCATCCAGCAAAACTTTAGAGGGCAGTGGAGGGGATGTAGCTCAGTGGTAGAGCGCATGCTTTGCATGTATGAGGCCCCGGGTTCAATCCCCGGCATCTCCAGACTTTTGCCATGCTTATCTTGGATTTTGGCAGAAAACTAGGCTGGCTGTCAGTATTAAGGAAGAGATATGCCATGCAACTGGGATACGAACCCCACTTAAACTGTGAGACGTGTGCCTTGGAAAACCCCATGAAATGGGGCTATCTCATTTTTGATGCTTATAGAACCAAAGAATCTTACTTGTTTAAGCCATCAAAGTGATGATTAATCTTGGCAATCTTAATACATTTAGGATAGAAATCGGTGGCAGCCATCTTGGTCATTGGTAAGGGTTCTTCCTCTAAACCAGAGACTCTCTACAGTAGCTTCAAGAAAAACTGAATATGTTGCCTTTACTCTACTGATTTGTCCATTCTCTTTCCTTTCAAAAATGAACCCAAAATGCATGTTCTTGAAGCTGGGTGCGTGGTAATGACTCCCATAACTTTCTGTCATTTTTCTCACGGTTAAAGGCTTCCATCCATTTGCCACCAATGCTTCCTAAGGTCTTTGTATCAAAGTTCCTTTCCTTTCTGTAAAATTCATCATTGCGGCGCCCCTGCTTTTCACCAAGCCAAGACGGAACATCCACTTTGGTGTGAAATCCTCCTTTGAGGTGATAAGACGTAACTCACAGTGTGCTCTCAGAAGTGGTAGCTTTGAGAGGGAGCCGCGATTAATATTGATGATTTTCATCTGTCTGCTCCTGGTCCCCACCCCCCACAACCTTTCTTGAGCGAGAGGTAATTTCAGTGCTATGAGCTTCTGCTACCCCTCCTTCGATAGCTCAGTTGGTAGAGCGGAGGACTGTAGCATTAATTCGGGCATCCTTAGGTCGCTGGTTCAAATCCAGCTCGAAGGATTTTGTGGTTTCATTTCCATGTCTTTTGCTGTTAATCAACAATACCTTCCGTTGATTATGAAAAAGTCCCCGAGCTTCGATAAATACTGGAAAAGAAGCGTACTCTATCTGCTTTCAAAGGGAATTGATGACATAGTCATCGCTAGGGGAGGCGTGAAGAACAGTAATGGAAACCTGCTGATCAAAACTGCTACCAAAGCATTGCATTAGTACATGTATGCCCTTGGCAGACTTCCAATTGCATTGCACCACGGTAGCTGCTTGGCAGCCAATCACACTGTGACTTGCCTTCAATTTGAGTGTCCACCGATGGGCAAGAGGGCATAGCCAATGGAATCATCCCCCGAAAGGCTGAGCAAGCTGGAAAGTAGACCAACAGTTTACACATTTGGGGAAATCCTGAGAAGTTTTGCATTCCAAACTGAGCAAATAAAAGCCCTGCTGGAGAATCGAACCCTGATTGCACTAAGTATATGCTCCATGAAGACAGCCCTCACGTAAGGCGTGGGCAATTTCATCCCTGACACTTTACATTCTAGTCTCAAATCGAGACTTTGCAGTCCGTGGGCTCCAGAGTCTCCTTGCATCCAGCAAAACTTTAGAGGGCAGTGGAGGGGATGTAGCTCAGTGGTAGAGCGCATGCTTCGCATGTATGAGGCCCCGGGTTCAATCCCCGGCATCTCCAGGAGTCGCTGTTCTGTATCTCGGCTTTTTCCAGAAGGCTAGCCTGCCACCTTGTGGAAAGTTGAGGTTTCTCAGGCAGTTGGGGGGTCAGAACCCCACTTAAATAGGTTGCATTGAAAAATATTGTTTGAAATAGGCATAGTTTCCACTTTTCATGAAAATCTGAGAATTTTGCTTGCCAAAAGGAGGAAATAAATGCCCTCTCTGAGGAACGAACTCAGGACCTTCAGATTATGAGACTGACGCGCTGCCTACTGCGCTAAGAAGGCTGCACACAAGCATCTCTAAACAAGACTATAGACCAGGAAGATAATCCAGGTGCGAGGCTTAAGGATTTTCCTGACTGAGACTTTATGCTGCAGTGTCAAGTGGGTTGACTTGGCAGACACTTACATTCAGGGTTTCCATGCATACAGTAAAACTTGGCATACAAGGGGATGTAGCTCAGTGGTAGAGCGCATGCTTTGCATGTATGAGGCCCCGGGTTCAATCCCCGGCATCTCCAGACTTTTGCCATGCTTATCTTGGATTTTGGCAGAAAACTAGGCTGGCTGTCAGTATTAAGGAAGAGATATGTCATGCAACTGGGATACGAACCCCACTTAAACTGTGAGACGTGTGCCTTGGAAAACCCCATGAAATGGGGCTATCTCATTTTTGATGCTTATAGAACCAAAGAATCTTACTTGTTTAAGCCATCAAAGTGATGATTAATCTTGGCAATCTTAATACATTTAGGATAGAAATCGGTGGCAGCCATCTTGGTCATTGGTAAGGGTTCTTCCTCTAAACCAGAGACTCTCTACAGTAGCTTCAAGAAAAACTGAATATGTTGCCTTTACTCTACTGATTTGTCCATTCTCTTTCCTTTCAAAAATGAACCCAAAATGCATGTTCTTGAAGCTGGGTGCGTGGTAATGACTCCCATAACTTTCTGTCATTTTTCTCACGGTTAAAGGCTTCCATCCATTTGCCACCAATGCTTCCTAAGGTCTTTGTATCAAAGTTCCTTTCCTTTCTGTAAAATTCATCATTGCGGCGCCCCTGCTTTTCACCAAGCCAAGACGGAACATCCACTTTGGTGTGAAATCCTCCTTTGAGGTGATAAGACGTAACTCACAGTGTGCTCTCAGAAGTGGTAGCTTTGAGAGGGAGCCGCGATTAATATTGATGATTTTCATCTGTCTGCTCCTGGTCCCCACCCCCCACAACCTTTCTTGAGCGAGAGGTAATTTCAGTGCTATGAGCTTCTGCTACCCCTCCTTCGATAGCTCAGTTGGTAGAGCGGAGGACTGTAGCATTAATTCGGGCATCCTTAGGTCGCTGGTTCAAATCCGGCTCGAAGGATTTTGTGGTTTCATTTCCATGTCTTTTGCTGTTAATCAACAATACCTTCCGTTGATTATGAAAAAGTCCCCGAGCTTCGATAAATACTGGAAAAGAAGCGTACTCTATCTGCTTTCAAAGGGAATTGATGACATAGTCATCGCTAGGGGAGGCGTGAAGAACAGTAATGGAAACCTGCTGATCAAAACTGCTACCAAAGCATTGCATTAGTACATGTATGCCCTTGGCAGACTTCCAATTGCATTGCACCACGGTAGCTGCTTGGCAGCCAATCACACTGTGACTTGCCTTCAATTTGAGTGTCCACCGATGGGCAAGAGGGCATAGCCAATGGAATCATCCCCCGAAAGGCTGAGCAAGCTGGAAAGTAGACCAACAGTTTACACATTTGGGGAAATCCTGAGAAGTTTTGCATTCCAAACTGAGCAAATAAAAGCCCTGCTGGAGAATCGAACCCTGATTGCACTAAGTATATGCTCCATGAAGACAGCCCTCACGTAAGGCGTGGGCAATTTCATGCCTGACACTTTACATTCTAGTCTCAAATCGAGACTTTGCAGTCCGTGGGCTCCAGAGTCTCCTTGCATCCAGCAAAACTTTAGAGGGCAGTGGAGGGGATGTAGCTCAGTGGTAGAGCGCATGCTTTGCATGTATGAGGCCCCGGGTTCAATCCCCGGCATCTCCAGACTTTTGCCATGCTTATCTTGGATTTTGGCAGAAAACTAGGCTGGCTGTCAGTATTAAGGAAGAGATATGCCATGCAACTGGGATACGAACCCCACTTAAACTGTGAGACGTGTGCCTTGGAAAACCCCATGAAATGGGGCTATCTCATTTTTGATGCTTATAGAACCAAAGAATCTTACTTGTTTAAGCCATCAAAGTGATGATTAATCTTGGCAATCTTAATACATTTAGGATAGAAATCGGTGGCAGCCATCTTGGTCATTGGTAAGGGTTCTTCCTCTAAACCAGAGACTCTCTACAGTAGCTTCAAGAAAAACTGAATATGTTGCCTTTACTCTACTGATTTGTCCATTCTCTTTCCTTTCAAAAATGAACCCAAAATGCATGTTCTTGAAGCTGGGTGCGTGGTAATGACTCCCATAACTTTCTGTCATTTTTCTCACGGTTAAAGGCTTCCATCCATTTGCCACCAATGCTTCCTAAGGTCTTTGTATCAAAGTTCCTTTCCTTTCTGTAAAATTCATCATTGCGGCGCCCCTGCTTTTCACCAAGCCAAGACGGAACATCCACTTTGGTGTGAAATCCTCCTTTGAGGTGATAAGACGTAACTCACAGTGTGCTCTCAGAAGTGGTAGCTTTGAGAGGGAGCCGCGATTAATATTGATGATTTTCATCTGTCTGCTCCTGGTCCCCACCCCCCACAACCTTTCTTGAGCGAGAGGTAATTTCAGTGCTATGAGCTTCTGCTACCCCTCCTTCGATAGCTCAGTTGGTAGAGCGGAGGACTGTAGCATTAATTCGGGCATCCTTAGGTCGCTGGTTCAAATCCGGCTCGAAGGATTTTGTGGTTTCATTTCCATGTCTTTTGCTGTTAATCAACAATACCTTCCGTTGATTATGAAAAAGTCCCCGAGCTTCGATAAATACTGGAAAAGAAGCGTACTCTATCTGCTTTCAAAGGGAATTGATGACATAGTCATCGCTAGGGGAGGCGTGAAGAACAGTAATGGAAACCTGCTGATCAAAACTGCTACCAAAGCATTGCATTAGTACATGTATGCCCTTGGCAGACTTCCAATTGCATTGCACCACGGTAGCTGCTTGGCAGCCAATCACACTGTGACTTGCCTTCAATTTGAGTGTCCACCGATGGGCAAGAGGGCATAGCCAATGGAATCATCCCCCGAAAGGCTGAGCAAGCTGGAAAGTAGACCAACAGTTTACACATTTGGGGAAATCCTGAGAAGTTTTGCATTCCAAACTGAGCAAATAAAAGCCCTGCTGGAGAATCGAACCCTGATTGCACTAAGTATATGCTCCATGAAGACAGCCCTCACGTAAGGCGTGGGCAATTTCATGCCTGACACTTTACATTCTAGTCTCAAATCGAGACTTTGCAGTCCGTGGGCTCCAGAGTCTCCTTGCATCCAGCAAAACTTTAGAGGGCAGTGGAGGGGATGTAGCTCAGTGGTAGAGCGCATGCTTTGCATGTATGAGGCCCCGGGTTCAATCCCCGGCATCTCCAGACTTTTGCCATGCTTATCTTGGATTTTGGCAGAAAACTAGGCTGGCTGTCAGTATTAAGGAAGAGATATGCCATGCAACTGGGATACGAACCCCACTTAAACTGTGAGACGTGTGCCTTGGAAAACCCCATGAAATGGGGCTATCTCATTTTTGATGCTTATAGAACCAAAGAATCTTACTTGTTTAAGCCATCAAAGTGATGATTAATCTTGGCAATCTTAATACATTTAGGATAGAAATCGGTGGCAGCCATCTTGGTCATTGGTAAGGGTTCTTCCTCTAAACCAGAGACTCTCTACAGTAGCTTCAAGAAAAACTGAATATGTTGCCTTTACTCTACTGATTTGTCCATTCTCTTTCCTTTCAAAAATGAACCCAAAATGCATGTTCTTGAAGCTGGGTGCGTGGTAATGACTCCCATAACTTTCTGTCATTTTTCTCACGGTTAAAGGCTTCCATCCATTTGCCACCAATGCTTCCTAAGGTCTTTGTATCAAAGTTCCTTTCCTTTCTGTAAAATTCATCATTGCGGCGCCCCTGCTTTTCACCAAGCCAAGACGGAACATCCACTTTGGTGTGAAATCCTCCTTTGAGGTGATAAGACGTAACTCACAGTGTGCTCTCAGAAGTGGTAGCTTTGAGAGGGAGCCGCGATTAATATTGATGATTTTCATCTGTCTGCTCCTGGTCCCCACCCCCCACAACCTTTCTTGAGCGAGAGGTAATTTCAGTGCTATGAGCTTCTGCTACCCCTCCTTCGATAGCTCAGTTGGTAGAGCGGAGGACTGTAGCATTAATTCGGGCATCCTTAGGTCGCTGGTTCAAATCCGGCTCGAAGGATTTTGTGGTTTCATTTCCATGTCTTTTGCTGTTAATCAACAATACCTTCCGTTGATTATGAAAAAGTCCCCGAGCTTCGATAAATACTGGAAAAGAAGCGTACTCTATCTGCTTTCAAAGGGAATTGATGACATAGTCATCGCTAGGGGAGGCGTGAAGAACAGTAATGGAAACCTGCTGATCAAAACTGCTACCAAAGCATTGCATTAGTACATGTATGCCCTTGGCAGACTTCCAATTGCATTGCACCACGGTAGCTGCTTGGCAGCCAATCACACTGTGACTTGCCTTCAATTTGAGTGTCCACCGATGGGCAAGAGGGCATAGCTAATGGAATCATCCCCCGAAAGGCTGAGCAAGCTGGAAAGTAGACCAACAGTTTACACATTTGGGGAAATCCTGAGAAGTTTTGCATTCCAAACTGAGCAAATAAAAGCCCTGCTGGAGAATCGAACCCTGATTGCACTAAGTATATGCTCCATGAAGACAGCCCTCACGTAAGGCGTGGGCAATTTCATGCCTGACACTTTACATTCTAGTCTCAAATCGAGACTTTGCAGTCCGTGGGCTCCAGAGTCTCCTTGCATCCAGCAAAACTTTAGAGGGCAGTGGAGGGGATGTAGCTCAGTGGTAGAGCGCATGCTTTGCATGTATGAGGCCCCGGGTTCAATCCCCGGCATCTCCAGACTTTTGCCATGCTTATCTTGGATTTTGGCAGAAAACTAGGCTGGCTGTCAGTATTAAGGAAGAGATATGCCATGCAACTGGGATACGAACCCCACTTAAACTGTGAGACGTGTGCCTTGGAAAACCCCATGAAATGGGGCTATCTCATTTTTGATGCTTATAGAACCAAAGAATCTTACTTGTTTAAGCCATCAAAGTGATGATTAATCTTGGCAATCTTAATACATTTAGGATAGAAATCGGTGGCAGCCATCTTGGTCATTGGTAAGGGTTCTTCCTCTAAACCAGAGACTCTCTACAGTAGCTTCAAGAAAAACTGAATATGTTGCCTTTACTCTACTGATTTGTCCATTCTCTTTCCTTTCAAAAATGAACCCAAAATGCATGTTCTTGAAGCTGGGTGCGTGGTAATGACTCCCATAACTTTCTGTCATATTTCTCACGGTTAAAGGCTTCCATCCATTTGCCACCAATGCTTCCTAAGGTCTTTGTATCAAAGTTCCTTTCCTTTCTGTAAAATTCATCATTGCGGCGCCCCTGCTTTTCACCAAGCCAAGACGGAACATCCACTTTGGTGTGAAATCCTCCTTTGAGGTGATAAGACGTAACTCACAGTGTGCTCTCAGAAGTGGTAGCTTTGAGAGGGAGCCGCGATTAATATTGATGATTTTCATCTGTCTGCTCCTGGTCCCCACCCCCCACAACCTTTCTTGAGCGAGAGGTAATTTCAGTGCTATGAGCTTCTGCTACCCCTCCTTCGATAGCTCAGTTGGTAGAGCGGAGGACTGTAGCATTAATTCGGGCATCCTTAGGTCGCTGGTTCAAATCCGGCTCGAAGGATTTTGTGGTTTCATTTCCATGTCTTTTGCTGTTAATCAACAATACCTTCCGTTGATTATGAAAAAGTCCCCGAGCTTCGATAAATACTGGAAAAGAAGCGTACTCTATCTGCTTTCAAAGGGAATTGATGACATAGTCATCGCTAGGGGAGGCGTGAAGAACAGTAATGGAAACCTGCTGATCAAAACTGCTACCAAAGCATTGCATTAGTACATGTATGCCCTTGGCAGACTTCCAATTGCATTGCACCACGGTAGCTGCTTGGCAGCCAATCACACTGTGACTTGCCTTCAATTTGAGTGTCCACCGATGGGCAAGAGGGCATAGCCAATGGAATCATCCCCCGAAAGGCTGAGCAAGCTGGAAAGTAGACCAACAGTTTACACATTTGGGGAAATCCTGAGAAGTTTTGCATTCCAAACTGAGCAAATAAAAGCCCTGCTGGAGAATCGAACCCTGATTGCACTAAGTATATGCTCCATGAAGACAGCCCTCACGTAAGGCGTGGGCAATTTCATGCCTGACACTTTACATTCTAGTCTCAAATCGAGACTTTGCAGTCCGTGGGCTCCAGAGTCTCCTTGCATCCAGCAAAACTTTAGAGGGCAGTGGAGGGGATGTAGCTCAGTGGTAGAGCGCATGCTTTGCATGTATGAGGCCCCGGGTTCAATCCCCGGCATCTCCAGACTTTTGCCATGCTTATCTTGGATTTTGGCAGAAAACTAGGCTGGCTGTCAGTATTAAGGAAGAGATATGCCATGCAACTGGGATACGAACCCCACTTAAACTGTGAGACGTGTGCCTTGGAAAACCCCATGAAATGGGGCTATCTCATTTTTGATGCTTATAGAACCAAAGAATCTTACTTGTTTAAGCCATCAAAGTGATGATTAATCTTGGCAATCTTAATACATTTAGGATAGAAATCGGTGGCAGCCATCTTGGTCATTGGTAAGGGTTCTTCCTCTAAACCAGAGACTCTCTACAGTAGCTTCAAGAAAAACTGAATATGTTGCCTTTACTCTACTGATTTTTCCATTCTCTTTCCTTTCAAAAATGAACCCAAAATGCATGTTCTTGAAGCTGGGTGCGTGGTAATGACTCCCATAACTTTCTGTCATTTTTCTCACGGTTAAAGGCTTCCATCCATTTGCCACCAATGCTTCCTAAGGTCTTTGTATCAAAGTTCCTTTCCTTTCTGTAAAATTCATCATTGCGGCGCCCCTGCTTTTCACCAAGCCAAGACGGAACATCCACTTTGGTGTGAAATCCTCCTTTGAGGTGATAAGACGTAACTCACAGTGTGCTCTCAGAAGTGGTAGCTTTGAGAGGGAGCCGCGATTAATATTGATGATTTTCATCTGTCTGCTCCTGGTCCCCACCCCCCACAACCTTTCTTGAGCGAGAGGTAATTTCAGTGCTATGAGCTTCTGCTACCCCTCCTTCGATAGCTCAGTTGGTAGAGCGGAGGACTGTAGCATTAATTCGGGCATCCTTAGGTCGCTGGTTCAAATCCGGCTCGAAGGATTTTGTGGTTTCATTTCCATGTCTTTTGCTGTTAATCAACAATACCTTCCGTTGATTATGAAAAAGTCCCCGAGCTTCGATAAATACTGGAAAAGAAGCGTACTCTATCTGCTTTCAAAGGGAATTGATGACATAGTCATCGCTAGGGGAGGCGTGAAGAACAGTAATGGAAACCTGCTGATCAAAACTGCTACCAAAGCATTGCATTAGTACATGTATGCCCTTGGCAGACTTCCAATTGCATTGCACCACGGTAGCTGCTTGGCAGCCAATCACACTGTGACTTGCCTTCAATTTGAGTGTCCACCGATGGGCAAGAGGGCATAGCCAATGGAATCATCCCCCGAAAGGCTGAGCAAGCTGGAAAGTAGACCAACAGTTTACACATTTGGGGAAATCCTGAGAAGTTTTGCATTCCAAACTGAGCAAATAAAAGCCCTGCTGGAGAATCGAACCCTGATTGCACTAAGTATATGCTCCATGAAGACAGCCCTCACGTAAGGCGTGGGCAATTTCATCCCTGACACTTTACATTCTAGTCTCAAATCGAGACTTTGCAGTCCGTGGGCTCCAGAGTCTCCTTGCATCCAGCAAAACTTTAGAGGGCAGTGGAGGGGATGTAGCTCAGTGGTAGAGCGCATGCTTTGCATGTATGAGGCCCCGGGTTCAATCCCCGGCATCTCCAGAC
>NC_136058.1:338774976-338822476 GCF_964261635.1 Lissotriton helveticus | reverse complement strand
CAGTGCGGCAGGCTGGGAGACAGGGCCCAGGGCCGGAGCACCCGACCCGGGGCCCGCCCGGGCCCCTGGACCCAGCCGGGGCTCCCAAGCCCGGAGGTGCATGGGACGCCTCCCCGGTCCCTCCGGACCCCGTCCCGGGCACCCTGCCACGCAGCAGGACCAAGGACAGAGCCCGGGGTGGGGAGGCCGCCCTCCCCGGGCCCTCAGGGGCCCTAGCCACTGCTCCTGAACCCAGCCAAGCAAGGGGAGGCTCCCCGGGAACAACGGAACCCATTCCTAGGCCCTTGGCAGTGCGGTAGGCTGGGAGACAGGGACCAGGGCCGGAGCACCCGACCCGGGGCCCGACCGGGCCCCTGGACCCAGCCGGGGCTCCCAAGCCCGGAGGTGCATGGGACGCCTCCCCGGTCCCTCCGGACCCCGTCCCGGGCACCCTGCCACGCAGCAGGACCAAGGACAGAGCCCGGGGTGGGGAGGCCGCCCTCCCCGGGCCCTCAGGGGCCCAAGCCACTGCTCCTGAACCCAGCCAAGCAAGGGTAGGCTCCCCAGGAACAACGGAACCCATTCCTAGGCCCTTGGCAGTGCGGTAGGCTGGGAGACAGGGACCAGGGCCGGAGCACCCGACCCGGGGGCCCGCCCGGGCCCCTGGACCCAGCCGGGGCTCCCAAGCCCGGAGGCGCATGGGACGCCTCCCCGGACCCATGGAGCCCGTCCTGGGCATTGAGCCATGCCGTTGGCCTGGAGATGGGTGCCCCGGACGCCCGGGGGAGGTCTGTCCGGGACACATGGAGCCCGTCCTGGGCATTGAACCATGTCGTTGGCCTGGAGAAGGGAGCCCCGGACGCCCGGGGGAGGACTGCCCGGTACCCGTGGAGCCCTTCCCGGGTACTTTGCAACGCCGTTGGCCTCCTGGAGATGGGTGCCCCGAACGCCCGGGGGGCGGGCTGCCCGGGACCCGTGGAGCCCGTCCTGGGCACTCTGACCTGCTGTTGGCCCGGGGGGGAGGGACCCCAGACGACCGGGACCCGTGGAGCCCGTCCTTGGCACTCCTGTATGCCGTTGGCCCGGGGAAGGGAGCCCCGGACGTCCGGGACCCGTGGAGCCCGTCCTGGGCACTCTGAAATGCTTTGGCCCGGGGAAGGGAGCCCCGGACACCCGGGGGGAGGACTGCCCGGGACCCGTGGAACTCGTCCTGGGCACTCTGACATGCCGCTGGCCCGGGGAAGGGTGCCCCGGACGCCCGGGGCCCGTGGAGCCCGTCCTGGGCACTCTGACAAGCCGTTGGCCCGGGGAAGGGAGACCTGGACGCCCGGAACCCGTGGAGCCCGTCCTGGGCACTCTGAAATGCTTTGGCCTGGAGAAGGGAGCCCCCCCCGGACGCCCGGGGGAGGACTGCCCGGGACCCGTGGAACTGGTCCTGGGCACTCTGACATGCCGCTGGCCCGGGGAAGGGTGCCCCGGATGACCGGGGCCCGTGGAGCCCATCCTGGGCACTCTGACATGCCGCTGGCCCGGGGAAGGGAGCCCCGGACGCCCGGGGCCCGTGGAGCCCGTCCCGGGCACTCTGCCATGCCGTCAGCCTGGATGGAGCCCCGGACGCCCGGGGGGACGAAGGCCCGGGACGCATGGAGCCTGTCCCGGGCACTCTGCCATGCCGTCGGCCTGGATGGAGCACCGGACGCCCGGGGGACGACTGCCCAAGAGCCATGGAGCCCGTCCTGGGCAATTTGACATGCAGTTGGCCTGGAGGAAGGAAGCTCCGGGTGGCCTAGGGAGGTGTTGCCCAGGCATATCCCATCTGGTCCCCATGGCAGAGAACCACCAAACCTGGAGGGGTGTCCGGGCATACCCTGCCCCATAGTAATCCGGAGGCAAATTACCCCCCTTTCTTGCAATCTGTGCACGCGAGGTGACAGAGGGGACCCAAGGCGTGAAAGAACCCGACCTCATGGAGCCCTCGCTGGGATCCGGGAGGCGAATGGCACCTCATTAAGACTTCCAGGGAAGTTCGGCCATCTGGTCCCCCCCCCCCATAGGAAAGCGTTGCGGGCGACCAGATGCCCGAGGGGATCCGGGCGACCAGATGGCCGAGGGAATCCGGGCGACCAGATGGCCGGGCATGGAGGTGAAGCCGCCTGGACTCTTCCCCACCCCGTCCCCGTCCCTATCCCGGGACGAATTCCCGGGACGCATGGAGCCCGTCCTGGCCACTTGACGTCCCGTCCTGGGCATTGAACCATGCCGTCGGCCTGGAGAAGGGAGCCCCCCCCGGACGCCCGGGGGAGGACTGCCCGGTACCCGTGGAGCCCTTCCCGGGTACTTTGCAACTCCGTTGGCCTCCTGGAGATGGGTGCCCAAGATGCCCGGGGGTGGGCTGCCCGGGACCCATGGAGCCCGTCCTGGGCACTTTTACATGCCGTCGGCCTGGAGGTGGGTGCCCTGGACGCCCGGGGGAGGCCTGCCCGGGACCCGTGGAGCCCCTCCCGGGTACTTTGCCAATGCCGTTGGCCTCATGGAGATGGGTGCCCCGGACGCCCGGGGGAGGACTGCCCGGTACCGGTGGAGTCCTTTCCGGGTACTTTGCAACGCTGTTGGCCTCCTGGAGATGGGTGCCCCGGACGCCCGGGGGAGGTCTGTCCGGGGCCCATGGAGCCCGTCCTGGGCAGTGTGACATGCCGTCGGCCTGGAGGTGGGAGCCCCGGACGCCCGGGGGAAGGCTGCCCGGGACCCGTGGAGCCCTTCCCGGGTACTTTGCCATCCCGTTGGCCTCCTGGAGATGGGTGCCCCGGACGCCCAGGGGCGGTCTGTCCGGGACACGTGGAGCCCGTCCTGGGCATTGAGCCATGCCGTTGGCCCGGAGAATGGAGCCCCCAGACGCCCGGGGGAGGTGTTGCCCAGGCATATCTCATCTGGTCCCCGGGCAGAGAACCACCAGCCCTGGAGAGGTGTCCGGGCGTACCCTGCCCCTAGTAATCCGGAGGGAAATTACCCCCCTTTCTTGCAATCCGTGCACGCGAGGTGACAGAGGGGACCCAAGGCGTAAAAGAACCCGAGCTCATGGAGCCCTAGCTGGGATCCGGGAGGCGAATGGCACCTCATCGGGACTTCCAGGGAAGCCCGGCCATCTGGTCGCCCCATTGGAAAGCATCGCGGGCGACCAGATGGCCCGGATCGAAAGGACTCCCAGCTCCCCATCCACCCCAAGCCTTCGCGGTAGGGTTCCTGACTGCCAGCCCACGCAAGGCAGGGCTCTTGGACCCCGGCTGGGCCTCAGGCGCAGGTTGGACCACCGGAGCTCTAGGGCCCGGACGACCTGGGGGAGGAATGCCCGGGACCCGTGGAGCCCGTCCTGGGTACTTTGACATGCCGTCGGCCTGGAGGTGGGTGCCCCGGACGCCCCGGGGGAAGCTGCCCGGGACCCATGGAGCCCGTCCTGGGTACTTTGACATTCCGTCGGCCTGGAGGTGGGACCCCCGGACGCCCGGGGGGAGGTCTGCCCGGGACCCATGGAGCCCGTCCTGGGTACTTTGCCTATGCCGTTGGCCTCATGGAGATGGGTGCCCCGGACGCCCGGGGGGACGAATGCCCGGGACGCATGGAGCCCGTCCTGGGCACTTTTCCATGCCTTCGGCCTGGAGCCCCCAGACACCCAGGGGAGGACCACCGTGAAAACCATGGAGCCCGACCCGGGCACTCTGCCATACCGTCAGCCAAGATGGAGCCCCGGACGCCCAGGGGACGAATGCCCGGGACGCATGGAGCCCGTCCTGGGCACTTTTCAATGCCGTCAGCCTGGAAGGAGCCCCGGACGCCCGGGGGACGACTGCCCAGGAGCCATGGAGCCCGTCCTGGGCAATTTGACATGCAGTTGGCCTGGAGGAAGGAAGCCCCGGGTGGCCTAGGGAGGTGTTGCCCAGGCATAGCCCATCTGGTCCCCATGGCAGAGAACCACCAGCCTCGGAGGGGTGTCCGGGCGTACCCTTCTCCCTAGTAATCCGGAGGAAAATTACCCCCTTTTCTTGTAATCTGTGCACGCGAGGTGACAGAGGGGACCCAAGGCGCGAATGTACCCAACCTCCTGGAGCCCTCGCTGGGATCCGGGCGGCGAATGGCACCTCATCGGGACTTCCAGGGAAGTTCGGCCATCTGGTCGCCCCTCAGGAAAGCGTTGCGGGCGACCAGATGCCCGAGGGGATCCGGGCGAGCAGATGGCCGAGGGAATCTGGGCGATCAGATGGCTGGACACGGAAGTGAAGCCGCCTGGACTCTCCCGACCCTGTCCCCGTCCCCGTGCCCGTGCCCGGGACGCATGGAGCCCGTCCTGGGCACTTTTCCATGCCTTCGGCCTGGAGCCCCCAGACACCCAGGGGAGGACCACCGTGAAAGCCATGGAGCCCGACCCGGGCACTCTGCCATGCCGTCGGCCTGGATGGAGCCCCGGACGCCCGGGGGACAAATGCCCGGGACGCATGGAGCCCGTCCTGGGCACTTTTCCATGCCTTCGGCATGGAGCGCCCCGACACCCTGGGGAGGACCACCCTGGAAACCATGGAGCCCGACCCGGGCACTCTGCCATGCCGTCGGCCTGGATGGAGCCCCGGACGCCCGGGGGACAAATGCCCGGGACGCATGGAGCCCGTCCTGGGTACTTTTCCATGCCGTCGGCCAGGAGCCCCCTGACACCCAGGGGAGGACCACCGTGAAAACCATGGAGCCCGACCCGGGCACTCTGCCATACCGTCAGCCTGGATGTAGCCCCGGACGCCCGGGGGACGAATGCCCGGGACGCATGGAGCCCGTCCCGGGCACTCTGCCATGCCGTCCTGACAAATTCGTACGGACTCCTAACCTTACGACACGGATCGGAATCGAGCCCTCTCTGACCCAGCAGTTTCAGGCGCCCGGGGGACGAATGCCCGGGACGCATGGAGCCCGACCCGGGCACACTGCCTTGCCGCCGGCCTGGATGGAGCCCCGGACGCCCGGGGGACGAATGCCCGGGACGCATGGAGCCCGTCCCGGGCACTCTGCCATGCCGTCGGCCTGGATGGAGCCCCGGACGCCCGGGGGACGACTGCCCAAGAGCCATGGAGCCCATCCCGGGCACTCTGCCATGCCGTCCCGACAAATTCGTACGGACTCCTAACCTTCCGACACGGATCGGAATCGAGCCCTTTCTGACCCAGCAGATTTCAGGTTGATTTGCTATATACTTTACGTACGATTTTATGGGGGCCGATTCCGATCCGGTACGTAAAAGCAAATACGACCGACATGTCGGACAACCACGTACACCCAGGGGATAGGACTGCCCGGGTCACATGGACCCCGTCCTGGGCACTCTGATCTGCCGCCGGCGCCGGGGATCGAACCGTGATCACCAGATGGGGATATCCCAAAAATCTGGCATGGATACGGCCCGCCAGGACAGGTTTGGGCACCCCTGCTCTACCGACTGAGCTAGCCAGGCTCCCTCTTTAAAGTAGTATGCAAACTGATCGTTTTTCATTAAGAAAACCAGTTCCTAGATATTCCTCAACTCTCGTTTTTCAAGGAACTTATCATTTATAGATCCCTCAGTGGACAGAGTGTCAAGTAAAATGAGACAAAATTGAAATGGAAGTTGTGGAAATGTCATTGTGAGATTGCATAAGAACTCAAATTGCTCTCACAAGCTAACGAATACCTAAATCCTTTTGATAAAACACCTTTAGTTGTTATGATGTGACCATATATGAAAGCCATCTGTGATTTATCTGTTCTTACTATGCAACAAGCTTGGCAATGACAAGTTAAAAATAAAATGTATGTACATTTTAGAATGGAGAATGCGGGTATCGATCCAGCTACCTCTCGCATGCTAAGCAAGCGCTCTACCATTTGAGCTAATTCCCCTGTTTGCTCGCCTCAGGATAACATTTCAAAAGTAATGTTAATGCCTTCCACACTTTATTTGAAGTCAAATTGCCCATTACATGAGTGTTCAGTTCACTCCTAACTGATGCCTTACCTCCACTTAGGGGATGTTTTACAGTTCAGGTTGGCCTGTTTAGTACTTGAATAGGAGTAATATCGCTGTATGTTAATCTAGACTAATGCCCTACCTAATCTTGAAGTTACATTTCCCACCAATGGGAAACCAAAGATATACAATTTTTGGGAGTTATTGCATGTCTAATGCAAGATTAATTGCCATATTATGAGATCCAATGCAATAATCCTGCAAAAATTACTCGTTTTCGCCCAACGTGGGGCTCGAACCCACGACCCTGAGATCAAGAGTCTCATGCTCTACCGACTGAGCTAGCCGGGCTCCCTCTTTAAAGTAGTATGCAAACTGATCGTTTTTCATTATGAAAACCAGTTCCTGGATATTCCTCAACTCTCGTTTTTCAAGGAACTTATCATTTATAGATCCCTCAGTGGACAGAGTGTCAAGTAAAACGAGACAAAATTGAAATGGAAGTTGTGGAAATATCATTGTGAGATTGCATAAGAACTCAAATTGCTCTCACAAGCTAACGAATACCTAAACCCTTTTGATAAAACCACTTTAGTTGTTATGATGTGACCATATATGAAAGCCATCTGTGATTTATCTGTTCTTACTATGCAACAAGCTTGGCAATGACAAGTTAAAAATAAAATGTATGTAAACTTTAGAATGTAGAATGCGGGCATCGATCCCGCTACCTCTCGCATGCTAAGCGAGCGCTCTACCATTTGAGCTAATTCCCCTGTGTGCTCCCTCAGAATAACATTTCAAAAGTAATGTTAATGACTACCACACTTTATTTGACGTCAAATTGCCCATTACATGAGTGTTCAGTTCACTCCTAACTGATGCCTTACCTCCACTTAGGGGATGTTTTACAGTTCAGGTTGGCCTGTTTAGTACTTGAATAGGAGTAATATCGCTGTATGTTAATCTAGACTAATGCCCTACTTTATCTTGAAGTTACATTTCCCACCAATGGGAAACCAAAGATATACAATTTTTGGGAGTTATTGCATGTCTAATGCAAGATTAATTGCCATATTATGAGATCCAATGCAATAATCCTGCAAAAATTACTTGTTTTCGCCCAACGTGGGGCTCGAACCCACGACCCTGAGATTAAGAGTTTCATGCTCTACCGACTGAGCTAGCCAGGCTCCCTCTTTAAAGTAGTATGCAAACTGATCGTTTTTCATTAAGAAAACCAGTTCCTGGATATTCCTCAACTCTCGTTTTTCAAGGAACTTATCATTTATAGATCCCTCAGTGGACAGAGTGTCAAGTAAAATGAGACAAAATTGAAATGGAAGTTGTGGAAATGTCATTGTGAGATTGCATAAGAACTCAAATTGCTCTCACAAGCTAACGAATACCTAAATCCTTTTGATAAAACCCCTTTAGTTGTTATGATGTGACCATATATGAAAGCCATCTGTGATTTATCTGTTCTTACTATGCAACAAGCTTGGCAATGACAAGTTAAAAATAAAATGTATGTACATTTTAGAATGGAGAATGCGGGTATCGATCCCGCTACCTCTCGCATGCTAAGCAAGCACTCTTCCATTTGAGCTAATTCCCCTGTTTGCTCTCCTCAGAATAACATTTCAAAAGTAATGTTAATGCCTTCCACACTTTATTTGAAGTCAAATTGCCCATTACATGAGTGTTCAGTTCACTCCTAACTGATGCCTTACCTCCACTTAGGGGATGTTTTACAGTTCAGGTTGGCCTGTTTAGTACTTGAATAGGAGTAATATCGCTGTATGTTAATCTAGACTAATGCCCTACCTAATCTTGAAGTTACATTTCCCACCAATGGGAAACCAAAGATATACAATTTTTGGGAGTTATTGCATGCCTAATGCAAGATTAATTGCCATATTATGAGAGCCAATGAAATAATCCTGCAAAAATTACTCGTTTTCACCCAACGTGGGGCTCGAACCCACGACCCTGAGATTAAGAGTCTCATGCTCTACCGACTGAGCTAGCCGGGCTCCCTCTTTAAAGTAGTATGCAAACTGATCGTTTTCATTAAGAAAACCAGTTCCTGGATATTCCTCAACTCTTGTTTTTCAAGGAACTTATCATTTATAGATCCCTCAGTGGACAGAGTGTCAAGTAAAATGAGACAAAATTGAAATGGAAGTTGTGGAAATGTCATTGTGAGATTGCATAAGAACTCAAATTGCTCTCACAAGCTAACGAATACCTAAACCCTTTTGATAAAACCCGTTTAGTTGTTATGATGTGACCATATATGAAAGCCATCTGTGATTTATCTGTTCTTACTATGCAACAAGCTTGGCAATGACAAGTTAAAAATAAAATGTATGTACATTTTAGAATGGAGAATGCGGGCATCGATCCCGCTACCTGTCGCATGCTAAGCGAGCGCTCTACCATTTGAGCTAATTCCCCTGTGTGCTCCCTCAGAATAACATTTCAAAAGTAATGTTAATGCCTACCACACTTTATTTGACGTCAAATTGCCCATTACATGAGTGTTCAGTTCACTCTTAACTGATGCCTTACCTCCACTTAGGGGATGTTTTACAGTTCAGGTTGGCCTGTTTAGTACTTGAATAGGAGTAATATCGCTGTATGTTAATCTAGACTAATGCCCTACCTAATCTTGAAGTTACATTTCCCACCAATGGGAAACCAAAGATATACAATTTTTGGGAGTTATTGCATGTCTAATGCAAGATTAATTGCCATATTATGAGATCCAATGCAATAATCATGCAAAAATTACTTGTTTTCGCCCAACGTGGGGCTCGAACCCACGACCCTGAGATTAAGAGTTTCATGCTCTACCGACTGAGCTAGCCAGGCTCCCTCTTTAAAGTAGTATGCAAACTGATCGTTTTTCATTAAGAAAACCAGTTCCTAGATATTCCTCAACTCTCGTTTTTCAAGGAACTTATCATTTATAGATCCCTCAGTGGACAGAGTGTCAAGTAAAATGAGACAAAATTGAAATGGAAGTTGTGGAAATGTCATTGTGAGATTGCATAAGAACTCAAATTGCTCTCACAAGCTAACAAATACCTAAATCCTTTTGATAAAACCCCTTTAGTTGTTATGATGTGACCATATATGAAAGCCATCTGTGATTTATCTGTTCTTACTATGCAACAAGCTTGGCAATGACAAGTTAAAAATAAAATGTATGTACATTTTAGAATGGAGAATGCGGGTATCGATCCCGCTACCTCTCACATGCTAAGCAAGCGCTCTACCATTTGAGCTAATTCCCCTGTTTGCTCTCCTCAGAATAACATTTCAAAAGTAATGTTAATGCCTTCCACACTTTATTTGAAGTCAAATTGCCCATTACATGAGTGTTCAGTTCACTCCTAACTGATGCCTTACCTCCACTTAGGGGATGTTTTACAGTTCAGGTTGGCCTGTTTAGTACTTGAATAGGAGTAATATCGCTGTATGTTAATCTAGACTAATGCCCTACCTAATCTTGAAGTTACATTTCCCACCAATGGGAAACCAAAGATATACAATTTTTGGGAGTTATTGCATGCCTAATGCAAGATTAATTGCCATATTATGAGAGCCAATGAAATAATCCTGCAAAAATTACTCGTTTTCACCCAACGTGGGCCTCGAACCCACGACCCTGAGATTAAGAGTCTCGTGCTCTACCGACTGAGCTAGCCGGGCTCCCTCTTTAAAGTAGTATGCAAACTGATCGTTTTTCATTAAGAAAACCAGTTCCTGGATATTCCTCAACTCTTGTTTTTCAAGGAACTTATCATTTATAGATCCCTCAGTGGACAGAGTGTCAAGTAAAATGAGACAAAATTGAAATGGAAGTTGTGGAAATGTCATTGTGAGATTGCATAAGAACTCAAATTGCTCTCACAAGCTAACGAATACCTAAACCCTTTTGATAAAACCCGTTTAGTTGTTATGATGTGACCATATATGAAAGCCATCTGTGATTTATCTGTTCTTACTATGCAACAAGCTTGGCAATGACAAGTTAAAAATAAAATGTATGTACATTTTAGAATGGAGAATGCGGGCATCGATCCCGCTACCTGTCGCATGCTAAGCGAGCGCTCTACCATTTGAGCTAATTCCCCTGTGTGCTCCGTCAGAATAACATTTCAAAAGTAATGTTAATGACTACCACACTTTATTTGACGTCAAATTGCCCATTACATGAGTGTTCAGTTCACTCCTAACTGATGCCTTACCTCCACTTAGGGGATGTTTTACAGTTCAGGTTGGCCTGTTTAGTACTTGAATAGGAGTAATATCGCTGTATGTTAATCTAGACTAATGCCCTACCTAATCTTGAAGTTACATTTCCCACCAATGGGAAACCAAAGATATACAATTTTTGGGAGTTATTGCATGTCTAATGCAAGATTAATTGCCATATTATGAGATCCAATGCAATAATCATGCAAAAATTACTTGTTTTCGCCCAACGTGGGGCTCGAACCCACGACCCTGAGATTAAGAGTTTCATGCTCTACCGACTGAGCTAGCCAGGCTCCCTCTTTAAAGTAGTATGCAAACTGATCGTTTTTCATTAAGAAAACCAGTTCCTAGATATTCCTCAACTCTCGTTTTTCAAGGAACTTATCATTTATAGATCCCTCAGTGGACAGAGTGTCAAGTAAAATGAGACAAAATTGAAATGGAAGTTGTGGAAATGTCATTGTGAGATTGCATAAGAACTCAAATTGCTCTCACAAGCTAACAAATACCTAAACCCTTTTGATAAAACCCGTTTAGTTGTTATGATGTGACCATATATGAAAGCCATCTGTGATTTATCTGTTCTTACTATGCAACAAGCTTGGCAATGACAAGTTAAAAATAAAATGTATGTACATTTTAGAATGGAGAATGCGGGCATCGATCCTGCTACCTGTCGCATGCTAAGCGAGCGCTCTACCATTTGAGCTAATTCCCCTGTGTGCTCCCTCATAATAACATTTCAAAAGTAATGTTAATGCCTACCACACTTTATTTGACGTCAAATTGCCCATTACATGAGTGTTCAGTTCACTCTTAACTGATGCCTTACCTCCACTTAGGGGATGTTTTACAGTTCAGGTTGGCCTGTTTAGTACTTGAATAGGAGTAATATCGCTGTATGTTAATCTAGACTAATGCCCTACCTAATCTTGAAGTTACATTTCCCACCAATGGGAAACCAAAGATATACAATTTTTGGGAGTTATTGCATGTCTAATGCAAGATTAATTGCCATATTATGAGAGCCAATGAAATAATCCTGCAAAAATTACTCGTTTTCACCCAACGTGGGGCTCGAACCCACGACCCTGAGATTAAGAGTCTCATGCTCTACCGACTGAGCTAGCCGGGCTCCCTCTTTAAAGTAGTATGCAAACTGATCGTTTTTCATTAAGAAAACCAGTTCCTGGATATTCCTCAACTCTCGTTTTTCAAGGAACTTATCATTTATAGATCCCTCAGTGGACAGAGTGTCAAGTAAAATGAGACAAAATTGAAATGGAAGTTGTGGAAATGTCATTGTGAGATTGCATAAGAACTCAAATTGCTCTCACAAGCTAACGAATACCTAAACCCTTTTGATAAAACCACTTTAGTTGTTATGATGTGACCATATATGAAAGCCATCTGTGATTTATCTGATCTTACTATGCAACAAGCTTGGCAATGACAAGTTAAAAATAAAATGTATGTACATTTTAGAATGGAGAATGCGGGCATCGATCCCGCTACCTCGCGCATGCTAAGCGAGCGCTCTACCATTTGAGCTAATTCCCCTGTGTGCTCCCTCAGAATAACATTTCAAAAGTAATGCTAATGCCTACCACACTTTATTTGACGTCAAATTGCCCATTACATGAGTGTTCAGTTCACTCCTAACTGATGCCTTACCTCCACTTAGGGGATGTTTTACAGTTCAGGTTGGCCTGTTTAGCACTTGAATAGGAGTAATATCGCTGTATGTTAATCTAGACTAATGCCCTACCTAATCTTGAAGTTACATTTCCCACCAATGGGAAACCAAAGATATACAATTTTTGGGAGTTATTGCATGTCTAATGCAAGATTAATTGCCATATTATGAGATCCAATGCAATAATCCTGCAAAAATTACTTTTTTTCGCCCAACGTGGGGCTCGAACGAACGACCCTGAGATTAAGAGTTTCATGCTCTACCGACTGAGCTAGCCAGGCTCCCTCTTTAAAGTAGTATGCAAACTGATCGTTTTTCATTAAGAAAACCAGTTCCTGGATATTCCTCAACTCTCGTTTTTCAAGGAACTTATCATTTATAGATCCCTCAGTGGACAGAGTGTCAAGTAAAATGAGACAAAATTGAAATGGAAGTTGTGGAAATGTCATTGTGAGATTGCATAAGAACTCAAATTGCTCTCACAAGCTAACGAATACCTAAATCCTTTTGATAAAACCCCTTTAGTTGTTATGATGTGACCATATATGAAAGCCATCTGTGATTTATCTGTTCTTACTATGCAACAAGCTTGGCAATGACAAGTTAAAAATAAAATGTATGTACATTTTAGAATGGAGAATGCGGGTATCGATCCCGCTACCTCTCGCATGCTAAGCAAGCGCTCTACCATTTGAGCTAAGTCCCCTGTTTGCTCACCTCAGAATAACATTTCAAAAGTAATGTTAATGCCTTCCACACTTTATTTGAAGTCAAATTGCCCATTACATGAGTGTTCAGTTCACTCCTAACTGATGCCTTACCTCCACTTAGGGGATGTTTTACAGTTCAGGTTGGCCTGTTTAGTACTTGAATAGGAGTAATATCGCTGTATGTTAATCTAGACTAATGCCCTACCTAATCTTGAAGTTACATTTCCCACCAATGGGAAACCAAAGATATAAATTTTTGGGGAGTTATTGCATGTCTAATGCAAGATTAATTGCCATATTATGAGATCCAATGCAATAATCCTGCAAAAATTACTTGTTTTCGCCCAACGTGGGGCTCGAACCCACGACCCTGAGATTAAGAGTTTCATGCTCTACCGACTGAGCTAGCCAGGCTCCCTCTTTAAAGTAGTATGCAAACTGATCGTTTTTCATTAAGAAAACCAGTTCCTGGATATTCCTCAACTCTCGTTTTTCAAGGAACTTATCATTTATAGATCCCTCAGTGGACAGAGTGTCAAGTAAAATGAGACAAAATTGAAATGGAAGTTGTGGAAATGTCATTGTGAGATTGCATAAGAACTCAAATTGCTCTCACAAGCTAACAAATACCTAAATCCTTTTGATAAAACCCCTTTAGTTGTTATGATGTGACCATATATGAAAGCCATCTGTGATTTATCTGTTCTTACTATGCAACAAGCTTGGCAATGACAAGTTAAAAATATAATGTATGTACATTTTAGAATGGAGAATGCGGGTATCGATCCCGCTACCTCTCGCATGCTAAGCAAGCGCTCTACCATTTGAGCTAATTCCCCTGTTTGCTCTCCTCAGAATAACATTTCAAAAGTAATGTTAATGCCTTCCACACTTTATTTGAAGTCAAATTGCCCATTACATGAGTGTTCAGTTCACTCCTAACTGATGCCTTACCTCCACTTAGGGGATGTTTTACAGTTCAGGTTGGCCTGTTTAGTACTTGAATAGGAGTAATATCGCTGTATGTTAATCTAGACTAATGCCCTACCTAATCTTGAAGTTACATTTCCCACCAATGGGAAACCAAAGATATACAATTTTTGGGAGTTATTGCATGCCTAATGCAAGATTAATTGCCATATTATGAGAGCCAATGAAATAATCCTGCAAAAATTACTTGTTTTCGCCCAACGTGGGGCTCGAACCCACGACCCTGAGATTAAGAGTCTCATGCTCTACCGACAGAGCTAGCCGGGCTCCCTCTTTAAAGTAGTATGCAAACTGATCGTTTTTCATTAAGAAAACCAGTTCCTGGATATTCCTCAACTCTTGTTTTTCAAGGAACTTATCATTTATAGATCCCTCAGTGGACAGAGTGTCAAGTAAAATGAGACAAAATTGAAATGGAAGTTGTGGAAATGTCATTGTGAGATTGCATAAGAACTCAAATTGCTCTCACAAGCTAACAAATACCTAAATCCTTTTGATAAAACCCCTTTAGTTGTTATGATGTGACCATATATGAAAGCCATCTGTGATTTATCTGTTCTTACTATGCAACAAGCTTGGCAATGACAAGTTAAAAATATAATGTATGTACATTTTAGAATGGAGAATGCGGGTATCGATCCCGCTACCTCTCGCATGCTAAGCAAGCGCTCTACCATTTGAGCTAATTCCCCTGTTTGCTCTCCTCAGAATAACATTTCAAAAGTAATGTTAATGCCTTCCACACTTTATTTGAAGTCAAATTGCCCATTACATGAGTGTTCAGTTCACTCCTAACTGATGCCTTACCTCCACTTAGGGGATGTTTTACAGTTCAGGTTGGCCTGTTTAGTACTTGAATAGGAGTAATATCGCTGTATGTTAATCTAGACTAATGCCCTACCTAATCTTGAAGTTACATTTCCCACCAATGGGAAACCAAAGATATACAATTTTTGGGAGTTATTGCATGTCTAATGCAAGATTAATTGCCATATTATGAGATCCAATGCAATAATCCTGCAAAAATTACTTGTTTTCGCCCAACGTGGGGCTCGAACCCACGACCCTGAGATTAAGAGTTTCATGCTCTACCGACTGAGCTAGCCAGGCTCCCTCTTTAAAGTAGTATGCAAACTGATCGTTTTTCATTAAGAAAACCAGTTCCTGGATATTCCTCAACTCTCGTTTTTCAAGGAACTTATCATTTATAGATCCCTCAGTGGACAGAGTGTCAAGTAAAATGAGACAAAATTGAAATGGAAGTTGTGGAAATGTCATTGTGAGATTGCATAAGAACTCAAATTGCTCTCACAAGCTAACAAATACCTAAATCCTTTTGATAAAACCCCTTTAGTTGTTATGATGTGACCATATATGAAAGCCATCTGTGATTTATCTGTTCTTACTATGCAACAAGCTTGGCAATGACAAGTTAAAAATATAATGTATGTACATTTTAGAATGGAGAATGCGGGTATCGATCCCGCTACCTCTCGCATGCTAAGCAAGCGCTCTACCATTTGAGCTAATTCCCCTGTTTGCTCTCCTCAGAATAACATTTCAAAAGTAATGTTAATGCCTTCCACACTTTACTTCAAGTCAAATTGCCCATTACATGAGTGTTCAGTTCACTCCTAACTGATGCCTTACCTCCACTTAGGGGATGTTTTACAGTTCAGGTTGGCCTGTTTAGTACTTGAATAGGAGTAATATCGCTGTATGTTAATCTAGACTAATGCCCTACCTAATCTTGAAGTTACATTTCCCACCAATGGGAAACCAAAGATATACAATTTTTGGGAGTTATTGCATGTCTAATGCAAGATTAATTGCCATATTATGAGATCCAATGCAATAATCCTGCAAAAAGTACTCGTTTTCGCCCAACGTGGGGCTCGAACCCACGACCCTGAGATTAAGAGTCTCATGCTCTACCGACTGAGCTAGCCGGGCTCCCTCTTTAAAGTAGTATGCAAACTGATCATTTTTCATTAAGAAAACCAGTTCCTGGATATTCCTCAACTCTTGTTTTTCAAGGAACTTATCATTTATAGATCCCTCAGTGGACAGAGTGTCAAGTAAAATGAGACAAAATTGAAATGGAAGTTGTGGAAATGTCATTGTGAGATTGCATAAGAACTCAAATTGCTCTCACAAGCTAACGAATACCTAAATCCTTTTGATAAAACCCCTTTAGTTGTTATGATGTGACCATATATGAAAGCCATCTGTGATTTATCTGTTCTTACTATGCAACAAGCTTGGCAATGACAAGTTAAAAATAAAATGTATGTACATTTTAGAATGGAGAATGCGGGTATCGATCCCGCTACCTCTCGCATGCTAAGCAAGCGCTCTACCATTTGAGCTAATTCCCCTGTTTGCTCTCCTCAGAATAACATTTCAAAAGTAATGTTAATGCCTTCCACACTTTATTTGAAGTCAAATTGCCCATTACTTGAGTGTTCAGTTCACTCCTAACTGATGCCTTACCTCCACTTAGGGGATGTTTTACAGTTCAGGTTGGCCTGTTTAGTACTTGAATAGGAGTAATATCGCTGTATGTTAATCTAGACTAATGCCCTACCTAATCTTGAAGTTACATTTCCCACCAATGGGAAACCAAAGATATAAATTTTTTGGGAGTTATTGCATGTCTAATGCAAGATTAATTGCCATATTATGAGATCCAATGCAATAATCGTGCAAAAATTACTTGTTTTCGCCCAACGTGGGGCTCGAACCCACGACCCTGAGATTAAGAGTTTCATGCTCTACCGACTGAGCTAGCCAGGCTCCCTCTTTAAAGTAGTATGCAAACTGATCGTTTTTCATTAAGAAAACCAGTTCCTGGATATTCCTCAACTCTCGTTTTTCAAGGAACTTATCATTTATAGATCCCTCAGTGGACAGAGTGTCAAGTAAAATGAGACAAAATTGAAATGGAAGTTGTGGAAATGTCATTGTGAGATTGCATAAGAACTCAAATTGCTCTCACAAGCTAACAAATACCTAAATCCTTTTGATAAAACCCCTTTAGTTGTTATGATGTGACCATATATGAAAGCCATCTGTGATTTATCTGTTCTTACTATGCAACAAGCTTGGCAATGACAAGTTAAAAATATAATGTATGTACATTTTAGAATGGAGAATGCGGGTATCGATCCCGCTACCTCTCGCATGCTAAGCAAGCGCTCTACCATTTGAGCTAATTCCCCTGTTTGCTCTCCTCAGAATACCATTTCAAAAGTAATGTTAATGCCTTCCACACTTTATTTGAAGTCAAATTGCCCATTACATGAGTGTTCAGTTCACTCCTAACTGATGCCTTACCTCCACTTAGGGGATGTTTTACAGTTCAGGTTGGCCTGTTTAGTACTTGAATAGGAGTAATATCGCTGTATGTTAATCTAGACTAATGCCCTACCTAATCTTGAAGTTACATTTCCCACCAATGGGAAACCAAAGATATACATTTTTTGGGAGTTATTGCATGTCTAATGCAAGATTAATTGCCATATTATGAGATCCAATGCAATAATCGTGCAAAAATTACTTGTTTTCGCCCAACGTGGGGCTCGAACCCACGACCCTTAGATTAAGAGTTTCATGCTCTAACGACTGAGCTAGCCAGGCTCCCTCTTTAAAGTAGTATGCAAACTGATCGTTTTTCATTAAGAAAACCAGTTCCTGGATATTCCTCAACTCTCGTTTTTCAAGGAACTTATCATTTATAGATCCCTCAGTGGACAGAGTGTCAAGTAAAATGAGACAAAATTGAAATGGAAGTTGTGGAAATGTCATTGTGAGATTGCATAAGAACTCAAATTGCTCTCACAAGCTAACAAATACCTAAATCCTTTTGATAAAACCCCTTTAGTTGTTATGATGTGACCATATATGAAAGCCATCTGTGATTTATCTGTTCTTACTATGCAACAAGCTTGGCAATGACAAGTTAAAAATATAATGTATGTACATTTTAGAATGGAGAATGCGGGTATCGATCCCGCTACCTCTCGCATGCTAAGCAAGCGCTCTACCATTTGAGCTAATTCCCCTGTTTTCTCTCCTCAGAATAACATTTCAAAAGTAATGTTAATGCCTTCCACACTTTATTTGAAGTCAAATTGCCCATTACATGAGTGTTCAGTTCACTCCTAACTGATGCCTTACCTCCACTTAGGGGATGTTTTACAGTTCAGGTTGGCCTGTTTAGTACTTGAATAGGAGTAATATCGCTGTATGTTAATCTAGACTAATGCCCTACCTAATCTTGAAGTTACATTTCCCACCAATGGGAAACCAAAGATATACAATTTTTGGGAGTTATTGCATGCCTAATGCAAGATTAATTGCCATATTATGAGAGCCAATGAAATAATCCTGCAAAAATTACTCGTTTTCACCCAACATGGGGCTCGAACCCACGACCCTGAGATTAAGAGTCTCATGCTCTACCGACTGAGCTAGCCGGGCTCCCTCTTTAAAGTAGTATGCAAACTGATCGTTTTTCATTAAGAAAACCAGTTCCTGGATATTCCTCAACTCTCGTTTTTCAAGGAACTTATCATTTATAGATCCCTCAGTGGACAGAGTGTCAAGTAAAATGAGACAAAATTGAAATGGAAGTTGTGGAAATGTCATTGTGAGATTGCATAAGAACTCAAATTGCTCTCACAAGCTAACGAATACCTAAATCCTTTTGATAAAACCCCTTTAGTTGTTATGATGTGACCATATATGAAAGCCATCTGTGATTTATCTGTTCTTACTATGCAACAATCTTGGCAATGACAAGTTAAAAATAAAATGTATATACATTTTAGAATGGAGAATGCGGGTATCGATCCCGCTACCTCTCGCATGCTAAGCAAGCGCTCTACCATTTGAGCTAATTCCCCTGTTTGCTCTCCTCAGAATAACATTTCAAAAGTAATGTTAATGCCTTCCACACTTTATTTGAAGTCAAATTGCCCATTACATGAGTGTTCAGTTCACTCCTAACTGATGCCTTACCTCCACTTAGGGGATGTTTTACAGTTCAGGTTGGCCTGTTTAGTACTTGAATAGGAGTAATATCGCTGTATGTTAATCTAGACTAATGCCCTACCTAATCTTGAAGTTACATTTCCCACCAATGGGAAACCAAAGATATAAATTTTTTGGGAGTTATTGCATGTCTAATGCAAGATTAATTGCCATATTATGAGATCCAATGCAATAATCCTGCAAAAATTACTTGTTTTCGCCCAACGTGGGGCTCGAACCCACGACCCTGAGATTAAGAGTTTCATGCTCTACCAACTGAGCTAGCCAGGCTCCCTCTTTAAAGTAGTATGCAAACTGATCGTTTTTCATTAAGAAAACCAGTTCCTGGATATTCCTCAACTCTCGTTTTTCAAGGAACTTATCATTTATAGATCCCTCAGTGGACAGAGTGTCAAGTAAAATGAGACAAAATTGAAATGGAAGTTGTGGAAATGTCATTGTGAGATTGCATAAGAACTCAAATTGCTCTCACAAGCTAACAAATACCTAAATCCTTTTGATAAAACCCCTTTAGTTGTTATGATGTGACCATATATGAAAGCCATCTGTGATTTATCTGTTCTTACTATGCAACAAGCTTGGCAATGACAAGTTAAAAATATAATGTATGTACATTTTAGAATGGAGAATGCGGGTATCGATCCCGCTACCTCTCGCATGCTAAGCAAGCGCTCTACCATTTGAGCTAATTCCCCTGTTTGCTCTCCTCAGAATAACATTTCAAAAGTAATGTTGATGCCTTCCACACTTTATTTGAAGTCAAATTGCCCATTACATGAGTGTTCAGTTCACTCCTAACTGATGCCTTACCTCCACTTAGGGGATGTTTTACAGTTCAGGTTGGCCTGTTTAGTACTTGAATAGGAGTAATATCGCTGTATGTTAATCTAGACTAATGCCCTACCTAATCTTGAAGTTACATTTCCCACCAATGGGAAACCAAAGATATACAATTTTTGGGAGTTATTGCATGTCTAATGCAAGATTAATTGCCATATTATGAGATCCAATGCAATAATCCTGCAAAAAGTACTCGTTTTCGCCCAACGTGGGGCTCGAACCCACGACCCTGAGATTAAGAGTCTCATGCTCTACCGACTGAGCTAGCCGGGCTCCCTCTTTAAAGTAGTATGCAAACTGATCATTTTTCATTAAGAAAACCAGTTCCTGGATATTCCTCAACTCTTGTTTTTCAAGGAACTTATCATTTATAGATCCCTCAGTGGACAGAGTGTCAAGTAAAATGAGACAAAATTGAAATGGAAGTTGTGGAAATGTCATTGTGAGATTGCATAAGAACTCAAATTGCTCTCACAAGCTAACGAATACCTAAATCCTTTTGATAAAACCCCTTTAGTTGTTATGATGTGACCATATATGAAAGCCATCTGTGATTTATCTGTTCTTACTATGCAACAAGCTTGGCAATGACAAGTTAAAAATAAAATGTATGTACATTTTAGAATGGAGAATGCGGGTATCGATCCCGCTACCTCTCGCATGCTAAGCAAGCGCTCTACCATTTGAGCTAATTCCCCTGTTTGCTCTCCTCAGAATAACATTTCAAAAGTAATGTTAATGCCTTCCACACTTTATTTGAAGTCAAATTGCCCATTACTTGAGTGTTCAGTTCACTCCTAACTGATGCCTTACCTCCACTTAGGGGATGTTTTACAGTTCAGGTTGGCCTGTTTAGTACTTGAATAGGAGTAATATCGCTGTATGTTAATCTAGACTAATGCCCTACCTAATCTTGAAGTTACATTTCCCACCAATGGGAAACCAAAGATATAAATTTTTTGGGAGTTATTGCATGTCTAATGCAAGATTAATTGCCATATTATGAGATCCAATGCAATAATCGTGCAAAAATTACTTGTTTTCGCCCAACGTGGGGCTCGAACCCACGACCCTGAGATTAAGAGTTTCATGCTCTACCGACTGAGCTAGCCAGGCTCCCTCTTTAAAGTAGTATGCAAACTGATCGTTTTTCATTAAGAAAACCAGTTCCTGGATATTCCTCAACTCTCGTTTTTCAAGGAACTTATCATTTATAGATCCCTCAGTGGACAGAGTGTCAAGTAAAATGAGACAAAATTGAAATGGAAGTTGTGGAAATGTCATTGTGAGATTGCATAAGAACTCAAATTGCTCTCACAAGCTAACAAATACCTAAATCCTTTTGATAAAACCCCTTTAGTTGTTATGATGTGACCATATATGAAAGCCATCTGTGATTTATCTGTTCTTACTATGCAACAAGCTTGGCAATGACAAGTTAAAAATATAATGTATGTACATTTTAGAATGGAGAATGCGGGTATCGATCCCGCTACCTCTCGCATGCTAAGCAAGCGCTCTACCATTTGAGCTAATTCCCCTGTTTGCTCTCCTCAGAATAACATTTCAAAAGTAATGTTAATGCCTTCCACACTTTATTTGAAGTCAAATTGCCCATTACATGAGTGTTCAGTTCACTCCTAACTGATGCCTTACCTCCACTTAGGGGATGTTTTACAGTTCAGGTTGGCCTGTTTAGTACTTGAATAGGAGTAATATCGCTGTATGTTAATCTAGACTAATGCCCTACCTAATCTTGAAGTTACATTTCCCACCAATGGGAAACCAAAGATATACATTTTTTGGGAGTTATTGCATGTCTAATGCAAGATTAATTGCCATATTATGAGATCCAATGCAATAATCGTGCAAAAATTACTTGTTTTCGCCCAACGTGGGGCTCGAACCCACGACCCTTAGATTAAGAGTTTCATGCTCTAACGACTGAGCTAGCCAGGCTCCCTCTTTAAAGTAGTATGCAAACTGATCGTTTTTCATTAAGAAAACCAGTTCCTGGATATTCCTCAACTCTCGTTTTTCAAGGAACTTATCATTTATAGATCCCTCAGTGGACAGAGTGTCAAGTAAAATGAGACAAAATTGAAATGGAAGTTGTGGAAATGTCATTGTGAGATTGCATAAGAACTCAAATTGCTCTCACAAGCTAACAAATACCTAAATCCTTTTGATAAAACCCCTTTAGTTGTTATGATGTGACCATATATGAAAGCCATCTGTGATTTATCTGTTCTTACTATGCAACAAGCTTGGCAATGACAAGTTAAAAATATAATGTATGTACATTTTAGAATGGAGAATGCGGGTATCGATCCCGCTACCTCTCGCATGCTAAGCAAGCGCTCTACCATTTGAGCTAATTCCCCTGTTTTCTCTCCTCAGAATAACATTTCAAAAGTAATGTTAATGCCTTCCACACTTTATTTGAAGTCAAATTGCCCATTACATGAGTGTTCAGTTCACTCCTAACTGATGCCTTACCTCCACTTAGGGGATGTTTTACAGTTCAGGTTGGCCTGTTTAGTACTTGAATAGGAGTAATATCGCTGTATGTTAATCTAGACTAATGCCCTACCTAATCTTGAAGTTACATTTCCCACCAATGGGAAACCAAAGATATACAATTTTTGGGAGTTATTGCATGCCTAATGCAAGATTAATTGCCATATTATGAGAGCCAATGAAATAATCCTGCAAAAATTACTCGTTTTCACCCAACATGGGGCTCGAACCCACGACCCTGAGATTAAGAGTCTCATGCTCTACCGACTGAGCTAGCCGGGCTCCCTCTTTAAAGTAGTATGCAAACTGATCGTTTTTCATTAAGAAAACCAGTTCCTGGATATTCCTCAACTCTCGTTTTTCAAGGAACTTATCATTTATAGATCCCTCAGTGGACAGAGTGTCAAGTAAAATGAGACAAAATTGAAATGGAAGTTGTGGAAATGTCATTGTGAGATTGCATAAGAACTCAAATTGCTCTCACAAGCTAACGAATACCTAAATCCTTTTGATAAAACCCCTTTAGTTGTTATGATGTGACCATATATGAAAGCCATCTGTGATTTATCTGTTCTTACTATGCAACAATCTTGGCAATGACAAGTTAAAAATAAAATGTATATACATTTTAGAATGGAGAATGCGGGTATCGATCCCGCTACCTCTCGCATGCTAAGCAAGCGCTCTACCATTTGAGCTAATTCCCCTGTTTGCTCTCCTCAGAATAACATTTCAAAAGTAATGTTAATGCCTTCCACACTTTATTTGAAGTCAAATTGCCCATTACATGAGTGTTCAGTTCACTCCTAACTGATGCCTTACCTCCACTTAGGGGATGTTTTACAGTTCAGGTTGGCCTGTTTAGTACTTGAATAGGAGTAATATCGCTGTATGTTAATCTAGACTAATGCCCTACCTAATCTTGAAGTTACATTTCCCACCAATGGGAAACCAAAGATATAAATTTTTTGGGAGTTATTGCATGTCTAATGCAAGATTAATTGCCATATTATGAGATCCAATGCAATAATCCTGCAAAAATTACTTGTTTTCGCCCAACGTGGGGCTCGAACCCACGACCCTGAGATTAAGAGTTTCATGCTCTACCAACTGAGCTAGCCAGGCTCCCTCTTTAAAGTAGTATGCAAACTGATCGTTTTTCATTAAGAAAACCAGTTCCTGGATATTCCTCAACTCTCGTTTTTCAAGGAACTTATCATTTATAGATCCCTCAGTGGACAGAGTGTCAAGTAAAATGAGACAAAATTGAAATGGAAGTTGTGGAAATGTCATTGTGAGATTGCATAAGAACTCAAATTGCTCTCACAAGCTAACAAATACCTAAATCCTTTTGATAAAACCCCTTTAGTTGTTATGATGTGACCATATATGAAAGCCATCTGTGATTTATCTGTTCTTACTATGCAACAAGCTTGGCAATGACAAGTTAAAAATATAATGTATGTACATTTTAGAATGGAGAATGCGGGTATCGATCCCGCTACCTCTCGCATGCTAAGCAAGCGCTCTACCATTTGAGCTAATTCCCCTGTTTGCTCTCCTCAGAATAACATTTCAAAAGTAATGTTGATGCCTTCCACACTTTATTTGAAGTCAAATTGCCCATTACATGAGTGTTCAGTTCACTCCTAACTGATGCCTTACCTCCACTTAGGGGATGTTTTACAGTTCAGGTTGGCCTGTTTAGTACTTGAATAGGAGTAATATCGCTGTATGTTAATCTAGACTAATGCCCTACCTAATCTTGAAGTTACATTTCCCACCAATGGGAAACCAAAGATATACAATTTTTGGGAGTTATTGCATGTCTAATGCAAGATTAATTGCCATATTATGAGATCCAATGCAATAATCCTGCAAAAATTACTCGTTTTCGCCCAACGTGGGGCTCGAACCCACGACCCTGAGATTAAGAGTCTCATGCTCTACCGACTGAGCTAGCCGGGCTCCCTCTTTAAAGTAGTATGCAAACTGATCGTTTTTCATTATGAAAACCAGTTCCTGGATATTCCTCAACTCTCGTTTTTCAAGGAACTTATCATTTATAGATCCCTCAGTGGACAGAGTGTCAAGTAAAATGAGACAAAATTGAAATGGAAGTTGTGGAAATATCATTGTGAGATTGCATAAGAACTCAAATTGCTCTCACAAGCTAACGAATACCTAAACCCTTTTGATAAAACCACTTTAGTTGTTATGATGTGACCATATATGAAAGCCATCTGTGATTTATCTGTTCTTACTATGCAACAAGCTTGGCAATGACAAGTTAAAAATAAAATGTATGTAAACTTTAGAATGTAGAATGCGGGCATCGATCCCGCTACCTCTCGCATGCTAAGCGAGCGCTCTACCATTTGAGCTAATTCCCCTGTGTGCTCCCTCAGAATAACATTTCAAAAGTAATGTTAATGACTACCACACTTTATTTGACGTCAAATTGCCCATTACATGAGTGTTCAGTTCACTCCTAACTGATGCCTTACCTCCACTTAGGGGATGTTTTACAGTTCAGGTTGGCCTGTTTAGTACTTGAATAGGAGTAATATCGCTGTATGTTAATCTAGATTAATGCCCTACTTAATCTTGAAGTTACATTTCCCACCAATGGGAAACCAAAGATATACAATTTTTGGGAGTTATTGCATGTCTAATGCAAGATTAATTGCCATATTATGAGATCCAATGCAATAATCCTGCAAAAATTACTTGTTTTCGCCCAACGTGGGGCTCAAACCCACAACCCTGAGATTAAGAATTTCATGCTCTACCGACTGAGCTAGCCGGGCTCCCTCTTTAAAGTAGTATGCAAACTGATCGTTTTTCATTAAGAAAACCTGTTCCTGGATATTCCTCAACTCTCGTTTTTCAAGGAACTTATCATTTATAGATCCCTCAGTGGACAGAGTGTCAAGTAAAATGAGACAAAATTGAAATGGAAGTTGTGGAAATGTCATTGTGAGATTGCATAAGAACTCAAATTGCTCTCACAAGCTAACGAATACCTAAACCCTTTTGATAAAACCCCTTTAGTTGTTATGATGTGACCATATATGAAAGCCATCTGTGATTTATCTGTTCTTACTATGCAACAAGCTTGGCAATGACAAGTTAAAAATAAAATGTATGTACATTTTAGAATGGAGAATGCGGGCATCGATCCCGCTACCTCTCGCATGCTAAGCGAGCGCTCTACCATTTGAGCTAATTCCCCTGTGTGCTCCCTCAGAATAACATTTCAAAAGTAATGTTAATGCCTACCACACTTTATTTGACGTCAAATTGCCCATTACATGAGTGTTCAGTTCACTCCTAACTGATGCCTTACCTCCACTTAGGGGATGTTTTACAGTTCAGGTTGGCCTGTTTAGTACTTGAATAGGAGTAATATCGCTGTATGTTAATCTAGACTAATGCCCTACCTAATCTTGAAGTTACATTTCCCACCAATGGGAAACCAAAGATATACAATTTTTGGGAGTTATTGCATGTCTAATGCAAGATTAATTGCCATATTATGAGATCCAATGCAATAATCCTGCAAAAATTACTCGTTTTCGCCCAACGTGGGGCTCGAACCCACGACCCTGAGATTAAGAGTCTCATGCTCTACCGACTGAGCTAGCCGGGCTCCCTCTTTAAAGTAGTATGCAAACTGATCGTTTTTCATTATGAAAACCAGTTCCTGGATATTCCTCAACTCTCGTTTTTCAAGGAACTTATCATTTATAGATCCCTCAGTGGACAGAGTGTCAAGTAAAATGAGACAAAATTGAAATGGAAGTTGTGGAAATATCATTGTGAGATTGCATAAGAACTCAAATTGCTCTCACAAGCTAACGAATACCTAAACCCTTTTGATAAAACCACTTTAGTTGTTATGATGTCACCATATATGAAAGCCATCTGTGATTTATCTGTTCTTACTATGCAACAAGCTTGGCAATGACAAGTTAAAAATAAAATGTATGTAAACTTTAGAATGTAGAATGCGGGCATCGATCCCGCTACCTCTCGCATGCTAAGCGAGCGCTCTACCATTTGAGCTAATTCCCCTGTGTGCTCCCTCAGAATAACATTTCAAAAGTAATGTTAATGACTACCACACTTTATTTGACGTCAAATTGCCCATTACATGAGTGTTCAGTTCACTCCTAACTGATGCCTTACCTCCACTTAGGGGATGTTTTACAGTTCAGGTTGGCCTGTTTAGTACTTGAATAGGAGTAATATCGCTGTATGTTAATCTAGACTAATGCCCTACTTAATCTTGAAGTTACATTTCCCACCAATGGGAAACCAAAGATATACAATTTTTGGGAGTTATTGCATGTCTAATGCAAGATTAATTGCCATATTATGAGATCCAATGCAATAATCCTGCAAAAATTACTTGTTTTCGCCCAACGTGGGGCTCAAACCCACGACCCTGAGATTAAGAATTTCATGCTCTACCGACTGAGCTAGCCGGGCTCCCTCTTTAAAGTAGTATGCAAACTGTTCGTTTTTCATTAAGAAAACCTGTTCCTGGATATTCCTCAACTCTCGTTTTTCAAGGAACTTATCATTTATAGATCCCTCAGTGGACAGAGTGTCAAGTAAAATGAGACAAAATTGAAATGGAAGTTGTGGAAATGTCATTGTGAGATTGCATAAGAACTCAAATTGCTCTCACAAGCTAACGAATACCTAAACCCTTTTGATAAAACCCCTTTAGTTGTTATGATGTGACCATATATGAAAGCCATCTGTGATTTATCTGTTCTTACTATGCAACAAGCTTGGCAATGACAAGTTAAAAATAAAATGTATGTACATTTTAGAATGGAGAATGCGGGCATCGATCCCGCTACCTCTCGCATGCTAAGCGAGCGCTCTACCATTTGAGCTAATTCCCCTGTGTGCTCCCTCAGAATAACATTTCAAAAGTAATGTTAATGCCTACCACACTTTATTTGACGTCAAATTGCCCATTACATGAGTGTTCAGTTCACTCCTAACTGATGCCTTACCTCCACTTAGGGGATGTTTTACAGTTCAGGTTGGCCTGTTTAGTACTTGAATAGGAGTAATATCGCTGTATGTTAATCTAGACTAATGCCCTACCTAATCTTGAAGTTACATTTCCCACCAATGGGAAACCAAAGATATTCAATTTTTGGGAGTTATTGCATGTCTAATGCAAGATTAATTGCCATATTATGAGATCCAATGCAATAATCCTGCAAAAATTACTTGTTTTCGCCCAACGTGGGGCTCAAACCCACGACCCTGAGATTAAGAGTTTCATGCTCTACCGACTGAGCTAGCCGGGCTCCCTCTTTAAAGTAGTATGCAAACTGATCGTTTTTCATTAAGAAAACCAGTTCCTGGATATTCCTCAACTCTCGTTTTTCAAGGAACTTATCATTTATAGATCCATCAGTGGACAGAGTGTCAAGTAAAATGAGACAAAATTAAAATGGAAGTTGTGGAAATGTCATTGTGAGATTGCATAAGAACTCAAATTGCTCTCACAAGCTAACGAATACCTAAACCCTTTTGATAAAACCACTTTAGTTGTTATGATGTGACCATATATGAAAGCCATCTGTGATTTATCTGTTCTTACTATGCAACAAGCTTGGCAATGATAAGTTAAAAATAAAATGTATGTACATTTTAGAATGGAGAATGCGGGCATCGATCCCGCTACCTCTCGCATGCTAAGCGAGCGCTCTACCATTTGAGCTAATTCCCCTGTGTGCTCCCTCAGAATAACATTTCAAAAGTAATGCTAATGCCTACCACACTTTATTTGACGTCAAATTGCCCATTACATGAGTGTTCAGTTCACTCCTAACTGATGCCTTACCTCCACTTAGGGGATGTTTTACAGTTCAGGTTGGCCTGTTTAGTACTTGAATAGGAGTAATATCGCTGTATGTTAATCTAGACTAATGCCCTACCTAATCTTGAAGTTACATTTCCCACCAATGGGAAACCAAAGATATAAATTTTTTGGGAGTTATTGCATGTCTAATGCAAGATTAATTGCCATATTATGAGATCCAATGCAATAATCCTGCAAAAATTACTTGTTTTCGCCCAACGTGGGGCTCGAACCCACGACCCTGAGATTAAGAGTTTCATGCTCTACCGACTGAGCTAGCCAGGCTCCCTCTTTAAAGTAGTATGCAAACTGATCGTTTTTCATTAAGAAAACCAGTTCCTGGATATTCCTCAACTCTCGTTTTTCAAGGAACTTATCATTTATAGATCCCTCAGTGGACAGAGTGTCAAGTAAAATGAGACAAAATTGAAATGGAAGTTGTGGAAATGTCATTGTGAGATTGCATAAGAACTCAAATTGCTCTCACAAGCTAACAAATACCTAAATCCTTTTGATAAAACCCCTTTAGTTGTTATGATGTGACCATATATGAAAGCCATCTGTGATTTATCTGTTCTTACTATGCAACAAGCTTGGCAATGACAAGTTAAAAATATAATGTATGTACATTTTAGAATGGAGAATGCGGGTATCGATCCCGCTACCTCTCGCATGCTAAGCAAGCGCTCTACCATTTGAGCTAATTCCCCTGTTTGCTCTCCTCAGAATAACATTTCAAAAGTAATGTTAATGCCTTCCACACTTTATTTGAAGTCAAATTGCCCATTACATGAGTGTTCAGTTCACTCCTAACTGATGCCTTACCTCCACTTAGGGGATGTTTTACAGTTCAGGTTGGCCTGTTTAGTACTTGAATAGGAGTAATATCGCTGTATGTTAATCTAGACTAATGCCCTACCTAATCTTGAAGTTACATTTCCCACCAATGGGAAACCAAAGATATACAATTTTTGGGAGTTATTGCATGCCTAATGCAAGATTAATTGCCATATTATGAGAGCCAATGAAATAATCCTGCAAAAATTACTCGTTTTCACCCAACATGGGGCTCGAACCCACGACCCTGAGATTAAGAGTCTCATGCTCTACCGACTGAGCTAGCCGGGCTCCCTCTTTAAAGTAGTATGCAAACTGATCGTTTTTCATTAAGAAAACCAGTTCCTGGATATTCCTCAACTCTCGTTTTTCAAGGAACTTATCATTTATAGATCCCTCAGTGGACAGAGTGTCAAGTAAAATGAGACAAAATTGAAATGGAAGTTGTGGAAATGTCATTGTGAGATTGCATAAGAACTCAAATTGCTCTCACAAGCTAACGAATACCTAAATCCTTTTGATAAAACCCCTTTAGTTGTTATGATGTGACCATATATGAAAGCCATCTGTGATTTATCTGTTCTTACTATGCAACAAGCTTGGCAATGACAAGTTAAAAATAAAATGTATATACATTTTAGAATGGAGAATGCGGGTATCGATCCCGCTACCTCTCGCATGCTAAGCAAGCGCTCTACCATTTGAGCTAATTCCCCTGTTTGCTCTCCTCCGAATAACATTTCAAAAGTAATGTTAATGCCTTCCACACTTTATTTGAAGTCAAATTGCCCATTACATGAGTGTTCAGTTCACTCCTAACTGATGCCTTACCTCCACTTAGGGGATGTTTTACAGTTCAGGTTGGCCTGTTTAGTACTTGAATAGGAGTAATATCGCTGTATGTTAATCTAGACTAATGCCCTACCTAATCTTGAAGTTACATTTCCCACCAATGGGAAACCAAAGATATAAATTTTTTGGGAGTTATTGCATGTCTAATGCAAGATTAATTGCCATATTATGAGATCCAATGCAATAATCCTGCAAAAATTACTTGTTTTCGCCCAACGTGGGGCTCGAACCCACGACCCTGAGATTAAGAGTTTCATGCTCTACCAACTGAGCTAGCCAGGCTCCCTCTTTAAAGTAGTATGCAAACTGATCGTTTTTCATTAAGAAAACCAGTTCCTGGATATTCCTCAACTCTCGTTTTTCAAGGAACTTATCATTTATAGATCCCTCAGTGGACAGAGTGTCAAGTAAAATGAGACAAAATTGAAATGGAAGTTGTGGAAATGTCATTGTGAGATTGCATAAGAACTCAAACTTGCTCTCACAAGCTAACAAATACCTAAATCCTTTTGATAAAACCCCTTTAGTTGTTATGATGTGACCATATATGAAAGCCATCTGTGATTTATCTGTTCTTACTATGCAACAAGCTTGGCAATGACAAGTTAAAAATATAATGTATGTACATTTTAGAATGGAGAATGCGGGTATCGATCCCGCTACCTCTCGCATGCTAAGCAAGCGCTCTACCATTTGAGCTAATTCCCCTGTTTGCTCTCCTCAGAATAACATTTCAAAAGTAATGTTGATGCCTTCCACACTTTATTTGAAGTCAAATTGCCCATTACATGAGTGTTCAGTTCACTCCTAACTGATGCCTTACCTCCACTTAGGGGATGTTTTACAGTTCAGGTTGGCCTGTTTAGTACTTGAATAGGAGTAATATCGCTGTATGTTAATCTAGACTAATGCCCTACCTAATCTTGAAGTTACATTTCCCACCAATGGGAAACCAAAGATATACAATTTTTGGGAGTTATTGCATGTCTAATGCAAGATTAATTGCCATATTATGAGATCCAATGCAATAATCCTGCAAAAATTACTCGTTTTCGCCCAACGTGGGGCTCGAACCCACGACCCTGAGATTAAGAGTCTCATGCTCTACCGACTGAGCTAGCCGGGCTCCCTCTTTAAAGTAGTATGCAAACTGATCGTTTTTCATTATGAAAACCAGTTCCTGGATATTCCTCAACTCTCGTTTTTCAAGGAACTTATCATTTATAGATCCCTCAGTGGACAGAGTGTCAAGTAAAATGAGACAAAATTGAAATGGAAGTTGTGGAAATATCATTGTGAGATTGCATAAGAACTCAAATTGCTCTCACAAGCTAACGAATACCTAAACCCTTTTGATAAAACCACTTTAGTTGTTATGATGTGACCATATATGAAAGCCATCTGTGATTTATCTGTTCTTACTATGCAACAAGCTTGGCAATGACAAGTTAAAAATAAAATGTATGTAAACTTTAGAATGTAGAATGCGGGCATCGATCCCGCTACCTCTCGCATGCTAAGCGAGCGCTCTACCATTTGAGCTAATTCCCCTGTGTGCTCCCTCAGAATAACATTTCAAAAGTAATGTTAATGACTACCACACTTTATTTGACGTCAAATTGCCCATTACATGAGTGTTCAGTTCACTCCTAACTGATGCCTTACCTCCACTTAGGGGATGTTTTACAGTTCAGGTTGGCCTGTTTAGTACTTGAATAGGAGTAATATCGCTGTATGTTAATCTAGACTAATGCCCTACTTAATCTTGAAGTTACATTTCCCACCAATGGGAAACCAAAGATATACAATTTTTGGGAGTTATTGCATGTCTAATGCAAGATTAATTGCCATATTATGAGATCCAATGCAATAATCCTGCAAAAATTACTTGTTTTCGCCCAACGTGGGGCTCAAACCCACAACCCTGAGATTAAGAATTTCATGCTCTACCGACTGAGCTAGCCGGGCTCCCTCTTTAAAGTAGTATGCAAACTGATCGTTTTTCATTAAGAAAACCTGTTCCTGGATATTCCTCAACTCTCGTTTTTCAAGGAACTTATCATTTATAGATCCCTCAGTGGACAGAGTGTCAAGTAAAATGAGACAAAATTGAAATGGAAGTTGTGGAAATGTCATTGTGAGATTGCATAAGAACTCAAATTGCTCTCACAAGCTAACGAATACCTAAACCCTTTTGATAAAACCCCTTTAGTTGTTATGATGTGACCATATATGAAAGCCATCTGTGATTTATCTGTTCTTACTATGCAACAAGCTTGGCAATGACAAGTTAAAAATAAAATGTATGTACATTTTAGAATGGAGAATGCGGGCATCGATCCCGCTACCTCTCGCATGCTAAGCGAGCGCTCTACCATTTGAGCTAATTCCCCTGTGTGCTCCCTCAGAATAACATTTCAAAAGTAATGTTAATGCCTACCACACTTTATTTGACGTCAAATTGCCCATTACATGAGTGTTCAGTTCACTCCTAACTGATGCCTTACCTCCACTTAGGGGATGTTTTACAGTTCAGGTTGGCCTGTTTAGTACTTGAATAGGAGTAATATCGCTGTATGTTAATCTAGACTAATGCCCTACCTAATCTTGAAGTTACATTTCCCACCAATGGGAAACCAAAGATATACAATTTTTGGGAGTTATTGCATGTCTAATGCAAGATTAATTGCCATATTATGAGATCCAATGCAATAATCCTGCAAAAATTACTCGTTTTCGCCCAACGTGGGGTCCGAACCCACGACCCTGAGATTAAGAGTCTCATGCTCTACCGACTGAGCTAGCCGGGCTCCCTCTTTAAAGTAGTATGCAAACTGATCGTTTTTCATTATGAAAACCAGTTCCTGGATATTCCTCAACTCTCGTTTTTCAAGGAACTTATCATTTATAGATCCCTCAGTGGACAGAGTGTCAAGTAAAATGAGACAAAATTGAAATGGAAGTTGTGGAAATATCATTGTGAGATTGCATAAGAACTCAAATTGCTCTCACAAGCTAACGAATACCTAAACCCTTTTGATAAAACCACTTTAGTTGTTATGATGTGACCATATATGAAAGCCATCTGTGATTTATCTGTTCTTACTATGCAACAAGCTTGGCAATGACAAGTTAAAAATAAAATGTATGTAAACTTTAGAATGTAGAATGCGGGCATCGATCCCGCTACCTCTCGCATGCTAAGCGAGCGCTCTACCATTTGAGCTAATTCCCCTGTGTGCTCCCTCAGAATAACATTTCAAAAGTAATGTTAATGACTACCACACTTTTTTTGACGTCAAATTGCCCATTACATGAGTGTTCAGTTCACTCCTAACTGATGCCTTACCTCCACTTAGGGGATGTTTTACAGTTCAGGTTGGCCTGTTTAGTACTTGAATAGGAGTAATATCGCTGTATGTTAATCTAGACTAATGCCCTACCTAATCTTGAAGTTACATTTCCCACCAATGGGTAATATCGCTGTATGTTAATCTAGACTAATGCCCTACTTAATCTTGAAGTTACATTTCCCACCAATGGGAAACCAAAGATATACAATTTTTGGGAGTTATTGCATGTCTAATGCAAGATTAATTGCCATATTATGAGATCCAATGCAATAATCCTGCAAAAATTACTTGTTTTCGCCCAACGTGGGGCTCAAACCCACGACCCTGAGATTAAGAATTTCATGCTATACCGACTGAGCTAGCCGGGCTCCCTCTTTAAAGTAGTATGCAAACTGATCGTTTTTCATTAAGAAAACCTGTTCCTGGATATTCCTCAACTCTCGTTTTTCAAGGAACTTATCATTTATAGATCCCTCAGTGGACAGAGTGTCAAGTAAAATGAGACAAAATTGAAATGGAAGTTGTGGAAATGTCATTGTGAGATTGCATAAGAACTCAAATTGCTCTCACAAGCTAACGAATACCTAAACCCTTTTGATAAAACCCCTTTAGTTGTTATGATGTGACCATATATGAAAGCCATCTGTGATTTATCTGTTCTTACTATGCAACAAGCTTGGCAATGACAAGTTAAAAATAAAATGTATGTACATTTTAGAATGGAGAATGCGGGCATCGATCCCTCTACCTCTCGCATGCTAAGCGAGCGCTCTACCATTTGAGCTAATTCCCCTGTGTGCTCCCTCAGAATAACATTTCAAAAGTAATGTTAATGCCTACCACACTTTATTTGACGTCAAATTGCCCATTACATGAGTGTTCAGTTCACTCCTAACTGATGCCTTACCTCCACTTAGGGGATGTTTTACAGTTCAGGTTGGCCTGTTTAGTACTTGAATAGGAGTAATATCGCTGTATGTTAATCTAGACTAATGCCCTACCTAATCTTGAAGTTACATTTCCCACCAATGGGTAATATCGCTGTATGTTAATCTAGACTAATGCCCTACTTAATCTTGAAGTTACATTTCCCACCAATGGGAAACCAAAGATATACAATTTTTGGGAGTTATTGCATGTCTAATGCAAGATTAATTGCCATATTATGAGATCCAATGCAATAATCCTGCAAAAATTACTTGTTTTCGCCCAACGTGGGGCTCAAACCCACGACCCTGAGATTAAGAGTTTCATGCTCTACCGACTGATCTAGCCGGGCTCCCTCTTTAAAGTAGTATGCAAACTGATCGTTTTTCATTAAGAAAACCAGTTCCTGGATATTCCTCAACTCTCGTTTTTCAAGGAACTTATCATTTATAGATCCATCAGTGGACAGAGTGTCAAGTAAAATGAGACAAAATTGAAATGGAAGTTGTGGAAATGTCATTGTGAGATTGCATAAGAACTCAAATTGCTCTCACAAGCTAACGAATACCTAAACCCTTTTGATAAAACCACTTTAGTTGTTATGATGTGACCATATATGAAAGCCATCTGTGATTTATCTGTTCTTACTATGCAACAAGCTTGGCAATGACAAGTTAAAAATAAAATGTATGTACATTTTAGAATGGAGAATGCGGGCATCGATCCCGCTACCTCTCGCATGCTAAGCGAGCGCTCTACCATTTGAGCTAATTCCCCTGTGGGCTCCCACAGAATAACATTTCAAAAGTAATGTTAATGCCTACCACACTTTATTTGACGTCAAATTGCCCATTACATGAGTGTTCAGTTCACTCCTAACTGATGCCTTACCTCCACTTAGGGGATGTTTTACAGTTCAGGTTGGCCTGTTTAGTACTTGAATAGGAGTAATATCGCTGTATGTTAATCTAGACTAATGCCCTACTTAATCTTGAAGTTACATTTCCCACCAATGGGAAAGCAAAGATATACAATTTTTGGGAGTTATTGCATGTCTAATGCAAGATTAATTGCCATATTATGAGATCCAATGCAATAATCCTGCAAAAATTACTCGTTTTCGCCCAACGTGGGGCTCGAACCTCCGACCCTGAGATTAAGAATCTCATGCTCTACCGACTGAGCTAGCCGGGCTCCCTCGTTAAAATATTATGCAAACTGATAATTTTTCATTAAGAAAACCAGTTCCTGGATATTCCTCAACTCTTGTTTTTCAAGGAACTTATCATTTATAGATCCCTCAGTGGACAGAGTGTCAAGTAAAATGAGACAAAATTGAAATGGAAGTTGTGGAAATGTCATTGTGAGATTGCATAAGAACTCAAATTGCTCTCACAAGCTAACGAATACCTAAATCCTTTTGATAAAACCCCTTTAGTTGTTATGATGTGACCATATATGAAAGCCATCTGTGATTTATCTGTTCTTACTATGCAACAAGCTTGGCAATGATAAGTTAAAAATAAAATGTATGTACATTTTAGAATGGAGAATGCGGGCATCGATCCCGCTACCTCTCGCATGCTAAGCGAGCGCTCTACCATTTGAGCTAATTCCCCTGTGTGCTCCCTCAGAATAACATTTCAAAAGTAATGTTAATGCCTTCCACACTTTATTTGAAGTCAAATTGCCCATTACATGAGTGTTCAGTTCACTCCTAACTGATGCCTTACCTCCACTTAGGGGATGTTTTACAGTTCAGGTTGGCCTGTTTAGTACTTGAATAGGAGTAATATCGCTGTATGTTAATCTAGACTAATGCCCTACCTAATCTTGAAGTTACATTTCCCACCAATGGGAAACCAAAGATATACAATTTTTGGGAGTTATTGCATGCCTAATGCAAGATTAATTGCCATATTATGAGAGCCAATGAAATAATCCTGCAAAAATTACTCGTTTTCACCCAACATGGGGCTCGAACCCACGACCCTGAGATTAAGAGTCTCATGCTCTACCGACTGAGCTAGCCGGGCTCCCTCTTTAAAGTAGTATGCAAACTGATCGTTTTTCATTAAGAAAACCAGTTCCTGGATATTCCTCAACTCTCGTTTTTCAAGGAACTTATCATTTATAGATCCCTCAGTGGACAGAGTGTCAAGTAAAATGAGACAAAATTGAAATGGAAGTTGTGGAAATGTCATTGTGAGATTGCATAAGAACTCAAATTGCTCTCACAAGCTAACGAATACCTAAATCCTTTTGATAAAACCCCTTTAGTTGTTATGATGTGACCATATATGAAAGCCATCTGTGATTTATCTGTTCTTACTATGCAACAAGCTTGGCAATGACAAGTTAAAAATAAAATGTATATACATTTTAGAATGGAGAATGCGGGTATCGATCCCGCTACCTCTCGCATGCTAAGCAAGCGCTCTACCATTTGAGCTAATTCCCCTGTTTGCTCTCCTCCGAATAACATTTCAAAAGTAATGTTAATGCCTTCCACACTTTATTTGAAGTCAAATTGCCCATTACATGAGTGTTCAGTTCACTCCTAACTGATGCCTTACCTCCACTTAGGGGATGTTTTACAGTTCAGGTTGGCCTGTTTAGTACTTGAATAGGAGTAATATCGCTGTATGTTAATCTAGACTAATGCCCTACCTAATCTTGAAGTTACATTTCCCACCAATGGGAAACCAAAGATATAAATTTTTTGGGAGTTATTGCATGTCTAATGCAAGATTAATTGCCATATTATGAGATCCAATGCAATAATCCTGCAAAAATTACTTGTTTTCGCCCAACGTGGGGCTCGAACCCACGACCCTGAGATTAAGAGTTTCATGCTCTACCAACTGAGCTAGCCAGGCTCCCTCTTTAAAGTAGTATGCAAACTGATCGTTTTTCATTAAGAAAACCAGTTCCTGGATATTCCTCAACTCTCGTTTTTCAAGGAACTTATCATTTATAGATCCCTCAGTGGACAGAGTGTCAAGTAAAATGAGACAAAATTGAAATGGAAGTTGTGGAAATGTCATTGTGAGATTGCATAAGAACTCAAACTTGCTCTCACAAGCTAACAAATACCTAAATCCTTTTGATAAAACCCCTTTAGTTGTTATGATGTGACCATATATGAAAGCCATCTGTGATTTATCTGTTCTTACTATGCAACAAGCTTGGCAATGACAAGTTAAAAATATAATGTATGTACATTTTAGAATGGAGAATGCGGGTATCGATCCCGCTACCTCTCGCATGCTAAGCAAGCGCTCTACCATTTGAGCTAATTCCCCTGTTTGCTCTCCTCAGAATAACATTTCAAAAGTAATGTTGATGCCTTCCACACTTTATTTGAAGTCAAATTGCCCATTACATGAGTGTTCAGTTCACTCCTAACTGATGCCTTACCTCCACTTAGGGGATGTTTTACAGTTCAGGTTGGCCTGTTTAGTACTTGAATAGGAGTAATATCGCTGTATGTTAATCTAGACTAATGCCCTACCTAATCTTGAAGTTACATTTCCCACCAATGGGAAACCAAAGATATACAATTTTTGGGAGTTATTGCATGTCTAATGCAAGATTAATTGCCATATTATGAGATCCAATGCAATAATCCTGCAAAAATTACTCGTTTTCGCCCAACGTGGGGCTCGAACCCACGACCCTGAGATTAAGAGTCTCATGCTCTACCGACTGAGCTAGCCGGGCTCCCTCTTTAAAGTAGTATGCAAACTGATCGTTTTTCATTATGAAAACCAGTTCCTGGATATTCCTCAACTCTCGTTTTTCAAGGAACTTATCATTTATAGATCCCTCAGTGGACAGAGTGTCAAGTAAAATGAGACAAAATTGAAATGGAAGTTGTGGAAATATCATTGTGAGATTGCATAAGAACTCAAATTGCTCTCACAAGCTAACGAATACCTAAACCCTTTTGATAAAACCACTTTAGTTGTTATGATGTGACCATATATGAAAGCCATCTGTGATTTATCTGTTCTTACTATGCAACAAGCTTGGCAATGACAAGTTAAAAATAAAATGTATGTAAACTTTAGAATGTAGAATGCGGGCATCGATCCCGCTACCTCTCGCATGCTAAGCGAGCGCTCTACCATTTGAGCTAATTCCCCTGTGTGCTCCCTCAGAATAACATTTCAAAAGTAATGTTAATGACTACCACACTTTATTTGACGTCAAATTGCCCATTACATGAGTGTTCAGTTCACTCCTAACTGATGCCTTACCTCCACTTAGGGGATGTTTTACAGTTCAGGTTGGCCTGTTTAGTACTTGAATAGGAGTAATATCGCTGTATGTTAATCTAGACTAATGCCCTACTTAATCTTGAAGTTACATTTCCCACCAATGGGAAACCAAAGATATACAATTTTTGGGAGTTATTGCATGTCTAATGCAAGATTAATTGCCATATTATGAGATCCAATGCAATAATCCTGCAAAAATTACTTGTTTTCGCCCAACGTGGGGCTCAAACCCACAACCCTGAGATTAAGAATTTCATGCTCTACCGACTGAGCTAGCCGGGCTCCCTCTTTAAAGTAGTATGCAAACTGATCGTTTTTCATTAAGAAAACCTGTTCCTGGATATTCCTCAACTCTCGTTTTTCAAGGAACTTATCATTTATAGATCCCTCAGTGGACAGAGTGTCAAGTAAAATGAGACAAAATTGAAATGGAAGTTGTGGAAATGTCATTGTGAGATTGCATAAGAACTCAAATTGCTCTCACAAGCTAACGAATACCTAAACCCTTTTGATAAAACCCCTTTAGTTGTTATGATGTGACCATATATGAAAGCCATCTGTGATTTATCTGTTCTTACTATGCAACAAGCTTGGCAATGACAAGTTAAAAATAAAATGTATGTACATTTTAGAATGGAGAATGCGGGCATCGATCCCGCTACCTCTCGCATGCTAAGCGAGCGCTCTACCATTTGAGCTAATTCCCCTGTGTGCTCCCTCAGAATAACATTTCAAAAGTAATGTTAATGCCTACCACACTTTATTTGACGTCAAATTGCCCATTACATGAGTGTTCAGTTCACTCCTAACTGATGCCTTACCTCCACTTAGGGGATGTTTTACAGTTCAGGTTGGCCTGTTTAGTACTTGAATAGGAGTAATATCGCTGTATGTTAATCTAGACTAATGCCCTACCTAATCTTGAAGTTACATTTCCCACCAATGGGAAACCAAAGATATACAATTTTTGGGAGTTATTGCATGTCTAATGCAAGATTAATTGCCATATTATGAGATCCAATGCAATAATCCTGCAAAAATTACTCGTTTTCGCCCAACGTGGGGTCCGAACCCACGACCCTGAGATTAAGAGTCTCATGCTCTACCGACTGAGCTAGCCGGGCTCCCTCTTTAAAGTAGTATGCAAACTGATCGTTTTTCATTATGAAAACCAGTTCCTGGATATTCCTCAACTCTCGTTTTTCAAGGAACTTATCATTTATAGATCCCTCAGTGGACAGAGTGTCAAGTAAAATGAGACAAAATTGAAATGGAAGTTGTGGAAATATCATTGTGAGATTGCATAAGAACTCAAATTGCTCTCACAAGCTAACGAATACCTAAACCCTTTTGATAAAACCACTTTAGTTGTTATGATGTGACCATATATGAAAGCCATCTGTGATTTATCTGTTCTTACTATGCAACAAGCTTGGCAATGACAAGTTAAAAATAAAATGTATGTAAACTTTAGAATGTAGAATGCGGGCATCGATCCCGCTACCTCTCGCATGCTAAGCGAGCGCTCTACCATTTGAGCTAATTCCCCTGTGTGCTCCCTCAGAATAACATTTCAAAAGTAATGTTAATGACTACCACACTTTTTTTGACGTCAAATTGCCCATTACATGAGTGTTCAGTTCACTCCTAACTGATGCCTTACCTCCACTTAGGGGATGTTTTACAGTTCAGGTTGGCCTGTTTAGTACTTGAATAGGAGTAATATCGCTGTATGTTAATCTAGACTAATGCCCTACCTAATCTTGAAGTTACATTTCCCACCAATGGGTAATATCGCTGTATGTTAATCTAGACTAATGCCCTACTTAATCTTGAAGTTACATTTCCCACCAATGGGAAACCAAAGATATACAATTTTTGGGAGTTATTGCATGTCTAATGCAAGATTAATTGCCATATTATGAGATCCAATGCAATAATCCTGCAAAAATTACTTGTTTTCGCCCAACGTGGGGCTCAAACCCACGACCCTGAGATTAAGAATTTCATGCTATACCGACTGAGCTAGCCGGGCTCCCTCTTTAAAGTAGTATGCAAACTGATCGTTTTTCATTAAGAAAACCTGTTCCTGGATATTCCTCAACTCTCGTTTTTCAAGGAACTTATCATTTATAGATCCCTCAGTGGACAGAGTGTCAAGTAAAATGAGACAAAATTGAAATGGAAGTTGTGGAAATGTCATTGTGAGATTGCATAAGAACTCAAATTGCTCTCACAAGCTAACGAATACCTAAACCCTTTTGATAAAACCCCTTTAGTTGTTATGATGTGACCATATATGAAAGCCATCTGTGATTTATCTGTTCTTACTATGCAACAAGCTTGGCAATGACAAGTTAAAAATAAAATGTATGTACATTTTAGAATGGAGAATGCGGGCATCGATCCCTCTACCTCTCGCATGCTAAGCGAGCGCTCTACCATTTGAGCTAATTCCCCTGTGTGCTCCCTCAGAATAACATTTCAAAAGTAATGTTAATGCCTACCACACTTTATTTGACGTCAAATTGCCCATTACATGAGTGTTCAGTTCACTCCTAACTGATGCCTTACCTCCACTTAGGGGATGTTTTACAGTTCAGGTTGGCCTGTTTAGTACTTGAATAGGAGTAATATCGCTGTATGTTAATCTAGACTAATGCCCTACCTAATCTTGAAGTTACATTTCCCACCAATGGGTAATATCGCTGTATGTTAATCTAGACTAATGCCCTACTTAATCTTGAAGTTACATTTCCCACCAATGGGAAACCAAAGATATACAATTTTTGGGAGTTATTGCATGTCTAATGCAAGATTAATTGCCATATTATGAGATCCAATGCAATAATCCTGCAAAAATTACTTGTTTTCGCCCAACGTGGGGCTCAAACCCACGACCCTGAGATTAAGAGTTTCATGCTCTACCGACTGATCTAGCCGGGCTCCCTCTTTAAAGTAGTATGCAAACTGATCGTTTTTCATTAAGAAAACCAGTTCCTGGATATTCCTCAACTCTCGTTTTTCAAGGAACTTATCATTTATAGATCCATCAGTGGACAGAGTGTCAAGTAAAATGAGACAAAATTGAAATGGAAGTTGTGGAAATGTCATTGTGAGATTGCATAAGAACTCAAATTGCTCTCACAAGCTAACGAATACCTAAACCCTTTTGATAAAACCACTTTAGTTGTTATGATGTGACCATATATGAAAGCCATCTGTGATTTATCTGTTCTTACTATGCAACAAGCTTGGCAATGACAAGTTAAAAATAAAATGTATGTACATTTTAGAATGGAGAATGCGGGCATCGATCCCGCTACCTCTCGCATGCTAAGCGAGCGCTCTACCATTTGAGCTAATTCCCCTGTGGGCTCCCACAGAATAACATTTCAAAAGTAATGTTAATGCCTACCACACTTTATTTGACGTCAAATTGCCCATTACATGAGTGTTCAGTTCACTCCTAACTGATGCCTTACCTCCACTTAGGGGATGTTTTACAGTTCAGGTTGGCCTGTTTAGTACTTGAATAGGAGTAATATCGCTGTATGTTAATCTAGACTAATGCCCTACTTAATCTTGAAGTTACATTTCCCACCAATGGGAAAGCAAAGATATACAATTTTTGGGAGTTATTGCATGTCTAATGCAAGATTAATTGCCATATTATGAGATCCAATGCAATAATCCTGCAAAAATTACTCGTTTTCGCCCAACGTGGGGCTCGAACCTCCGACCCTGAGATTAAGAATCTCATGCTCTACCGACTGAGCTAGCCGGGCTCCCTCGTTAAAATATTATGCAAACTGATAATTTTTCATTAAGAAAACCAGTTCCTGGATATTCCTCAACTCTTGTTTTTCAAGGAACTTATCATTTATAGATCCCTCAGTGGACAGAGTGTCAAGTAAAATGAGACAAAATTGAAATGGAAGTTGTGGAAATGTCATTGTGAGATTGCATAAGAACTCAAATTGCTCTCACAAGCTAACGAATACCTAAATCCTTTTGATAAAACCCCTTTAGTTGTTATGATGTGACCATATATGAAAGCCATCTGTGATTTATCTGTTCTTACTATGCAACAAGCTTGGCAATGATAAGTTAAAAATAAAATGTATGTACATTTTAGAATGGAGAATGCGGGCATCGATCCCGCTACCTCTCGCATGCTAAGCGAGCGCTCTACCATTTGAGCTAATTCCCCTGTGTGCTCCCTCAGAATAACATTTCAAAAGTAATGCTAATGCCTACCACACTTTATTTGACGTCAAATTGCCCATTACATGAGTGTTCAGTTCACTCCTAACTGATGCCTTACCTCCACTTAGGGGATGTTTTACAGTTCAGGTTGGCCTGTTTAGTACTTGAATAGGAGTAATATCGCTGTATGTTAATCTAGACTAATGCCCTACCTAATCTTGAAGTTACATTTCCCACCAATGGGAAACCAAAGATATACAATTTTTGGGAGTTATTGCATGTCTAATGCAAGATTAATTGCCATATTATGAGATCCAATGCAATAATCCTGCAAAAATTACTTGTTTTCGCCCAACGTGGGGCTCAAACCCACGACCCTGAGATTAAGAGTCTCATGCTCTACCGACTGAGCTAGCCGGGCTCCCTCTTTAAAGTAGTATGCAAACTGATCGTTTTTCATTAAGAAAACCAGTTCCTGGATATTCCTCAACTCTTGTTTTTCAAGGAACTTATCATTTATAGATCCTTCAGTGGACAGAGTGTCAAGTAAATGAGACAAAATTGAAATGGAAGTTGTGGAAATGTCATTGTGAGATTGCATAAGAACTCAAATTGCTCTCACAAGCTAACGAATACCTAAACCCTTTTGATAAAACCACTTTAGTTGTTATGATGTGACCATATATGAAAGCCATCTGTGATTTATCTGTTCTTACTATGCAACAAGCTTGGCAATGACAAGTTAAAAATAAAATGTATGTACATTTTAGAATGGAGAATGCGGGCATCGATCCCGCTACCTCTCGCATGCTAAGCGAGCGCTCTACCATTTGAGCTAATTCCCCTGTGTGCTCCCTCAGAATAACATTTCAAAAGTAATGTTAATGACTACCACACTTTATTTGACGTCAAATTGCCCATTACATGAGTGTTCAGTTCACTCCTAACTGATGCCTTACCTCCACTTAGGGGATGTTTTACAGTTCAGGTTGGCCTGTTTAGTACTTGAATAGGAGTACTATCGCTGTATGTTAATCTAGACTAATGCCCTACTTAATCTTGAAGTTACATTTCCCACCAATGGGAAACCAAAGATATACAATTTTTGGGAGTTATTGCATGTCTAATGCAAGATTAATTGCCATATTATGAGATCCAATGCAATAATCCTGCAAAAATTACTTGTTTTCGCCCAACGTGGGGCTCAAACCCATGACCCTGAGATTAAGAGTTTCATGCTCTACCGACTGAGCTAGCCGGGCTCCCTCTTTAAAGTAGTATGCAAACTGATCGTTTTTCATTAAGAAAACCAGTTCCTGGATATTCCTCAACTCTCGTTTTTCAAGGAACTTATCATTTATAGATCCATCAGTGGACAGAGTGTCAAGTAAAATGAGACAAAATTGAAATGGAAGTTGTGGAAATGTTATTGTGAGATTGCATAAGAACTCAAATTGCTCTCACAAGCTAACGAATACCTAAACCCTTTTGATAAAACCACTTTAGTTGTTATGATGTGACCATATATGAAAGCCATCTGTGATTTATCTGTTCTTACTATGCAACAAGCTTGGCAATGACAAGTTAAAAATAAAATGTATGTACATTTTAGAATGGAGAATGCGGGCATCGATCCCGCTACCTCTCGCATGCTAAGCGAGCGCTCTACCATTTGAGCTAATTCCCCTGTGGGCTCCCACAGAATAACATTTCAAAAGTAATGTTAATGCCTACCACACTTTATTTGACGTCAAATTGCCCATTACATGAGTGTTCAGTTCACTCCTAACTGATGCCTTACCTCCACTTAGGGGATGTTTTACAGTTCAGGTTGGCCTGTTTAGTACTTGAATAGGAGTAATATCGCTGTATGTTAATCTAGACTAATGCCCTACTTAATCTTGAAGTTACATTTCCCACCAATGGGAAAGCAAAGATATACAATTTTTGGGAGTTATTGCATGTCTAATGCAAGATTAATTGCCATATTATGAGATCCAATGCAATAATCCTGCAAAAATTACTCGTTTTCGCCCAACGTGGGGCTCGAACCTCCGACCCTGAGATTAAGAAACTCATGCTCTACCGACTGAGCTAGCCGGGCTCCCTCTTTAAAATATTATGCAAACTGATCATTTTTCATTAAGAAAACCAGTTCCTGGATATTCCTCAACTCTTGTTTTTCAAGGAACTTATCATTTATAGATCCCTCAGTGGACAGAGTGTCAAGTAAAATGAGACAAAATTGAAATGGAAGTTGTGGAAATGTCATTGTGAGATTGCATAAGAACTCAAATTGCTCTCACAAGCTAACGAATACCTAAACCCTTTTGATAAAACCCCTTTAGTTGTTATGATGTGACCATATATGAAAGCCATCTGTGATTTATCTGTTCTTACTATGCAACAAGCTTGGCAATGACAAGTTAAAAATAAAATGTATGTACATTTTAGAATGGAGAATGCGGGCATCGATCCCTCTACCTCTCGCATGCTAAGCGAGCGCTCTACCATTTGAGCTAATTCCCCTGTGTGCTCCCTCAGAATAACATTTCAAAAGTAATGTTAATGCCTACCACACTTTATTTGACGTCAAATTGCCCATTACATGAGTGTTCAGTTCACTCCTAACTGATGCCTTACCTCCACTTAGGGGATGTTTTACAGTTCAGGTTGGCCTGTTTAGTACTTGAATAGGAGTAATATCGCTGTATGTTAATCTAGACTAATGCCCTACTTAATCTTGAAGTTACATTTCCCACCAATGGGAAAGCAAAGATATACAATTTTTGGGAGTTATTGCATGTCTAATGCAAGATTAATTGCCATATTATGAGATCCAATGCAATAATCCTGCAAAAATTACTCGTTTTCGCCCAACGTGGGGCTCGAACCTCCGACCCTGAGATTAAGAATCTCATGCTCTACCGACTGAGCTAGCCGGGCTCCCTCTTTAAAATATTATGCAAACTGATAATTTTTCATTAAGAAAACCAGTTCCTGGATATTCCTCAACTCTTGTTTTTCAAGGAACTTATCATTTATAGATCCCTCAGTGGACAGAGTGTCAAGTAAAATGAGACAAAATTGAAATGGAAGTTGTGGAAATGTCATTGTGAGATTGCATAAGAACTCAAATTGCTCTCACAAGCTAACGAATACCTAAATCCTTTTGATAAAACCCCTTTAGTTGTTATGATGTGACCATATATGAAAGCCATCTGTGATTTATCTGTTCTTACTATGCAACAAGCTTGGCAATGATAAGTTAAAAATAAAATGTATGTACATTTTAGAATGGAGAATGCGGGCATCGATCCCGCTACCTCTCGCATGCTAAGCGAGCGCTCTACCATTTGAGCTAATTCCCCTGTGTGCTCCCTCAGAATAACATTTCAAAAGTAATGCTAATGCCTACCACACTTTATTTGACGTCAAATTGCCCATTACATGAGTGTTCAGTTCACTCCTAACTGATGCCTTACCTCCACTTAGGGGATGTTTTACAGTTCAGGTTGGCCTGTTTAGTACTTGAATAGGAGTAATATCGCTGTATGTTAATCTAGACTAATGCCCTACCTAATCTTGAAGTTACATTTCCCACCAATGGGAAACCAAAGATATACAATTTTTGGGAGTTATTGCATGTCTAATGCAAGATTAATTGCCATATTATGAGATCCAATGCAATAATCCTGCAAAAATTACTTGTTTTCGCCCAACGTGGGGCTCAAACCCACGACCCTGAGATTAAGAGTCTCATGCTCTACCGACTGAGCTAGCCGGGCTCCCTCTTTAAAGTAGTATGCAAACTGATCGTTTTTCATTAAGAAAACCAGTTCCTGGATATTCCTCAACTCTTGTTTTTCAAGGAACTTATCATTTATAGATCCTTCAGTGGACAGAGTGTCAAGTAAATGAGACAAAATTGAAATGGAAGTTGTGGAAATGTCATTGTGAGATTGCATAAGAACTCAAATTGCTCTCACAAGCTAACGAATACCTAAACCCTTTTGATAAAACCACTTTAGTTGTTATGATGTGACCATATATGAAAGCCATCTGTGATTTATCTGTTCTTACTATGCAACAAGCTTGGCAATGACAAGTTAAAAATAAAATGTATGTACATTTTAGAATGGAGAATGCGGGCATCGATCCCGCTACCTCTCGCATGCTAAGCGAGCGCTCTACCATTTGAGCTAATTCCCCTGTGTGCTCCCTCAGAATAACATTTCAAAAGTAATGTTAATGACTACCACACTTTATTTGACGTCAAATTGCCCATTACATGAGTGTTCAGTTCACTCCTAACTGATGCCTTACCTCCACTTAGGGGATGTTTTACAGTTCAGGTTGGCCTGTTTAGTACTTGAATAGGAGTACTATCGCTGTATGTTAATCTAGACTAATGCCCTACTTAATCTTGAAGTTACATTTCCCACCAATGGGAAACCAAAGATATACAATTTTTGGGAGTTATTGCATGTCTAATGCAAGATTAATTGCCATATTATGAGATCCAATGCAATAATCCTGCAAAAATTACTTGTTTTCGCCCAACGTGGGGCTCAAACCCACGACCCTGAGATTAAGAGTTTCATGCTCTACCGACTGAGCTAGCCGGGCTCCCTCTTTAAAGTAGTATGCAAACTGATCGTTTTTCATTAAGAAAACCAGTTCCTGGATATTCCTCAACTCTCGTTTTTCAAGGAACTTATCATTTATAGATCCATCAGTGGACAGAGTGTCAAGTAAAATGAGACAAAATTGAAATGGAAGTTGTGGAAATGTTATTGTGAGATTGCATAAGAACTCAAATTGCTCTCACAAGCTAACGAATACCTAAACCCTTTTGATAAAACCACTTTAGTTGTTATGATGTGACCATATATGAAAGCCATCTGTGATTTATCTGTTCTTACTATGCAACAAGCTTGGCAATGACAAGTTAAAAATAAAATGTATGTACATTTTAGAATGGAGAATGCGGGCATCGATCCCGCTACCTCTCGCATGCTAAGCGAGCGCTCTACCATTTGAGCTAATTCCCCTGTGGGCTCCCACAGAATAACATTTCAAAAGTAATGTTAATGCCTACCACACT